>NC_045616.1:118628254-118928879 GCF_009829155.1 Mustela erminea
AGAGGTTTCAACCCACTGAGCCACCCAGGCACCCCAAATGAGCATTTTTATTGGCACTCATTATTTTTGAATTTTTTTTAAGCTTTTATTTATTCATTTGACAGACAGATCACAAGTAGGCAGAGAGGCAGACAGAGAGAGAGGAGGAAGCAGGCTCCCTGCTGAGCAGAGAGCCCAATGCGGGGCTCGATCCCAGGACCCTGGGATCATGACCTGAGCTGAAGGCGGAGGCTTTAACCCACTGAGCCACCCAGGGGCCCCTATTTTTGAATTTTTGAACAACAAAAATAACATTTAATCAAACTGATTTTTATCAACTATATTCTTTTATTAAATATTATCTCAGTATTAACATTCAGCAGTGAATAAAAGAGATAAAATTTCTGTTCTGAAAGAGCTTTTAGTTTTGTGGTTGAATATGTGCATCAGAATTTCAAGCAAGGAGGGGCACCTGGCTGACTCAGTCAGTGGAGCATGTGACTTTATTTTTTTCCAAGACTTATTTTTTCTTTTCTTTTTTTTTTTTTCAAGATTTATTTTTTCTTTGAGAAAATAGTTTTTTTAAATAATAATAATAATAATAATTTAATTAATTAATTAATTATTAATATAAATAAGTACAAAACACAAGCAGGGAGAGGCAAACTCCCCGCTGAGCCAGGGACTTGGTCCCAAGACTCCAGGATCATGAACTGAGCCAAAGGTAGACGCTTAACCAACTGAGCCACCCAGGCACCCCCCAGAGCACGTGCCTCTTGATCTCAGGGTTGTGGTTTCAAGCCCCATGTTGGGTATAAAGATTACCTAAAAATAAAAGCTTAAAAAAAGACTTCATACAGGGCACCTGGGTGGCTCAGTGGGTTGAGCCTCTGCCTCCAGCTCAGGTCATGATCTCAGGGTCCTGGGATCGAGCCCCGCATCAGGCTTTCTGCTCGGCTGGGAGCCTGCTTCTCTCTCTCTCTGCCTGCCTCTCTGCCTACTCGTAATATCTCTCTGTCAAATAAATAAGTAAAATCTTAAAAAAAAAAAAAAAAAAAGACTTCATACAAGTAGTTTAGGCTGGAGTTAGAAATTTGGAATTCCTGGGGCACCTGGGTGGCTCAGTCGGTTAAGCATCCAACTCTTGATTTTGGCTCAGGTAATGATCTCGAAGTGACGAGATTGAGCCCTGCGTCTGGCTTCATGCTGGGTGTGGAGCCTGCATGGGATTCTCTCTTTCCCTCCCCTCTGCCTCTCCCCAAATGCTTGAGAGCTCACTATTCTCTCTCTCTTTTAAAAAGAAAGAAATTTGGAATTCCTTCAGATGAATGGTAGCTGAAGAAGCTGTGGGCATATATGAAATGGTCTAAAGAGATAAGAAGACAAGAGGGTGTCCCTTGGTGAAACACCAACAGTTGGGAGAAAAAAAAAATGTAGAAGGAAAAGAAACAGAAATCCTTTTGTTAAATGTAGAAGGAAAAGAAACAAATCCTTTTGTTAAGGAGACATGACCCCCATGTTACCAAGCCAATGGACATGTTACCTTCTCTTGCATAAAAATCATTTTAATGAAGTTCAAACGTAATGTAAATGAAGTTCATTTAATGAAGGTTAGATACTGTAAACTTTAATATTTACTGACCTCTCTTTTTTGTCCCAATTAAGCAAATTACAATTAGAATGCTTGCTTTTAGTAACACTTGTGGTAACTCTATGTAGGTTATTTACAGGTTGCATAATTAGAACATTTTTAACTCCAGGGATTTTTTTTCTCATGCTGTCATCATTGATTTGTAAGATACGCAGAGAGGATAACTGTGCTTTTAGTCAAGATCGGTTTGTTTTGCTTTCTAGTACAAATTGCCTGTACACACAGAGATCAGCTGGAAAGCAGATGGCAAAATCATGGCTCTTGGCAATGAAGATGGGTATGTGTTTGTTTCTTTATTTAAAAAAAAAAAAATTATTTTATGCTTCACAAAATGCTCATCTACTGCACTGGACTGTCTAAATCTTCATTTTTTTTAATGTAAGCCTGGGCAGAAATGCTTTTTAGACCTCACTGTGCTCTTTCTGATGTTGATAATAGCAAATAGTCCTAATTTAGCCATTGATTCATTAATTCTATTTTAGCTTTTCCATAGCACCATTTGTCACAAAAGGCTGAGAAACACAACTTTACAGAGATTGTTGGGATTTTCTTAAAGCTGAATATACTTGTTGAAAGAACAACCTTTTGTTTCTAGTTCTCTGTAAGAGAACTTTGCAGTGATAGATAGGGTTACCCTATTCCATTTCACCTTTATTTGAGTGATGGAATGAGGGAGATACCTGTTTGCATTAGACTGTAATTTGAGCATCCGTCTTTCTTCTCATGTGTTCGCTATTCCAGATCAATAGAAATATTTCAGGTTCCCAACCTGAAACTGATATGCACCATCCAGCAGCATCACAAGCTTGTGAACACCATCAGCTGGCATCATGAGCATGGCAGTCAGCCGGAGCTGAGCTACCTGATGGCCTCTGGGTCCAACAATGCCGTCATTTATGTGCACAACCTAAAGACTGTCATAGGTACCTTTGGTTTCTTACACTGCTTTGCACTCTTTACACTCCAGCTACTTTGCATTCTAAGTTTTTTTGTTTTGTTTTGTTTTACTTGCTTTTCGGTATTAAAATGTTATTCTTGTTGGGTTTTTTTCTGCTTTCAAAAGTAACATATTCTTGGTGCGCCTGGTGGTTCAGTCTGTTAAGCATCTCCCTTCGGCTCAGGTCATGATCCCGGGGTGCAGGGATCAAGTCCTGCATTGGGCTCCCTTCTCAGGGGACAGCCTGCTTCTCTCTCTCCCTCTGCCTGCCTCTCACCCTGCGTGTGCTCTATCTCACTTTCTCTCAAAGTAAATAAACAAAATCTTTAAAAAACAAAACAAAAGTAACATATTCTTCTTCATTAAAATAAGACAGGTGCCTGGGTGGCTCATTCGGTTGGTTATACATCAGATTCTTGGTTTTGGCTCAGGTCATGATCTTGGGTTGGTGAGAGTCTGCGTTCATGGTTAAAAGAGCCACTTTTTAAAACATAGAAGCAGTGAGATTACTTTTTTCCTAGTTTCCTAATATGACGAAATTATAATCTAACACTACACTGTTTCTAGAATACTGCCAAGTGTATGCTGTCAGCCATAGTGAACATAGTTGACATTTTTATTTTCTCTAGAATTTTCCATAGTTTTCTGAAAATCCTTATCTGTAACAACAACCACAAAAAAAAAAAAAAAACTGATTCTAGCAGTGGTTCCCTCAAGTTAAAAGCAATATGGAAAAACTGTTAAAGTATAGACAGACTTTCCTAACAATAAGTAGTAGACACATTAGATAGCTTTTCCTGGTCCTTAATATTAGTGGGATTCCAAATTAAGCATCCACTTTGGCAGAGGGCATTAACTTAACTGTTCAGAGCAATGTAGATCTTTGTCTACTTTAACACTAACATCTCCATTTGTTTTTTATTTTATATCTACTGAATAACAGAAAAAGACCAAAAAATGGCCAGAACCAATATTACTTTATCAGGCTTAGAGGAAAGATGCGAGAATAATACAGAGAACTCTCATACACCCTCTCACACGTTCAATAACTGTTAACCTTTTGTCATAGTCACGTGGTTCTGTGTATGTGTGTGCCTGAGTACATATTTTTTCCAAGCTGTTGATGTTGCGTGCATCATGCCCCCATGTCCCTTAATATTTGTGTATTTTGTAAGAATAAGGATATTGCCTTACAATCTACAATTCTATAATGAACTTCAGTTAATATAACAATATGTATACAGTAGTTTAATCTACCATCCATATTCTAGGGTTTTTTTGTTTTAAGATTTTATTTATTTGTCAGAGAGAGAGAGAGCAGGCAGGCAGAGTGGCAGGCAGAGGCAGAGGGAGAAGCAGGCTCCCTGCAGAGCAAAGAGGCCAATGTGGGACTCAATCCCAGGATGCTGAGATCATGATCTGAGCCAAAGGCAGCTGCTTAACCCACTGAGCCACCCAGGCATCCCTCATATTCTAGTTTTGTCAGTTGATCCAGCAATGTCCTTTATATCTAGAATAGTCTCTAAGCCTTTTCTTTTTTTTTTAAGCCTTTTCTTTTTTAATCTTTTTAATACTGCCCTGTTATTTTGTAGATGTCCCCTTAGTCTGGGATAGCCTGGTATGAAAATATGATTAAATTCACATTATGTATCTTCAGCCACCATAAAAGTGATGACACGTCCTTCTTGATATTATATGCAAAAGATACTATTTTCATTTTGGTGGCTTTTAGAAAGATAGAATGACAGCTAACGCTTCTTGTGGTAAACCCATGTGGGAAGCACTGCTTACGTGCCCATTGTCTTAACCAATAAATAATACTGCCTGCTGAAAGTTGTCTAGAAAGCACATGGCAAAATCTTGACTCTCCATGTTAACTCCGCTGTGTCTTTTTGTTGTTGCTGGTAGAAATGACATCTTCCCCTTGTCTCTTAGAGAGCAATCCTGAAACTCCAGTGACCATTACAGAGCCCTACCGGACCCTGTCAGGGCACACAGCCAAGATTACCAGTGTGGCGTGGAGCCCACATCATGATGGAAGGCTGGTATCTGCTTCCTACGATGGTACAGCTCAGGTACTATTGTGTCCTTGATTCTGTAGGTTTTTTACTATATACGCTAACTGGAACTCTTTCCTCTTTTCCCCCAGCTATGTACATTTCTTCCCTGGCCATTATTTTCTACAGAAAGGGGTATTCTGAGCTTTGGAAGGCATTTTAGTTCATCCCACGTATCTGAGCCCTTGGCAGGCTAAGATTGGGTTTTGAGGTTTTGTATTTATTTTTGTTTTATTTAGATGACAGGGAAAGTATGGATAAGAACTGTTTTTTAACATTTTATTCTTATTGTCATATGATGGACTAAATTGATGTGAGAAGTACTTGCTTCTGTTTTTAAACACAGAAACGGGGGCTATAAATCAATAACAGTTTTTAATGATAAACTGGTGAGTCAAAAATCTTCAAACTGGAAAAAATAAAGATGAGATGCCAAGCCATAGCTATGAGGTAGGACTTTCAGATACCAGAACCAGAACGTGAGGAACTGGAGAGCTAACCTCTGATGGATGTCCATCTCAGTGTTGAGTTGTAACCGAGCTATTTGCACAGAGCTAGGAACCAGGAAGGGCTGCCCTCTGTGAAAATGGAGATGGGGTAATTCAAGAAACTATAAGGAAATTGATAATCTCACAGAGATGGGGACAAAAGAATCACCTGTGAGAAATCAGAATCATACACATGCCCTCCACATGCAAGTATAGGCTCTAAATTAAAATTCTCTTCATGAGTGGTGCCTGGGTTGCTCAGTGGGTTAAGCCTCAGCCTTCAGCTCAGGTCATGGTGTCAGGGCCCTGGGATTGAGCCCTGCATCAGGCTCTCCGCTCTGCGGGGAGCATGCTTCCCCCTCTGCCTGCCTCTCTATCTGCTTGCAATCTCTCTCTCTGTCAAATAAATAAATAAAATCTTAAAAAAAAAATTCTCTTCATGACATCAGATTCCCCAGCCCAAAAAACTTAGAATGCTCATTTAGTACAGTGAAATCCATAGGGCACCATTAGAAGCCCATTCAGAATCATCTCCATAAGAATGTCTCTATATCCCAGAGTGCATAAGCCTTCTACAAGAAAAAATACTTCTAAAATTTGAACTCCTAAGAGAAAATAATAAATCATAAGGGGAAATAAGAGTATACATATTTTTTAAAAATCTTTTTTAACTTAAATCCCCCAAAGTAATAGATTAACCAGAATTTATCTATGCTATTGTGTGACTTTGGGTTTTAGGTGTGGGATACTCTCCGAGAAGAGCCTCTTTGCAATTTCCGAGGACATCGAGGTCGACTGCTTTGTGTGGCGTGGTCCCCACTGGACCCAGACTGCATCTACTCAGGGGCAGATGACTTCTGTGTGTACAAATGGCTTACTTCCATGCAAGAACATTCCCGGCCTCCTCAAGGTCAGTCGGAACCAGGAGCCTGTAAATTCTTGTCTAATTCCCTTTCTCCCTTCCTCAGTAATTGAGCTGATCAAGGTCAAGAAAAGAGGACATTCCTGTAGAGTCGCAGTGATAGTATGGCATGGGTTGCCTTCCTAACCAAAGAATGCAGCCATGAGGACAACATACAAATACTAAGGAGTTATACCTAGCACCCCCAGATCTTGGTTTCTATGTATCATTTTCTGTTAAAAGAGACCAACCAGAGCTTCTTAGAGAAATGCCTAATTCCAGGTTGGGAAAGGAAAAAATGAGATATGGCCCTCAAACATCATCTGGTGCCACAAAGGAAGGAAGTGCTCAAAAACTGAGATATATCAAGAGGACAAAGAAGCCAGCTCGCAGGGGCTCCCACTAACCAAATCTGGGACAGTCTAAACTTGAAAATAGTGAGAAAAAGAATTCCATTTCTGGCAGTCAAAGATCAAGGTGCCAACTTGCACACCTGCCATATACAGCTAGAAAACTAGACAGAGGGGCAGGGCATCTGGGTGGCTCAGTCAGTTAAGTGTCTGCCTCTGGCCCAGGTCATGATCCCAGAGTCCTGGGATCAAGCCCCACATTGGGCTCCCTGCTCAGCAAGGAGCCTGCTTCTCTCTCTGCTGCTCCCCCTGATTGTTCTCTCTCTCTCTCTGTCAAATAGATAAATAAAATCTTTTTTAAAAAACTAGACAGAATAATATATGAGTAAAAATGATCCAAGTAAATAAAAAGGTATAGCCATATTAAAAATTTATAAAAGAATGCTTATAGCAGGGGCTCCTGAGTGGCTCAGTCATTAAGCGTCTGCCTCTGGCTCAGGTCATGATCCCAGGATCCCGGGATCAAGCCCCACATCGGGCTTTCTGCTCTGTGGGAAGCCTGCTTCTCCCTCTCCCACTCCCCTGCTTGTGTTCCCTCTCTCGCTGTTTCTCTCTCTGTCAAATAAACAAATAAAATCTTTTTAAAAACAAATAAATAAAAGAATGCTTATAGCAGCTTTATCTGTAATCGCCACAAACTAAACACAACCCACAAGTCCATCAGCTGGTAAATAAACTATGGTCTATCCCTAGAGTGGAATTCTACTCAGCTATAAAAAGAAAGTAACTACTGATAAAAACAACAATATGGATGAATCCTCAGAAATGTTACACTGAGCAGAAGACACTGGGCACAAAAGACTACATGCTGTATAATTCTAATGTATAGTAGAAAATACAATTATATATAATACGAAATTCTAAAACAGGTGAAACTATAGTGATAGCAGATGAGTGACTGCCCGGGACTCAGAAAAGTGCATCTTAGTGCAAAAAGGCAGGAGGGAATGTTTTGAGATAATAGAAATATTTCGTATTTTATTTGTGGTGGTGAGTTACATGATTATACATCTGTCAAAACTCACCAGAGTATTAAAAAGTGGGTATAGTATGTTAAACTATACCGCAATAAAGATGACTTTTAAAAAGCAAAGGATAAAGGGCTTAAAACTTAGAAAGTAGGGGCGCCTTGGGTGGCTCAGTCGGTTGAGCATCTGCCTTTGCCTCGGGTACTGATCCCAGGGTCCTCGGATGGAGCCTTGCGTCATCAGGCTCCGGCTCAGTGGGAAGCCTGCTTTTCCCTCTCCCTCTGCCCTTCCCTCCTGTTCATGTGCTCTCTCTCTCACAGAAACAAAATCTTAAAAAAAGAAAAAAAGAATACTTAAAAAGTAAATAAGTAGGGGCGCCTGGGTGGCTCAGTTGTTAATCATCCGCCTTTGGCTCAGGTCATGATCCCAGGGTCCTGGGATTGAGCCCCGCAACAGGCTTCCTGCTCAGTGGAGAGCCTGCTTCTCCCTCTCCCACTCCCTCTGATTGTATTCCCTTTCTTGCTGTGTCTCTATCAAATGAATAAATAAAATCTTTAAAAAAAAAAAAAGGAAGTAAAATAAGTAATAACCAATTAAAACAAAATGGGAATCCATGAGTCCATATTGAGGGGAAAAAAATAATGAAGGTCTAAATAAATGGGGAGAAACAAAAGCTCTTGTTCCTAATAGAATGCCAACTAATAAATGTAGAATGAATGATGGAATCAGCAAATTACCATTCAGCAGTAATCACAGTAACAGTTTGTGGTCCAGAAACATCAATGGAGGGTGCCTGGGTAGCTCAGTCAATTGAGCATCTGCCTTTGGCTTGGGTCATGATCCCAGGGTCCTGGGATAGAGCCCTGCGTCAGGCTCTCTGCTCATCAGGGAGCCTGCTTCTCCCTCTCCCTCTCCCTTTGCCTGCCACTCTGCCTACTTGTGATTGTGTGTGTGTGTGTGTGTGTCAAATAAGTTAAAAAAAAAAAAGAAAGAAAGAAACATCAATGGATCCTAAAACTAGTGGATGCAAATACTTAGTAATTACAAAGGAAAATGATTTTTCAAGAAGAAACCTGCAAGACACCCCCTTAACCAGGTGGTGAAAGTAAACAATCCAATAATGAGACAAATTTTGTGCTACCTCTAATGTTGTACTGACAGCATCACTCCTATGTATGCCAGCCCAAAATGCAAAATCTAAATTTAATCATGACAAACATCTGGCAATAGGGGAAATCAACAAAGTAACCGTCCTGTAATTTTTACAGAACAAGTTTCAAGGCATGAAAGTTAAAGGAAAACAAGCCTGTCTCAGGCTGAGGGAAACTAGAGAGGCATAACAAGCAAGAACATTGTGTAATCCTGGATTGTTTCCTTTTGCTATGAAAGACATTCTCCGTACATTTGGCAGAACTTGAATACAGTATGTAGACAGTAGTAATGTATTGATGTTAATTTCCTGATTGTAATGGCTGTGCTGTAGTAATGCAGGAGAATGTCCCTCTGTATAGAATACATACTACAAGTGTTCAAGGATAATTGGGCATCATATTAATGATTTAATGAAATCCTGCAAGGGTTTAGTTACCATGTTGATAATACAGCTCTAAAAATTTATTGGGAAGGAAGGGAAATGGTGAGAACACTATCAAAAAGAAGAGTGATGAAGTTTTGGAGATGTCTCCTACAGGGCTTTTAACCAAGAGCATATATTTTATCTACAGCCATCTCACCTTGAATGCACCCAATCTCCTCTGATCTCGGAGGCTAAGCGGGGTCGGGCCTGGTTAGTACTGGGATGGGAGAATATATATTTTAGTCTGTCCTTGTCTTAATTGTGATTCCTCTAGGTAAGAAAAGTATTGAATTAGAGAAAAAGAGGCTCTCTCAACCTAAGCCAAAGCCCAAAAAGAAGAAAAAGCCTACCTTGAGAGCCCCCGTAAAGCAGGAAGTATACGACGGAAATGAAGACGAGAGCATCAGAGAGAGCTCAGGACCTGTTGAGAATGGCGTGTCAGACCAGGAGGGTGAAGAGGAAGCCCGGGAGCCAGAGTTCCCCAGTGGTGTTGCCTCAGTGGGTATGTGGCCAAATCCTGTGTTTCCCAGACTCTGGCAGGTAGCAGGCATGTCCGGCAAACTAAGCCAGGTCCTTACTCAGTTCGAAACTTCACTGCCTTTGACCTACTTACTGTCCCATCCCTTTAACTTAGGTTGTATCTTTGGTGCCGTCAGAAACTGCATTAGTTTCTTAAAGAGTTGTTTTAAGCCTGTATTGTAAACCTCTGAAGTGTTAAAGGGAATCTGGTGGAAGCCTGGCATAGAAATAGTGAAGGTTGGGGCGCCTGGGTGGCTCAGTGGGTTAAGCCGCCGCCTTCGGCTTAGGTCATGATCTCAGGGTCCTGGGATCGAGTCCCGCATCGGGCTCTCTGCTCAGCAGGGAGCCTGCTTCCTCCTCTCTCTCTGCCTGCCTCTGCCTACTTGTGATCTCTGTCAAATAAATAAATAAATAAAATCTTTAAAAAAAAAAAAAAGAAAGAAATAGTGAAGGTCTTCAGAAAAAACTTCTTACTAACGAGGACAAGACTATGGGGCAGAGTGAAACCAGGGGCGTCTATCCATAGACATGCATATGGGAGAAGTTTTCCCAGTCCCAGATGTCTAGGACATCTAGACAGTTACTGAAAGAAACCACTGTGTACAAATATCTGGCCTAGAAGCTACCACCACTCTGGAAACTCACAAGTTCTCACCCTTCATAACTGGGTTTGTACCTAGTGTGTCTGTGTTGTTGTTTCTGAAAAAAATATGAGTTAGGTTCTTCTAGTTCGGTAAGCTATCATGGCAGTTAGATTTCTCACAGAACAGTTTTTCAGGGCTTTGTCCCTAATTTCTAATGTAGTCTGTTCCTAGTTTGAAGAGAAAAAGTATTACTGGATGAAATTTTAGTACTTTATTTTTTTATATGTTTACTTTCAAGTTGTGGTGCCTATGACCTATTAAAATGATTAAAGAGCAGAAAGTATAAATAGAAGCAGTGACTCATGTTTAATTCTAAAATGAAATATTTGGATGTGACAGAATTAAAATGGCCAAAGTCTATGGTACAGGTACATCCAGACCCTTTCCATCCCAAGGAATGGCTGTTGGACTCATAGTTTAGGAAAATAAAGAGCTAAAAGTTTAATGGGTTTATTTATTTATTTTTTTAAGGCTCATCAAAATACCTCTTTATCACAAAATGGTTGCACAAAGTGTCCTTGACCCCTGTAGATCAACAGTGGGGCTTTTTTTCTTTTTTAAAGGATTGTGACTCCATATCACATACCCTTAATATTCTCTATTGTAATTAAGCATGCTGTTAGTACTTTGTCATCTAAATAGATTAAGAAGTGTTGTGCCATCTGAGCAAAGTTTCAGAACTCCTGGGCCTGTGGTATAAAACTGTGGGGGCTAGAAACAACTTCTTCTTAGCCCAATTAGTCCGAGTTCTTAGGACAGACAGTTTGTGAGACGGGAAAAGGAAGACTGCACGTTTCCTTTCCGAAGTATCTTCTCTCCTTTTATGGAATACATAAAATCACACTTAATCCTAGCATACTTCTTAATTATTAAAAAGAACTAGATTCTGCATTGTCCTCCAAACTTTTTTTCTTTATCCCCCATGATGTAGCTTCTAGAGAACCAGTTACCTGCACCCCGGTTTCGTTAGGCTTTGAAAAGTCAAAGGTCACTGTTAATAACAAAGTCACTTTACTGAAGAAGGAGCCACCTAAAGAGAAGCCAGGTTGGTGTCTAATGATTAAAATATTTTGTGAAAGCACCCTCAAGTATCACATGCAACCACAAACTCCATAGTGTTTGGTTCTTATTGTTGTTGGTTTTTTGTTGGGGTTTTTGTTTGTTTTTTTAGGTTTTAAGTATTTGTTTGTTGACTTGATTGTTTCAGTTTTGGATCATGTTTTTAAACAGCTTAAACACTTAAACAACTTTAAACACTTTTTAATGTTTTCCTGGCGAGGTGTCATTTTGCAGCTGTTGATAATGCTTCACAGGGTGTTCACAGCGACGTGTGTGTGTGTGTGTGTGTAAACACTGCCCCCAGCTAATTTAACTTGAAAGCTTTGTAAGCATAGGAATTTTTCTGATGCCCAGCAGTATCCTTTCAGTAGGTTACTGTCACTGATTCTGGTCAGCTCTTCTTCAGGCAGTCTGTATTTGTATTACATTTCAGAATCCTTAACCAAGAAGCGAAAAGCTCGTTCCATGCTTCCACTGACTACCAGCCTGGACCACAGGTCCAAGGAGGAGCTTCATCAGGACTGTTTGGTATTAGCAACTGCAAAACACTCCAAAGGTACAAAAACAGACTTCCTTGGCCCATCCGTAGTCTTCTGGGAACTAGCTCATGAGAGGTGCTTGTATATTTGTTGAATGAATGTGCAAACCAAGGTCTAAAACTGTTTGTATTTCTACATTCTCTTCCAGGTTTCCCTCCCCACCCAGACCGCAGGGCCAGGCTCCCCATTCTGATCCACTGTCAGCACTCCCCAGTGACTTTGAGAGGCAGTGCTCTGATTTATTGTTATAAATTGAGTTGTTACCAGCCATCTATGTGCCAGAATTTGTATGATGGCTTAAATAGCTCAGCATGAGTCAATTCCTTCAACTGTCTTTTCCTCAGGAAACAGTATCTTCACGTAGGGGGGAAAAAAAAAATCTTGCTTATTAGAAATACACCCATAAGATGGCAGTTCCTTTTTTAGAATTTTGGTGGAAGTTTTTGTTTAAGAAGGTTTTTTTATTTTACTTTTGCAAAGCCCTCATTCAGTGCCTATTATTTTGATATTTGAGCAAGTATTTTTTTTTAATTTTGCATTTTACATATTAAAACAGGATGCATATGATAAAATGATACTCAAAGATTCAAAAAGAATGTAAATCTTTTTTATATTCCCTGATACCTACTTCTCCCATTTCCCCTTAAGGCCACACTATTACCAGTTTCTGTCTCTCTCCAGGAATATTTTGTGCTCTTCTTATATACATAATCCTCTTCGGGGGATTTTTTGATGACTTCCTGTAACTTAATACATCTAATCATATAGTTTTACATTATTAACCTTACTGGAAAATTGCTCGTGTGACTTTTTTAAAAACAAAATGAATACTGCATCCCTCCGTGGTAGATCCTAGTGAATGTTAAGGACCTTTGTTAGGTTTTTTTTTGTTTTCTACTGCATTCAAAATACATGTTGAATTTGGGATTCGCTTTTTACATCCCTTTTTCCCCAAATCTTTATTTGAGCAATCTGTAAACTAAATTATCTCATTGGATTTTGCCAAGGCTGAGTTTAACAAACTCAAAGTATTCTCCTATTTTGCTACCCTTGTAACCAGCAGGGGTCTCTGTTAGGGTAAACAAGGTCCCAAAGACTCTTCTTTTCACTCTCTGAAAGGGGTGTTCTGGAGAATTGGACAGAAAACAGTAACCTCATTTTCTTTGTCTTTTTGAATTAGCAGAGCTAAATAAGGAGGTGTCTGCTGATCTTGAGGAAAGATTTCACCTGGGGCTTTTCACAGACCGGGGGGCCCTGTACAGAATGATTGAAGTCGAAGGTGAGGCAGATCCAGTCAGCATAATGCAGTCTGTCTTTATGCTTTCCTAACTCCTTATCCGTATCTCTATTATGACTGTCTTCCTGGAACATCCTAATGGCTCATTTTACATGTCAACTAACTAGGTTTTGAGCTGCCTGGTCTGCATATTCCCATACACCCCTCACATGTGTCATAGGTCCCGGAACATACAGTGTTCACTGTGAACATAAGTGAAAGTGAGCGAGCGGGTGGACGAGGGACTGAGTGGGCCTCACACCACATTATGAACACTCTGGGAGATGACTCTCCCAGCAGCCGGCAACAGCGTATTCTAGGAGTTTGTTCCTCTTTCATCTGGCCTTTCTTACTCTAGAAGTCTGTGTAGACAGAGGTTTCTGAAACATTTTCCCAACATTCTCTCTCCTCCAAACAGGAAAAGGTCACTTGGAAAATGGCCACCCCGAGTTATTTCACCAGCTTATGCTTTGGAAAGGAGATCTAAAAGGTGTTCTTCAGACTGCAGCAGAAAGAGGGGAGCTGACAGACAGTCTTGTGGCTATGGCGCCAGTTGGTATGTTCTTCTCAACAATAGTTCTTTCACCTTGAGCTTAAGTCTGCTAAAGATGGACACTCTTCCAGCGCCTGGGTGGCTCAGTTGGTTAAGTGTCTGCCTTCAGCTCAGGTCATGATCTTGGGGTCCTGGGATAGAGCCCCACATCAGGCTACCTGCTCCACTGGGCGTCTGCTTCTCCTTCTCCCTCTGCAACCCCACCCCCATCCCTGGGCTCATGCTCTCTCGCACACACTCTCTCTCAAATAAATAAAATCTTTTGAAAAGATGAACCTCTCTTGCAGGACAGTTTGGTCATGTCTAATAACCTTAACTTAGCAATTTAAGTGTGGGAATTAACCATACTCACACATGCAAAATGACAGTTATACACGGGCTATCATTATAGCAGTATTTGTAATAGCAAAAGATCCCAAGAACCTCTCTGTCCATCAGGAAGAGACCAGTTAAATCTCATACCTCTAGACAGTAGAAGCTCCTATGAAAGAATGAGGCAACTCTTTGCATTCTGATATGGAACGGAGCTCCAAAGTGTAGTAAGTGAAAAGAGTCAAAGTGTAGATGCACAACAATATTTACTACTCTGTCATTTTTATTTAAATATGTCTTCCCGGACTATTTCAAAAAGGTTTCAAAAGAAACTAATAATAATGGTTTTCTTCAGGGAAAGAAATCTGGACGAGCTTGGGTGGGGAGATGCCAGGATAACAAGGAAAGCTTTTATGCCATACCCAGTTTTTAACTGTATTCAAGTATACTATTTATATATAAAGAGAGAGAAGTACACAGGTCATTGTCGTGACTGACTGTGAATTTCACAAACTTGAATACACCCTTAAAACAGACACCCATATCAGCAGGCTGGAAGCTTCTCTCATGCTGCTTTTCAGTCAGTCTCCACACACCCCAACAAGGGTAATCATTGTCCTGACATCCATACTCTTGTACCTTTTGAATTTTACACTATTTTGTATGTGTTATATAATCAAAGAAAAAATTGATGTTTTAAAATGTAGAATTTGGGAGAGTAGATGAAGCAGGGGATCTGTAATGGCAACTCAGTTAGAATCTAAATGTACTTAATGCAGTTACTAAAACAAAAGCATTTCCAACCCAGATGTCTATATGTGCTTTTTTCCCCCCTTAACCTGATTTTTATTCAACCACCTTTTTTTTTTTTTTCTTTTAAGCCGGCTACCATGTGTGGCTGTGGGCCGTGGAAGCTTTTGCCAAACAGCTGTGTTTTCAAGATCAATATGTCAAGGCTGCCTCTCACCTACTTTCTATCCACAAAGTATATGAAGCTGTAGAGCTGCTCAAGTCAAATCATTTCTACAGGTTTGTATGACCCTCAGTTGAACCAATAGCTGTGTGAAATTTATCTGCTAAACAGCTCTGCTTACTGATAACCAGCACAAACCTCGTTTTATAATTAAACATCTCAAACATACAGAAATATGCATATATTAGTTTAACAAGCATTAATGCACCCACAACCTATACTCAACAAATGTTAATTTTTATCAGTGTTTGCCACTGATTGTTTTTTCAGAACTTCTTTATCCCTAAAGTAACACAAATAGAGAAAACAGTGTAATACAAATGGGACAGGATCTTGCCAACCACCCCATAAAGCTCCCCGTGCCCCCAGTTTTAAGTATAACATTCCAGATTTGGTTGAATTGCCTTTCTCCAATTCTGACCTCATCCCTTCTCTAGAAATACCTCTCTCCTGAGATTGGTATGAATCCTTCCTATCCAAGTTATTACACCTCCACCATAATAACATTTGTAAGTAGTGACAGACAAAAGAAATGGAATATTTCTTGTAAACAGCATACAACTGGGTCGTTTTTATCCAGTCTGATGGTTTCTGTCTTTTAATTGGAGTGCGTAAGCCATTTACAATTAATGTAAATATTAGTGCGATTAAAATTTACCATCTTGCTACTTTGTCCCATCTATTATTTGTTCATTTTGTCTTTTCCTGCTTTCTTTTGAATCAGTTGAATATTTTTTTTTATCTCTGGCTTATTAGCTGTACTCCTATTCATTTATTTTATGGTGGCTTGACAGCTTGTAATGATTAGCATTTTTAATTTATCACAGTTCACTTTCAAATGGTATTTTATTACTTCTTATAGACAATGTATTTCTTTCCTTCCTCCCTGTCCTTTCTGCTGTTGTCATGTATTTGACATGTTACAGTCCCACATTACACTATTACAAGTTTTGCTTTAACCTGTCATCTTTTTTTAACCATCTTTTTATAAAAATTTTTATTAGTTTTAAAATGCTTTTTTAATATTTGCCCATATATGTATTTCCAGCATTTTTCATTCTCTTATATAGGTCCTCCAAGGTTCTAATTGCTATCAGCTCCTTCTTGACCTGAACAAGATCTTCACTCTTGTAGTGTGATTCTTCTGGCAACCAATTCCATCAACTTGTTTGTCTATAAAAGCCTTTAATTTTGCCTTCATTTTAAAGGATCTTCCTCTGGCAGTTTTTGTCTTTCACGGCATCAAAGATGACACTGTTTTCTCTTATGTTGGTTTTGACTTGACTACTACATTTAATCTCACCTTTTTATATAGGAACTATGTCATTTTTCTCTCTTTCTCCATCACTGATTTTCAGTCTTTTGATGTGATGACTTTAAAGAGACTTTCTTTTTCTTTATTCTGTCTTAGTCTGTCTTCCTTTAGAGTGAGTTGAACTCTGTTTTAGAGAGCATTGAAGTTGCTATGGACCTGGGGAGTCTGGGTGGCTCAGTCGGCTAAGCAGCTGACTTCAGCTCAGGTAGTGATTGTGGGGTCCTGGGATTGAGCCCCGTGTCGGGGTTCCCTGCCCAGTGAGGAGCCTGCTTCTCCCTCTGCCCCTCCCACAGCTTGTGCTTGCTCGCTCACTCACTCACTCCTTCAAATGAATAAATAAAATCTTTAAAAGTTGCTCTGGATCAGCTTGATCTTTCCATGGCTTTCTTAGGACAAGTTTAGGGAAATCTGTACTCTAGAATTGGTTTGTCCTTCTACCTTCTGGTGTCTTTACTGAATGCCTTGTGTATTCAACAAATCAGAACTCAGATGTCTGGCTAGTCAAAACACAAAAGTCCCCAAGGCCCCAAAGTGAGCTCTGGGAATTACTGAGCTTACACTTCCCTGGTTGGTCTTTGTCTAGCCTTGAAGAGTTTCCTACATATGTATGGCCTTTGTGTTTAGCCAAAGACTCCATGGGATCCGCAAACAGAGTTCTATAGACCCTTCTCTGGACAGCTTCTTCCTTCCTATCATCCTGGCCCTCAAATTCCAATTGCTTTGTCTCTCCTCCACTTGATGAGACTGCTGAGGCTCTGCTGGGGTTCTCTATAGGAAGATGCCTGCAGGGGGTCCCTGAAAGGGCTCATGTCCTTGGTTCCCCTCTCTCCAGGATGCACTAGACACATTTTGTCTAGTTTTGTGGCAGGAGGGTAAGTTTGGTCCCTGTTACTCTATCGTGGTTACAGGTGGTTGTCTCAAAATACCTCTTGAACATTCCTCTGCCTAGATCAACTTAATCCAAAATATTTCAAGTCCAGCTACAACTTTGTTGGTGCAACTCAGAAGTTGTATGTCACTTGGAAGATATTAGCTCACAGAATTATATAGATACTCCAAATGTCAACACGTTTCTTTATAAAATATCCCCCCAAAAAAGTCATATTCTTTAATATCACCATCAGTGTCTTCAGAAGAATCTTTAACTTTTGGGAAGTGATCAGGCCACAGCAGCAGGCACAGATTTCCTAAAATTCTAGTTTTCACTTGAAAGCTCAAATTTTATCACTGGCGACAGTATAGGTGGTGGTTTTCTGTAAAGTGACAGGACTTGGGGACCCCCAGGAATCCACAAACCATACTTTAAGAACTGCTGACCTAGGGAAAGAACTGAGCTCAGCATGTGGTTTTAAATTCTTCCATAACACAGTAAAACGGTTTTTCTTAGGCTATTGGAACTTTTGAACAATACAAGAGGGACAGTTTGTCCTATCTTCTAGCCTTTTCAAATTGGCCAATATCTGTTCTTGCCTCTAGGGAAGCTATTGCAGTTGCCAAGGCCCGACTGCGCCCAGAAGACCCTATCCTAAAGGACCTGTACCTCACCTGGGGAGCCATCCTGGAAAAAGATGGCCATTATGCTGTAGCCGCCAAATGGTAAGCCTGAGGGAACAGGCATGAATCTGAACACAGAGGAACAGGATAAGAACAGTAAGTGAAGGGCGGGTGGGGGGGTAAAGTGACTAGAAAATAAAAAGGCATATGTGTATTAAACCCAGCTTCGTAAGATTCATCGGGACCTGCCTCCTCAGTATTTATTTGAATCACCATAACTATTCAGGAAACCTCAGTAGCAGACTCAGGAGGTCCCCTTCTTCTAGTGATGTCTTTACCATCAAACAGGGAAACTGGAAGGGAATGAAGACTCCTCAGTTCAGCAGATGTTGGGGTTCCTTTATATCCTTATCCCGTGTGATGCTATCACTCATCCTGTGTATGGCAGTGGAAGAGGGAACGGAGATCTGCTTGTGACACGTTGGGGTTTTCTTCTCTATCACAGCTATTTAGGGGCTGCTTGTGCTTACGACGCAGCCAAAGTTTTGTCCAAGAAGGGGGACGCAGCATCACTTAAGACGGCTGCGGAGTTGGCTTCAATTGTAGGAGAGAATGAGTTGTCCTCTTCCCTGGCTCTCCGCGGTGCCCAGGAGCTGCTTTTGGCCAGGAACTGGGTGGGAGCCCAGGAAGCCCTGAAGCTACATGAAAGTCTAAAGGTCAGTCTGTTACTGTATCTCCTGGTATTTAAGAGGGAAGAGCCCCAAGTCCTTTTCTAGTTCAATTCCAAATTAATAACCCAGTTGAACAAGCTATGCCAGTTAGGCAGGTCTCCTCAGAGGTGTCTCGCAAACCCTGGCCCTGCTATCCCGTGGAAGTACCGTGGCTTGTCAGTTGCCGTATTCAAAGAGAGAACATAATCATTCGCAGTGCTTCTCCTCCCTTAGCAATTTGTATGAGTAGACTTGAGTTCGCTCAGCCCCTGGGCTCCGGTCTGGTGTTTCTTCGTTGGGGTCATCAGGTCTTCTTTGAAGAAGGAGAGGAAGAGGGATGAACATCTGACCGAAATCATGGCTCTGTCACTGCACTCCATGTTAGCTTTAACCCATAGAGAAGTGTGGTAAAATCAGTATTTTGTTAAGGGTCTACTTTATCCCTTTCTGGTTAAAAATGAGTAATTTACCACTCAAAACCGAGATTACTTTAAAAGCATCAGCACTCTGAATTCCAAAACATATAAACATTTGATCCATTTTAGATAACTTTGCTGGCCAGTTACTAATGTGAACTTTGTAAATTCCTCTTTCCCTAGTAGCGTTACTGGGCCTAAAGACAGTTCCTAGCTAAATATTCGTAGCAAGAAAAACAGTAGCCTTCTGGGAACTGCAAAATAAAAACGGAGGCAAAAGTAGTATACCCTCAAAGATAGTGTCATTTGTGTATTATTTATAAAGTGACCAAATCTTGAGAGAGTTTTATTTGTCCATAGCAAAAAAAAAAGAAATTTCCAAAAATGGTTATTTAGCATTTCTTTTTTTTCTCTTAAGCAGCATCCTCATCAAAGCGAAGAAAACCTTCAACTTTATGCTAAATGCTATTGATAATGATGAGGCTATTTTGGCTCATCAACAGAGGCCTTCCCAAGCCTAACTGAGAAGATATTATAAGGGTACACACGAATCTCGTAGCAACTGAAAGTCTAGCAAAAAGAAAATCTTTTTGCTAGACTAGGGCTAGAAAAGAAAGATTTTCTTTTTGCTAGACTAGGGCTTCTAGGGCTTCTCTCTGAGCTTCTAATCCTCTTCTTCTAGAAGAGCTTCTTCTTTTCCAGCTGACTCCCTCTTAAACCTGCTGAGACAGGCTGCCTTAATACCTACCCCAACCCTCAGAACTACACAGCTTATCTGCTCTAGCATCTTCTGCCCATTACACTTTACTTCTGTATCCTTTAATCTAAAGTTTGGGCAGGGGCTAAGAACTGGATGAATCCAGGCCATTTTTTCTCAAACTGGGCCACAAGTCTTGGGTGGCTGGCCAGCATGTGGTTTACATTATAGTGGGCAGAGCTACAGTTGGGGTTCTGCGTTATAAAAATGTTTGCTTGGGTCCCGGCTACTTCGAGGATCCCTGCAACGGTGTCTGGAAAAATGTCTATTAGATCACATCCTTTTCCCCCATCACTCATGACTCACAGTATCCAGAGGCAGCCCACGAAGGGGTTTGGTTGCTGCAGATATAATGGGGAACACACTGAGAAACGGAGAGCTCTCAAGACAATCAGGCACTCCGGCTGCCTAACAGTTCCTATCCTTTGTTGTTGGGTTCCAGGGACAAAGACTGGTGTTTTGCCTTCTTGAGCTACTGTCCAAGCACCTGGAGGAAAGGCAGCTTTTAGAGGCCAAAAGCTCTTCCTACAACACCTGGGCTACAGGAACTGCAGGGCCCTTTGTGGAGAGGGTGACCGCTGTATGGAAGAGCGCCTTCAGCCTGGAGAGCCCAGAGCAGTACCAGGCAGCCCTGCAGCAACTGCAGAGTATCAAGTACCCATCGGCTACAAATAACACTCCCTCCAAACAGGTACCCTGTCTATACTCTCTAGTAAGACTTCCGTAGTCCGTGTCCGGCATAATAAGGAAACAAGCTGAATGCCAGTTTGTGGTTCAGAAAAGACCAAGGCAGGCCAGGCAACCTGGAAAGATCTCCAGACTGATTAAAGCCCTTTGGCTTTGAAGTTAGTCTTGCTCAGTCTTCTCTTAAAAAAAAAAAAAAAAAAAAAAAAAAAAAATTAGGAAAAAAGTCTAAAAATACAGAAAAGTGTAGAGAAAAATAGAATACCCATCAATCAGAATTAACAGATGGTCACATTTTGTCAGCTTTGCTTCATAGTTCTCTGGTTTTGTTTTATATGTACTAGTTTTTAGTAAAAGAAATACAGTAAGGTTGAAGTTCCTGGTACCCGTTCCCCTTTGCTAGCTCACCAGAGGCAGCCCCTAAGTCAGGCCATATGTATTTTGTACAGCCCCTAAATCAGGCCATATGTATTTTGCTTCTTTCAGTGAGCAGTTTGTAAAATCACTCCATATTGATGCAAGGAGATACAGTTGACCCACTGTAACAGCTGTAAACGTGCTATAAATAGATACCAGTTTATCTGCTTGTTCTTTGGAAAATGAGGGCACAATATTTATGAGACACAAGACTTCCTCAAATGATACGTAGCACTTTGCAAAACAGTCTGGCAGTTTTTTATGAAGTTAAACATAGACATGCTCAATGGCCCAGCATTCCCACTGCCTAGATATTTCACTAAAAGACAAGAAATCAGGTATCCGCACATACTTGTACACAAATGTCTGTTGCAGCTTAGTTCACAACAACCAAAAATGAGAAACAACCCAAATGTCCATCAGCTGGTGAATGGATATGCAGACTATGTTATATCCATACAGTAGAATACTATGCAACCCTAAAAACTACCGAACTAGTGACATACAGATACTGTCAGCAAATCCTGAGACTGTTATGACAAGTGAAAGAAGGAAGACACAAAAGACTCTATACTCTGTGGTTCTATTTATATGAATTCAAGAAAAGACAAAATTTATATGGTCGAAACCAGATCAGTGGTTGTCGGGTTGGGGAGAGGAGAGTGCGTGCAGAGGGGTACACGGGGATATTTTACACTGATGAAAATGTTCTAGGTTTTGATGGTGGTGGTGATTGTAGCATTTATATCTATACAGATAGATGTATTTATCAAAACTCATCAAATTGCTCCCTGTAAATTTTAATTATACTCCAGCTTGGTTGGTTGAATTATAGCTCTTAGTTCCAAAACTCAGTTTTTGTTTTAATTAAATACAAATGTCAAGGCATTTTTTTTTTTTTAGCATGAACAGACTTTGACACCAGACAGGGTATGTTACTGTGCAACTAGGTAGGAAAGTTTCTCAGATACAAAAGCAAAAATGGGTGTTGGAGATATGAGGAGCTTTCTTAAACGTACATTGTCTGTACTTGGTCCAGTGCAGTCAGTAGGAATATTCTGGTATCATCCCAGTGCTTGCTGTGGGAGAATGTTTAACTGAAACTCTGGCTCCTCCCTCTAGCTTCTGCTTCACATTTGCCATGACCTGACGTTGGCAGTGCTGAGCCAGCAAGTGGCCTCCTGGGACGCAGCTGTGGAAGCCCTGCTTCGGGCTGTGGTCCGGAGCTACGACTCGGGAAACTTCACCATCATGCAGGAAGTGCACTCAGCCTTTCTTCCTGAGGGTAAATGACCCCCACTTCTGCTGGGGCATGCCTACCAATGGATGATAAAACCACCACCAATGGTGTGGCACTAGCACGACATACATCACTGAAAGATAGAGACCAGCCAGCTATGTCATTTAGCACCAAGTTTGAATTCTCTTACCCAAGCTCCTTAAGAGGTAGCCAGAATGACTGAGCTGTCTTCCTTTACCTGGCCCTACCTGCCTTATCTACCACACTGTCGTCTATAAATTCTCCTACTCAGTTTGAGAGAAATAGTAATGTGTTCACCAGTCAGTTAAGAATGGAAAAGCTCATGGGGTGCTTGGCTGGCTCAGTTGGAGGAGCAGGCAACTCTTGATCGCAGGATTATAACTTTGAGCCCCACACTAGGTGTAGAGAAACATTTAAAACAAACGAATGAATTTTAAGAAAACAGAGAAGTACAGCCGAAAGATATTCTTTGAGCTGCATAGTCACTAAACTAAATCACTGTGATATTTCAGAAACATAGTGGGATACTAGGCACCCCCCCCCCGAGAGCTTTCATAGGAGGATGGATTATTTTTCTATAATGCTTTGACACATAGACTACAGCAACAAGAATACTGTCCTAGGTCACAAGATGTTTAGCTCTGGTTGACTTTTGGTGAAGGGCATGTGGTCCCATGGAACACAGCTGTCCTTTATTGAGATCCTCTCCGTGGGTGATAGCAAACATAAGGGGAGGGGCCAGATTTCTAGCAGATAAAGAAACACACAACCCTAAATCCTTTTCTTCTTCTAGGCTGTGACCATCTAAAACACAAACGGGGTGAACCTCAGTCCCTCATCACACCAGCTTTCAAAAGTTTGGAGGCCTTTTTTATTTATGGACATCTGTATGAATTTTGGTGGTCTCTCTCTAGGCATTGCCCCAAATCCAGTGTTTGGGTAAGAGCTGCTCACAGAAGGACAGCCTCTGTTGAGCAAAGCCAGCAGATAAACAATGCCACCCCTGAAGAAACGGACTCCGGAGATTCTCAGCCAGAGCCAAACAGGCCTCCAGAATTAGATGTGAGACTCACAGAAGAAAGCAAGCAAATGCTAATCACTTGTAAAGAGCTCTTTTCAGAAAAGCACGCCAGTCTCCAAAACTCACAGAGAACCGTTGCCGAAGTCCAAGAGACCTTGGCAGAAATGATCCGCCAACACCAGAAGAGTCAAGTCTGTAAATCTACAACAAACGGTCCTGATAAGAATGAATCTGAGCAGGCAGCAGAACAGTCCCTTTCTAGTCCTCAGAATGAGTGGTAAGTAATGAGTCGGTATAAGGTGGAATTGGAAATACCCTGCTGAGTTCCCACATCATCATCAGATAAAAATCAGCACATGATGAGCCTGATGAGGTCACTTGCCAGCACCATAATGTAGCATGCACCAGCCTCGGAGTCCAACCTGGGGTTCTAATCCTGGCTCTGCCGAGTGACCTCAGGCAAGATTCTTAATGTTCCTGAGCTTTTGTTCCCTCATCTATCATTGGGATTACCTACTCCTACCTCGCTTGTTGGGGCAATTAAATGAAATCAAGAATAATGTCAGTAACAGTAGGACAGACAATAAAATCCTACCTTTGAGCAAAAAGTAGATTCCCCCCCACACACAAAAAAATTAACCATGTAAAATGGGGAGTTGAATTATCACGTCATTAATGAAAACCAGTTTTTCAACCATTCTGTGCTATCCCAGAAAATACACAAAAAGGGTAGCGTACAAAAGTGCATGCAGAGGGACGCCTGGGTGGCTCAGTTGGTTAAGCAGCTGCCTTCGGCTCAGGTCATGATCCCAGCGTCCTGGGATCGAGTCCCACATTGGGCTCCTTGCTCGGCAGGGAGCCTGCTTCTCCCTCTGCCTCTGGCTGCCTCTCTGTCTGCCTGTGCTCGCTCGCTCTCTCTCCCTCTATCCCTGACAAATAAATAAATAAAATCTTTAAAAAAAAAAAGAAAAAAGTGCATGCAGAATTGAGAAAATCCCAAGTGATCAGAATGCTGTAGCACCCTCATTTCTTTTGAACACAGGGGCCAGGTGGATGACAGGGGCCAATCACCAATCACTGTAAAGCTCATCTGCACTGTTACAGGGCCTTCTGCCTTGGGCATTTGTAGTGATTAACAGTTACTGATTGGTTATTATACTGAGTGCCTTTTACATAGACAGTCTCCCAAGCAAGGCTTAAAACATAGTAATTAGTACCATTAATAAACTGGTAAGTGATACTTGTATTAGTAACTGAAAAAAAATTAATTGTTGTATAAACACTTATACATTTATTGCTGTATAAACACTCCGATGGGCTGGGGGGGAGGCTCCCACTGAAATCTTGAGTCAGAGTTTTAAGTCACTTCTCCAGTAAGCCACCACATTCTAGGCAGCGTTAGGCTTGGTTTTATTAACAAGAAAAACACTAAAAAGTTCTCCAGCCCTGCAGCTCTTAACCTCTGAATCACATGACTCCTTTAACAAGCTTAAGACACTCTTCACAGAAAAATGTGCATCCATACACCTACGATTAGGAGCCCCAGCTATGTCTAACTGTTCCCCAGAGAAATCCAGGCTTTCTGTACTTGGCTGCAGAACTGAATCCCCTTGAGGTCCTAAACTTTCATTAGAGCTAAGTGTCTAAGAAGTGGGGATTTGGAAAACAGTGAGGAATGGTATTGCATTTTGAAAACTTAACATCACATTAAATTCCCTCCTCTTGACCTCTGTATTAAAGATAAGAGATTAAGAGATAAGACCCAGATGACAAAAGAATTTTACTTATAAGTTAAAAGTTATGTGGGGCAAGGCATATGACTTACACTTTTTTTTATTATTACTAGTAAAGAAGAAAAAAATCAGCCACTTTCTCTGCCTGAATTAACCAAAAGGCTTACAGAGGCAAATGAGAAAATAGCTAAATTTCCTGAGAGTGTTAAGGTAAGATTTATAACAGTTCACTTGGTAAAACATGATTTTTTATATTATCAATTGACTATACCAAATTATTTAAGGTCATCTGATTCTCCGTACCATTTCTGAAGTCTCTTCACATCTGTATATGCTTAAAAGTTTAGGATCTCATTGTGTCTGGTTAACTAAAATGTTTCGTGAGAATAGGATTATTGACAACACAAGCAAATTTTATACCTCATTCTTTAGCAAAATGGAACAAATTTTGGAATTGGAAGGTAAAATAAAAATTGGTACCATGTATTTGATAACTTACAGATGGACTGGGTGTATTTGAATGTGGCCGTGCCATTAAAGGAGAACCATGATTTAAATTAATTAAATAGGGCTCTAGAGACAGAGTCTTTCATTTGAGAAAGGATATCCCAGTAACCATCCCAGTTTTGATTATCCTCTATCCTTAGAGTAACTGATGAAGAGCCTTATAAGGGAAATGGCTCAGTCATGCCTGAGAAGTATCACTAGATGAGACTTTGAATTGCTGGTGCCTCTAAGCAGGTATATGTGGCTCTTTTGTAAATGCTTCCTTCCCATGTCATCTTTCAGATCTGGCCCTTCCCCGATGTTCTGGAGTGCTGCCTCATCCTGCTTCACATTGGGTCCCAGTGTCCTGGCAGCGTGACCCAAGACATGCAGCAACAGGCCCAACAACTCCTTCAGAAATACGGCAACACTAAAGTTTACAAAAGATACTGCGAGACCTTCTGCACGTGAATTTTCAAGGACCTCTAAGAAAACTGTGCCAAATTCAAAACCTATGACACCCTTCATCTCTACAGTTATACCATGCCAGACATTCACGCTCATCCCTAGGTGTTTTTGCAGTGATCGAAGTAATACAAATGAGGGTCAAGTTTGAATGGACTCTGTTCTACCTTACACATCGTGGAATCAGACTTTGGACTCAACTGTGGTTTCCTCCTGGAGCAAGGATCATGAGAAGCCAGCAGTAGGTTTTCAGAATTAACACCTGCAGTGTGATCGTTGGTCAACTCTAAAGCCTTATGTAGGTTTCACCCAAAGAGGAGAAACTTTTTAATTACCCAAAGTGTTATGTTCTTAAACACAAGCTACCTTTATAAATACTTCACCTGATGGTAAACATGTCATTCTTGTTGGAGACAGAATTGCTACGTTTTATGCCTTGGTATCATTCTTCTTACTTTTTTGTTAATATGAGTTCTCCCCTTCTGTTCTTTCGAAGACTTCACTTAGAATGTGAAATAGGCCTTTACCCATCATGTTGACTCTACCATCCATCTGAACCTTAGGTCAAAAATTGGGTTTTATTGTTTTTTGTCACTGCTTATTTGAACAAATCATTTACTAAAGCATTAGAAGAACAAATAACTAAAACAATGTGTCTTATCCCTTCAGTTTTATAAAACGAAATGGTGATCAAAAGAGCTCAGGAAGAAATTACTGTTTCAGTGGCTTGCAATCTTTTCTGGATCACAGGACCCTTTGAGAATCAAAACCACAGACAGTCTTTGAAGAAAAATTAATAATTCTGCATATATAACTTTTGGATCAGTATGTAACTTTTGGATCAGTGGACTCCAAATTCAGCATAATGGGATCCTATATACTACTTAATTATAAAACCTGTTCATTCCCCTCCCCCTCCATTATTGAGCATCCTCTTGAACAATGTCAGAAAGAGATGTTTCTGTAATATCCCAGTTGCTGGGGCATAAAAATCAGATAGTTTGGTGTAAGCCTGGGAGGGAACACTCTTTCCCAATAGTATAACTATCTTTTGGGATTCATTGTGAAAACTTTTCTGCTTGAGTGTCCGGTTTATTTTTCAATTATTTTCTAAGTTGGGATTGTTGTGGCACCAAGAATAAAATTCATTAACAGAAACTCTTGGAAGGAAAGAGTTTAAGAGACCATTATTTAAAGATCTGACTGACCAGAGGTTTTGTTTGTTTTAATTAGACCTAGCTTTAGGGTGCCTGGCTGGCTCAGTGGGTTAATAAGCCTCTGCCTTCAGCTCAGGTCATGATCCCAGGGTCCTGGGAGGGAGGCCCACATCGTGCTCTCTGCTCAGCCTCTCTGCCTACTTGTTGATCTCTCTCTCTCAAATAAATAAATAAAATCTTTAAAAAAAAAAAATAAATTAGACCTAGCTTTAGAATTTAAAAATGCTAAACCCTAAAAAACAAATATTGTAGAACTTAGATCCTCATGATTCTTTACACAGTTACTTGAACTTGAGGAAGAAGATGCATTGTTACTAGGGATAGAAAATCTTGGTTGCAAAGATTATACACAGGCATGGCTATGTGGAGAAGTAGATACCAGCTCTACAATCTTCACTGAAATGAACAAATGCTTCACTTGCAGAGACAGAAAAATATTTATTCCCTTCGACTTAAAGAACAGTATTATTAAACTAGAAATTCTAAACTCCTTCCCAGTTTATCAGAACCATCATCTGCACTTGGAGGAATCATACACACTCCTCAGTTACTGCTATAGTAAGAACAAGAGTTACTACTAGACAACTAAGCAATGAAACTACCCAGAACAGAAGTGACAAGATTCCATTTCCTCCCAAATTCTTTCCCATATTAGATAATGTAGTTAAGCCACTTCCAATTTGAATAAATGGTTTTCATTTCTATCTCCCTAATTATCAGAACCACAAAGAGCCAAAGCACTGAGGAGGTGACTCAAGCTAAGTAGATACCAATAGGCAAATGAAGAATTAGTGTTGCTCCTTTACCCAATCCAAACCTTCTAATACAAACCACCACCTCATTAATCAGATGATTGCTCTCACCTCCCACTGCCTCTCAATCTGCTCTTATTACTGATTCTCCATTCTTCATATACCAATGACAAGTCCAAATTACAAATCAAATTTATCAACTTCCTGTTTAAAAAAATTATTTCACTAATGTCCCATTGTAAGTGGAATAAAAAAATTATTTCAGCACTTCCCCATTGTTAGTGGGAAAAAGATCACCTTGCAGGGCTTCCAGGGCCCTGCCTGATACTAGTGTTTACCTCTTAGCCTCTTTTTACACACTTCACCTTGTTTCTAGATTCCACCCACACTGGTCTCTTAGGCTGTGGTAACCCACTGGTTTATCTTGTCATCTCAGTAGTTTTGCCCATGTTGTTCTCTTGCCTGGTCCAGTCTTACCCATCTCTTAGATCTCAGCTTAAGTGTTCCTTCTCAAGAGACTGTCCCTGAACCTCAACCTAAAGGACATCAGTGTCTTGTACTTGACAGGTCACAAATTGTACTTTTGTGAATTAAGTACTCTTTGGCTACACAGACTGTAAACTCCAGTGAGGGTAGAGATTTTGTCTTCCATGTGCTTTTTTATCCCTAGCTCCTATTTACAGTATGTAGAAGGTGTACAGTGGAAACTTATGGAGTAAGTTAGGAAATTGAAAGAATATTAACAGCTTAGATTTAAGACTCAAACTGAGCTCATTCATACTGGCACTAGCTGACAATTAGGCTTGTAGTTGATAGTCAGCCTTACTAGTTACCAGAAGACAAATTTAATAGCTTTTGGCAATTTATGTGGAGGGGCTTGAATTTACCCATAATTAGCATTCTCTGCTTACCCTCTACAGGACCATCCCTTTCTGAGCATAACCACTAACAAAGTCCTACATGTGCTCATATATATGTATACAAAGTTCTTGCCAATTCTACTAGAGGTGTGCCCTTTCTTTAGCAACACTTTAATGAACTGTCTCATCCCTCCCATGCAATGACCAAATCCCCGGCTCAACAATGAGTTAATTCAACCATTCATCTCAACATTTCTCCTGACATACAAATCTGTTAACTGTGGCAAAGATAAATTCCCTATCTGAATCTAAATTTAGGACATCTGGGGGTGTCTTGATGGCTAAGCTGATAAAGTGTATGCTTGCAGCTCGTCATGGTCTCAGGGTCCTAGGATGGAGCTCTGCGTCGGGCCCCCTGCTAAGCAGTTAGTCTTTCTTCCTCTACTCCCCTCCCCAACACTCATCCATACTCTCACTCCCTCAAATAAAATCTTCTCTTTTTTAAAGATTTTATTTATTTGATAGATAGCAAGAGCTGAACACAAACAGGGGGAGAGGGAGAAGCAGCCTTCCTGAGAAGCAGGGAGCCTGATACGGGGCTCGATCCCAATAAATAAATTTAGGCCATCTGTACAGGCCCCACAATCACCAGCATGCCAAAGAACTTGGCTGAGAATCTCTTCCTGTACGTGAACATCCCAATGAAAACTTAGATCTGCTCGTATACCACACTTCTTAAAACTCCTTGTTTTATGCCAGCTGAAAGGGTGGGAAATAGTCTGGAGCCAGTGCTACAATACCATAAGTTCAGTTTGTTTTAAAAATCCACTAATTAAAAAGCTAATCCACCAAATGTAATGGAGTGGTCCCAGGACAGAATTAAAACTAGTTTTCCTATTAAGGCTGGACAATCAGTCGGGGCTTGTGAAGTGAGGAGACAATTCCATTTACACAGTTAGCCATTAAAAACTTCCTACAGGGATGCCTGGGTGGCTCAGTCCCTCAAGTGTCTGCCTTTGGGTCAGGTCATGATCCCAGGGTCTCAGGATGGAGCCCTGCTTCTCCCTTTCCCTCTACCCCTGGTTCGTGGTCTCTTTTCTTTCACTCACACTCTCTCAAATAAATAAATAAAATCTTTAAAGAGCAACTTCCAAGAAAGTGAGACATTTTATATGCAAGCCAACTTGTGGGATATGGAAGCAAGAGTTTGGGGGCAGGTGAGATGCTTCTAATCACTGATTGCAAACAGCTATCTTCTACAGTCAGCAATTAATAGCTATGAAAGATCAAACCTTCATGCCAGTGGTTAAAAAGAAATCTTTATTTTACAAAATTAAAAACATAAATAATATTTACAAGCATCTTAAATACCAGCTTATAATACTTGACATTTTTGAATCATGTGAAATTGAGTTTTCCATAAGCTTTTAAAATGTAAGAATATTCATCCACTTCAGTGAGTTACCAGTTTTCATATTTCAAAGGGGTTTTTGGTTTTTCTAAATTGTCCGTACTGTAGTCATTCAAAAAACAATATAATGTACTTTTTAAATGACTAGTTTAAGGAAAAAAAAAAAAATCACAGTCCTGAGCTTCCTACCCCAGTTGTGGGATATTACTCCAAGAGAACCCTAACCAAATTCCTTACTGCCCTGTTTACATGTACCACTATTAACTTTTCAAAGACTCACATTCCTGGTACTCACATCATCAGTCTCCCTAACTTCTCCTCAGGTTTGCCAAAAGGAAAAGCAGGGAGAACAAAGAGACGTGGAAAAATACAAAAGACCATCTGAAATCGCATTACTGAAAATATAAGAGTTATGGTCCAAAATTCTGATCTTAATTCGTTCAGGAACAAATATAGGATATTTTATTATATTAAGACTTAAAATGATTGCAAAAGATAGACATGTGACAGCAAATCTCAGTGGCACAATGGAACACAGACTTAAAGACACATAAAGTGGTTAACTTAATACCCATTATCAATTCTGGAGTTCCTCATGAATAAAGGGTAAACAGATTCAGAAGAATTTTGTTTTTAATAAAAGTTTTCATTATCTGGTCTTCAAAATTTCAGCACTGAGTAATTCATTTCCACATAATAGCATATAATGAAAGACTAACAAAGTGTGAGGAAAGCAAGGACTAGAGAAAGATTCAAAAAAAAAAAAAAGAAGAAGGAAAAGACATCTCTAAACCAATTCACAAAACACCCATTTTGTTCCACTTTCCCTGGAAACCCTCAGCTCAGCTGAGAATCCCATCAAAAAGTCTTCATCCTCAGAGAGCAGCAAGACTTTAAAAAAAAAAGGATGACAACAGATAAAGAGTTATATATATATTTTACTAGTCTTTCTGACTTGTCCTGGATATTTAAAAAGGTGTCAAATGAGCCATGGATGCTGGTGGCAGGAAGCAACTGGAGGCAGGCTTGGGGATGAGGAATAGGGAAGACTTGTTTACAAATTCAGAGTCAACTCCCCTCTTCTGGATCTAAAATAAAGACACCTTTGTCTTCAATACAACAAAAGTCTTTCAACGCGGATGGTAAGTACAGTTTGCTCAAAAGAAGCGTTTTCTCTTGGGGAGGAAGGGAAGTACTCAGTCAGCAGAGAAGCACCACTCTGGGATCAGGCCCGCCCTACAGAGCCTCGACACCATCACTGCTGCATGTTGTTGATGATAGCCAGAATGCTCATCTTCTCCTGGGCAGAGTCCACATCCTCATTCTGCTTCTGGGCCACTCCTGTGCCTAGGCCATAGAGCCGCCCACAGTATTTGGCATCATCAATACTGTCCTCAAAAAACAACTGCGGGATAGGACAGAGAACCCATGGTGAGAATCCCGCCAGGAATTATGCCAAGTCTCAACACTACTACATCAGCACCTCCCAGCCGTCTCCAAGCCCTGACGATCTACCCAACTAGGAAGTAACTTCATAAAGAAAGGCTCCAAGTCTCTCCTCTTACATAGTCTTTTCATGCTCCCTTCTTAATATATAGGCTCTCCTTTCTGAGCAGACTTCGACTCTCCAAGAGATCTTCTACTGCCAGGATCTGTGGGTTGCTGCCACTGTTTAGTACAACCATCTCCATCTCCTCCCTTCTCTTTAACAAGCAGTGCAGTGCTTAGGAGCTTGGGCTCTACACTCTGTGTGATCTTCCAACTCTACTTCAGCCACAGTTCCCTATCTAGAAAATGGGCCAATAGGAGGCCTTTACAAGGGAGAGAGTGAATATTACACACTTTGGTAGGGTACCTCAACCCTGGCCCTACTGGGCAGGGCAATTCCTTGTTGGGGGCGGGGTGGGGGTGGTGGCGTGAAGGGAGCTGTCCAGTGTACTGTAGTACTGAAGAATGTTTAGCAATGTCCCTGGCTGGTAATGGGCCTCCCCTCTGCTTCTCCAGACTGTGACAACCAAAAATGTCTCCAGCCATTGCCTAAGCAACCTCGGGGGAGCATGCCACCAGCTTTGTTCTTCTTTCTCAGGACTTCTATAGCTCCACACAAATTATAAGATCATTGTTCTACTTCTGTGAAAAATGCCACTGGAATTTTGATAGAGACTGCACCGAATCTGTAAGACTGCTTTGGGAAGTACAGACATTTTCAGAATATATATTCTTCCAGGGGCGCCTGGATGGCTCAGTTGGTTAAGCATCTGCTTTCAGCTCAGGTCATGATCCCAGGGTCCTGGGACTCCGCCCTATGTCGGGCTCCCTGCTCAGTCAGGAGTTTCCTTCTCCCTCTCTCTCTCTCAAATGGATAAAATCTTTTTTTAAAAAAAATGGATATTAATTCTTCCAATTCATGAACCCTAAGTATCTTTCCATTTATTTGTGTCTTCTTCTGTTTCTTTCATCAATGCCTTATAATTTTCAGGTACAGGTCTTTTATCTTCTTGGTTAAAGTGGTTCCTAGGTACTTTATTGTTTTTGATGCAGTTGTAAATGGGATTCTTTCTTAACTTCTTTCTGACAGCTCATTATTAATATACAGAAACACAAGGTATTTGTATACTGATTTTGTATCTTGAAATTTTACTGAATTCATTTACTCTAAGAGCTTCTTGGTGGACTCTTTTGAGTTTTCTATGTATAATATCATGCCATCTGAAAACAGTGACAGTTTTACTTCCTCCGTTCTAATTTGGATCCCCTGTATTTCTTGTGCTTGCCTAATTACTCTGGCTAGGACTTCCAATACTATGTTGAATAAAAGTGGCAAGAATGGGCATGCTTGTGTTGTTCCTGATTTTAGAGGAAAACCTTTCAGCTTATCATGGAATATGCTGGTTGCAGACATTTGACAACTCACAGAACTTAAGCATAAAATAAGTGAGTGTACAAATATGTCCACATTAGAGAAATCAGAAGAAAAGCAAATTACAACAAGAATGAGAACTGCAAAGAACACCAAGTATATGTCTAGGCTTGAATAAGCTGAGGGAGCCTCCACTTCAGGATAACTTTGCCTCCCAAACTGCATATAATATACTGAACATTAACAAACAAAACAACTACTTTCAAAGTGATCAACTTCCATCAGAACTATAAATTTTCAACAAATCTCAGCCCACAAAGATAACCCACCTCCCTTACCTCTTTCATCCTGAAGAACGCCATTCCTGTCAGCAGCGAGTCTGAGCCTGCCTGGTGTTGCCTTCCAATTCTCTGCAAATCCAACTGATCAGCAACTTCCTGAAGACCACCCTGCAAATGTAAAGAAAACAGAGTATTTCAGACGCACCCCTCCTCTACTAAATCAACAAGTCCACTTTTTAGTTTAATTCTTTTGGTGATGACAAGTGGGAACAGGTCATTTACTAAGGCCTTACCCCAGCAATATCCCCTTTTTAACCCTCCAAAAAATACACTGTGTTATATTTCACTTTTCATTCCTTCCTTTTACATATCTTTAATTGTATCAGACCTCTCCCCCATTTTAAAGTCCTAATGGCTATAAAAGAAGATTGAGGAAATAGTAAATACCAATCCAATTCTAGACAGAAAATCTCTTATGTCAACAACTTACTAGGGTGCTGAGTTCTTGAACTATCTAGGGTTAAGAACCTCTGAGTCTGGTACACTACAGACCCCATCCCTAACAAACTACATACACACCTCATGCCGCCAACTATTTCACTAGGTTTGTGAGCCCTACGTGACAAATGCCTCCCCCAGAATAAGAGAAGCAGAGGGCTCCCTTCATCCCCAGATTAAATACATTCACCACACAAATCCCTGTGCCAATCAGCTCTACATACATCCACTTCAGTACAATGCTGGCACCTAGAAGGCACTGAAGAATGCGGAAGGAGCAATAAATAATAATAATAATTTAATTTCTAAAAATAGTGATAAAGCAAAATGACAAGCCTGTTTTGTCTTTTTTGTTGCTATTTATATTAAGAAAAATATTGTGTACCTTAAGATTTTTGCAGCTCTTCATCAGGTATTTCACATCATAAATGGATGGGAAAAAAAGGTTCAGAATATGAAAGAATTCATGTTCCTCTTCTGGCAAACGAGAATCCGTAAGTAACTTTACCATGTAGCCAAAATCATAGCCACTACAGGAGAGAATGAGGCAATGAGCTGAAAAAGCAGCAATTACCAGGCCCCCAAGTTCAACTGCTTTATTTCTCAAAACTTAGTGGTGCTACCTTGTAACTTTCAGTTTTCCATAATCTATCCTACTGTAATCTGAACTTTCCCTCAAATACCAACAAACCAGACTAAGATGAGAGACTTACAAGAGAACCCAAGGGGTTACAAATGTGGGTTTTATTCATCATAAACTACAGGCCAGCCACTTACAGGACAAGAAAAAGATGATCAAGTGCTTTGATCCTCCCCACCCTCCATCCTTCCACCTGGAATGTACCTACGGATAGCCAGCCACATGACAGAGCCCAGTACTGTGTGAAACAAACCAGTATAAGCTCCAAAGTCTTTTTTGAAACACTGAAACATGGTTAAGTTACCATCTACTCCGTAACCGCCAATAGGTAGTTTAAAAAAAAAAAAAATAGCCAATAGAACTACAGCAATAACTTAAGAATGCAATTTCCTATTCCCAAAGCAAGGGAAATACACATTAACTGGGACTGACCTATGAAACGAAAGCCATTTGACGTTGTCACAGAGAACCACCCCTGATGTCATAAGCAGCTCTGCAAAGTGCAATGTGTCAATCCCTTCCTCTTCATGCTTCTGAAATTGCAGTCCAGAGTTAGCGAGGAGATCTATGGAATCCTGGGAGTACATGTCCTCTCTAAAAAAGAAGGTATTCACTTCTTAATCTAAGAGAAGTAGAGGGCAGCAATATTAACATCACCTTGTAATTACAGAATGAGTATTCTTGAAATGCTTTCATAATTTAGTAACAGATCAATTCATTCTTTCCAGTATTCCAGCAAGCATGCAAAGTAGATAATCTTATCTCTGTGGCCGATAGAAAAGTGAGACTTTCCCCCACAAAATAAATGTCTTAATTATAAAAGACCCACATTTCTCCCATTATTTATAGAAAAAGAGAATCAACCAATACAAAAATACTTAAAATACCAGAAAACTTTTTAAAATGTCCTTGTAATATTATATCATAGAAACAACTGCTAATAACTCAGTTTATATATCCTTGAAGGCTATTTTCTCTACATACACATAAACAACTCCAGTCTTATATCTACACAGCACAGACCATCTTTCCAGACCAATGCTCAGAGATCCTTTGCAACTCTGGCATAATATTCCCCTGCAAAGATACACCCATCAATTTAAACAGAGGAATATTCATAATACCACATATAACAAAAGTAGGAAAATAAATTATGTAACTCCTTTCCCACTAGATTTCACTGTTATTTCACTTCTTCTTCACATAAACTTAGGACAGACAACTAGGAAAAGAAAAACGCAATCTTAATTTTTTTTCTATTAAATTAAAACTAGTGTTGAATCATTCTGTTTTCTTTCACCTAAAATAAGCATTGTTTTAAATACACACATAAACTCTTACACTAACAAACAACTCTTATTTTCCTTTGTGTATTAATTACCATTAAGGCATAAATAACAGGCTTTGAAAATGGACTGGGGAAAAAAACGCAATTAAAGGAGAAATCCAGATCATCTCCCCAAATTATTCCTGAAACTGAAATCTCCAAAGCAGATGAACAATCAAAAAATTATTCCTGAGCTATCAAATGCTCCTGGTGCTGCTAAATAAAGCAGTACTTGAGTACTGTGACCCAATCAGAATTACACTAAAACTACCTCATATAATTAGCAAAATGATAGTCTCCCCAAAATTCTCCCCTCAAAAAATTACATCTTCCCAGGGCACCGGAGTGGCTTTCAGTTAAGCATTCAACTTCTTATTTCGGCTCCGGCCATGATCTCAGGGTCTGAAATCAAGCCTGACATCAGACTATGCACTAACTCCAGACTCCCTCTATTCCTCCCCAATCCTCCCCCGCACTTACAAGCACACTTTCTCATGTGCTCACTCTCTTAAAAAAAAAAAAAAAAAATTACATCGTCATCAAAAAATTAAAAACAGAACTACCAAATGATCCAGCAATCCCACTTCTGGGTCTATATCCCAGAAGAATGAAAAGCGCGGTCATGAATGCGTTTGCACATCCGTGTTTATAGCAGCACTACTCCCAACAGTCAAGAGGTGGAAATAACTTAATGTCCATCAGTGAATGAACAGATAAAAATATGTGTTCTAGGGGGCCTGGGTGGCTCACTGGGTTAAGCCTCTGCATTCGGCTCAGGTCATGATCTCAGGGTCCTGGAATCAAGCCCCGCATTGGGCTCTCAGCTCAGTGGGGAGCCTGCTTCCCCCTCTCTCTGCCGCTGCTCTGCCTACTTGTGGTATCTGTCTATCCAATAATAAATAAAGTCTTAAAAAAAAATGTGGTCTACTATACAACAGAGTATTATTCAGTGTTTGCTACAGTCTATGCCACAACATGGATGAACCTTAAGGATATCATGCTATGTGAAATACACCAGTCACAAAATGACAAATATTTTATGTTTCCACTTATATGAGGGAGCTAAAATATTCAAATTCATAGAAACAGAAAGCAGTATGGTGGTTCATCAAGATCTGGGGAAGAAGAAAAAATTGTTTAATGGGTAGAGAATGCCAGATTTGAAGATGAGAAAGTTCTGGGGGTCTGCTTCACAACAACGCAAACATACTTCAACACTACTGAAGTGTGGACTTAAAAATGGTTGAGATGGTAAATTTTGTGTTTTGTGTTTTTTACCACCCTTTTAAAACATCAAAATTCCCTTCAGTTTCAATTACCCTTAATTAACATCAAGTCCTTATTTCCTTTTTTCTTCTATTATGAAAGATAATAATAATCCTGTTTTACACATAAGGAAACACATAAGGAAGGTAAAATTACTAACCCCAAATGACCCAGCTAAAAATGGCAGAACCGCAATTTATCTCCTAACTGGAGAATTAACTTTTTCATTTTGAAAAGACTTATTGAGTATGTATTTCACATACTAAACATTTACTCATTTAAAGTATATACTTCTGGGATATCTGGGTGGCTCAGTTAGTTAGGCATCTGCCTTTGGCTCAGGTCATGATGATCCCAGGTCCTAGGATCAAGCCCTGCATCGCGCTCCCTGCTCAGCGGAGAACCTGCTTCTCCCTCTACCCGCCCCTCTACCTATGATTTCTCTCTCTCTCTTTCTCCCTCTCTCTCTCTTTCTCGGATAAATAAATAAACCCTTTAAAAAAGAAAATCAAGTAGGGACACCTGGGTGGCTCAGTCCTTGAGCATCCGCCTTTGGCTCAAGTCATGATCCCAAGGTCCTGGGACTGAACAGGCTTCCCTGCTCATCGGAAAGCCTGCTTCTCCCTCTCCCCCTCTCCCTGCTTGTATTCACTTTCTTGCCTTCTCTCTCTGTCAAATAAATAAAAATAAAATCTTAAAAAAATAAATATAAATAAATAAATAAATAACGTATGCACTTCGGGGTGTCTGGGAGGCAGTCAGTTAAATGACTGACTCTTGATTTCGGCTCAGGTCATGATCTCAGGGTCATGAGATGTGTCAGGTTCTACTCTCTACAGAGTCTGCTTGTGACTTTTTCCCTCTTCTGCCACCCCTCCACCCCCAACTCTATACTCTGTCTCTCAAATAAATGTTTCTTAAAAACTTAAAAAAATAAAGTATGCAATTTAATCACCTTTAGTATTTTCAGAATTGTGCAACAACCACCACAGTCAATTATAAATCATTTCATCACCTCAAAAACAAAACCCATACCCATTATGCAATCAATCCCCAGTACCCCATAATCTCACCACCACCTACACCCTGGACAACCATTAAACCTATTCTAACTCTATCAGTTTGCCTATTTTGAACATTTCCTATAAAAAGAATCCTATAATAAGTGGTTTTTTGTGTCTGGCTTCTTTTCCTTAGCATGTTTTCAAAGCACATCAATGTACAACATATATTACTACCTCTTTCCTTTTACTGTCCAAAAACATAGTATGGATATACCATATTTATTTTATCCATTCATCAGTTCACAGACATTTGGACTGTTTCCACTTTGGGACCTTTATAAATAATGCTGTTATGAATACTCCCATACAAGTTTTTGTATAAAAGTGTGTTTTCATTTCTCTTGGGTATATGCCTAGAAGTGGAATTGCTGGGTCACATGGTAACTCTACGTTTAACCTTTTGATAAACTGCCTATTTTCCAAAGAGGCTACATCATTCTACTTTCCCAACAGCAATGTAACAAGGCTTTTAATTTCTCTACACCCTTACGAACATTTGTTGTGTCTTTTTTATTACAGCCATCTAATGGGTATAAAGTGGTATCTCACTGTAGTTTTGATTTGCATTTCCCTCATTACTAGTGATGGTGACCATCTTTTGATGGGTTTATTAGCCATATCTATATGTTTTTGGGAGAAATGTCTATTCAAATCTAATGCCCATTTTCAACTGGATTGTCTTTTTATTGTTGCCCTATAAGAGTTCTTTAAGAGGGACTTTACTTTCTGAGATTCCTTATTCCATTGTCTACTTGACTGCTGTGTCCAATCCTTACTTGGTTTCAATGGAAATAAAACTTCATATTAATAAAAAGTCAGAAATCGCAGTCTGCACAAATGTGGTAGATCTAAGAATAACACTGAGAAATGTTTCAGACACTTACGTAAGGTTAAATTTGAAGTTGAACTGCCAAGTGTTGATTCCAGAAGGATATTCTCCCTTTTCATTTGTGAATGTAAGGCCCAGCTGGATAATTTTTAGAAGGTCAACATTACACCGTAAAAGCTGATACTGGTAATCTATGGAACTACGAAATTCACCAATTGGTCGTACCACAACACCTGGAAATTCTGTGTCCTAGAAAAGTAAAAGGTCTCTCATCATAAGGTTTCACAAAAGGATGCTGAGAATTGGTAATTCATAAATAAAAATTTGATCTTAATTTATAAAAGTTATGTGACAAGACCCAAGCTTGGGCACAAGTATTAAAATACTAATCTCAGTGATACCTACACAAGGAGTACTAGAATCATTAAGTTTTGGGCAGCAAATTGGAAATTCTAGGCAGGATGTGAGTAAGAATAGATGATGACTATAGATTAAGAACAGTCTATATTCATATACAGTGAATTTTTAAAAGTTTAGGTTTAGGGATGCCTGTGTGGCTCAGTAGGTTAAACCGCTGCCTTCAGCTAACGTCATGATCTCAGGGTCCTGGGATCAAGCCCCAGTTCAGGCTCTCTGCTCAGCGGGGAGCCTGCTTCTCTCTCATGCTCCCTCTGTGCACTCATTCCCTCTCTAATAAATAAATAAAATCTTAAAAAAAAAAAAGTTTTGTTTGAGAACATGTAAGAATAAAAATACAAATATAGGGAAAGGAAATAGCTATTCAGAAGAAAACAATAGCTACATTTACCGTGAGTAAAAAGCCTGGAACAAGATCACAGACAGTTTTAAATATGAGGCTAAAGACTTACTGCTTATGAGTAATGCAGATTAGAGCAAACTAGACAGTACATGCCTCCTCTAGAAGAGGCCCTCAATATCACCATGACACACATCTGCCTCTCCAGCCACTCAAAAACACAGAAGAATGTGGATCCTGTAATGCCAAATCTTCCCATTTTTTTCCAGAGATGTCAGAAATCTGGACTTTAAAAGAGATCTCTTAATTATTACATGGTGATAGTTAATTTTTTAAAACCATTTTTAAACACTGTCAAATTCACCCTATCTGCAGGACAGGACAGACCTGCCCTATGGACTGACATAACTTCTGCCTTAAAAACAATGAAACACAAAGTAACATTACAAAAAAAAAAAACCTAAGATATTATAAGTTACATCCTTCTCAGACACACTGGCTACCATGTTTTATAAAAGCATCACAACCTTCCACCAAGTTTAATTTACCATGGGTTAGTATTATCCTTTCTTTCAAAATCTCACATTGAACATTCCCTAAGTCCATAGTAGAAGGTGAGTCAAACAGAGCAGAGCTCTTTACCATAGCAATATAACTGTAACTGAGCACAATTTCTCGGATCTTCCTCATCTCTTCTTCTAGATTGCTGGCCCAGACTTCACAGATAACTTGGCTATTCTCCACAAGTGCTGCAGGCATCTTGAAGAAACTTGGTAAGTCACTTTCAGCTGACTCTGTAAGAGGGTAAGCCGTTGGTTGATCTGATCTAGATTCAAAAACATATTTTGAAATCACATAAATTTACACACTGGGAAAATGTCAACAAAACAAAGATTAAAAAAAAAAATCACTTCATCAAGTTTAAGCTAAAACATTAAGACAATTTACATTCATTCTTCAGTTTATAAGGTGGGGAAATTTGCCTTTGTCAAGACAAAGACAGACACACACACACACACACACACACACACACACACACACACTTCTTTAACCCAAAGAAACTACAATTAAGAAATCTGAAGAAACTGGGGTGCCTGGCTGGCTCAGTTGGTATAGCATGTGACTCGTGATCTCAGGGTTATAAGTTTCAGACCCATGCTGGATGTAGAGATTACTTAAAAATAAAATCTTTTAAAAAAAGGAAAGAAAGAAATCTGAAGAAACTTTTGCCCAAGCTGCCCTTTAGCACAGAAGTGAAACCACTATCCTAAATCAGTATTTGAGTCCTTTTCAGACTATCTAAAGATTAAAATAGGCCCTAGTGACCACAAATATTCCCTCATCTAGGACTTTTACACTTTGCACAGAGACCAAATCATGGAAACATTTTTAAGGAATCACTTTAGCCAGTTTGAATGTCTCAGGAACTCTGAAAGCCCAAAAGAATGTAGACCTAAACTCTCACATGTAAGTGTTAACAACTACATTGTGAATATGGTCATGGGACTCCTCCCTCTGCCCCCGATAAAAGGGGAAATTCTTTTTCTCCACAATCCAAAAGTCATATATAAAGACAATTAACTAACTTAATATAGTGCCTCTTTAGATCTATGCAAATAGATCATGAAGTGAGGGATTTAAGTGGTAAAAACCAACCCCATTTGCTAATTTGAAACTTTAACCACCAAAATGAAAGAATTGGAATTATTAGTGTCTACTTTTAAACACATAATAATAGAAAGAAACTAAGCCATTCAACAAAAGGAACAGAGAAGATGGCAAGTATAAATAATTCAACTAGAAAGCATAATATGAGTTTAGTGCATATTCTGGGAGGAAACTATGGAGGGGCACAGTATTCTGCAAGATAAAACTCAACATGATTCAGCTTCAGAGTAATGCTGTTATTATAATAATGAGATGCTTAGTTACAAAAAGACCAAAAGGAGCTTATCATAATGGCCTTTATTTATAAAGGTGACCCCACCACATGCACCCTCAACGTAAGAGTGGGCTCCAGTACACAGATATATATTCAAAGGAAAATTCCTAGAAATAGTAAAATGAATCTTTGCTTCCTACTTTCAAGACAGCAGATGCCAACGATAAGAATCTAGATCAAAACAAAACTGTCATCCTCAAATGTCATCATTTCTCTGAGAAAATTCTGAGAAACTGATCTTTTGGTTTGTCAGCAACCCTGAAAGATCCCATTTATTTAAGTACCCAACACTTTAACAGATGTTTCTCTGGAATTATAATATACTGACTATAATTACTCTGAAACTTAAGGAGACAGTGGTTAAATTCCTAACAAATATGGGTGGATACTTCTCAAAGACAGAATCCATTTCTTCTCATTTCAGTCCTGTACATGATGGGCATGAATTAAATAAAGGCTTGCAAATGAATAAAGAACATCCAACAAGGGCAAAAGTTCAAACTGGGTATGGAATAAATCCCACGATATAATCATAATTAAGAAAATGTTAGGACTCTGATTAGATTATAAACTGTGTTTAAGATTTTCCCCTGCAAGAGGGCACAAAGCCATTTCTATGCCCATTAATGTTAAATCAGTACCACTCCACTTCCTTATTTTTCTAACTTAAACAATGCATTTCCTTTTTGGTGTCATTTCAAGCACTACCATAAACTACTTTAGGGGAAGTGGGTATGACTGTGAAGACATTTCCATAAAAGCAAAGCACCAAAAAGGACCCAAGCAAAAAAATGCCTTAGGTCTCAAAGCAGAAAAAAGCAGGCTTATAAAGAAGACAATTGGGTATTTACACTAAATTCTTAGAACCAGGCTCCCTAGTCAAGCAGCTCTTAAGGTTGTGTCAAAAGAACTCAGGAAATATCCTGAAGAGGCTCCCTCTGGTCAAAGAAAGATATATAAAAGATAAACATATATAAAAGATTATAGGGGAGCCTGGGTGGCTCAGTGGGTTAAAGCCTCTGCCTTCGGCTCAGGTCATGATCCCAGAGTCCTGGGATCAGGCCCCACATCGGGTTCTCTGCTCAGAGGGGAGCCTGCTTCCCTCTCTCTCTCTGCCTGCCTCTCTGTCTACTTGCGATCTCTGCCAAATAAATAAATAAAATCTTTAAAAAAAAAAAAAAAGATTATAATAAACACCATTATGAATAGTTACTACAATCAATGTCTTCAAACTTCTAAGACAGTGCAGTATGAACTCATGGATTTTTTTTTTTGAAGATTTTATTTATTTATTTATTTATTTTAAGATTTATTTATTTATTTATTTGACAGAGAGAGAAATCCTAAAGGAAAGTTTCCTTTAATAGAAGTTATAAAGCTAACGAATACAGAATGATAGATTATCAGTTTTGTGGATCCTGAAGAATTCACAGATCTGGGCAATAATCATAATGGCATCCATACGGAATATTCAGAAAAGGGAAATCTATAAAGGCAGAAAGTAGACTATAGCAATGGAATGGGAACAGACATTAACCGTAAATGGCATGAGGTTATCTTACCGAGGTGAGGGAAAGGTTACCAAACTCAACTACCTGATTACTGCACAACTCCATAAATCTACTAAAAATCTCTGTACTCTAGTTTTACAGTACTTAAATTATACTTCAATAAAGTTGTTAAAATATCACAATGGCTGTAATAACCACAGAAAGAGACAACTAGGTATTATGCGCCTCCTGACAGAACACATCACCACTATGAATTACATGGGTCAAAAAAAAAAAAATCTAACTTGAGGGGTGCCTGGTTGGCTCAGTCAGTTAAGTGTTCCACTCTTGATTTCGCCTCAGGTCATGATCTCAGGGTCCTGGCATCCAACCCTGCAGCAGGCTCTGTGCTCATCAGGAATTCTACTTGGGATTCTCTGCCTTTCCCTCTGTTCTCACTCACTCCCCTGCCTCATGCCCCATGTGCTTACGCTATCTCTCTAAAATAAATAAAATATTAAAAAAAAAAAAATCTAACTTGAATCTGATCAAACCTCTAGACCAATTTACAGGAAATAAAGAGGACAGAGGAACATGTTAAATGACACAATAGGAAGGCAATCAGCAAAATCCAGAAACTACTGTGGGAAACTACAGGAAAACCCAGCTTCTTCAACAACTGCAAGAAATAAAAATAAAAGACTCTCAATAGACTTATCAATCAAAATTTACAGACCCTAAATAGATCTTTAAACTGTTAGAAATTTTTTTAAGGGGCGCCTGGGTGGCTCAGTGGGTTAAGCCGCTGCCTTCGGCTCGGGTCATGATCTCAGGGTCCTGGGATCGAGTCCCGCATCGGGCTCTCTGCTCAGCAGGGAGTCTGCTTCCTCCTCTCTCTCTCTGCCTGCCTCTCTGCCTACTTGTAATCTCTCTCTGTCAAATAAATAAAATCTTTAAAAAAAAAAAAAAGAAATTTTTTTTAAAAGTGACATTTTCAAGACAAAAGTCTGAACAATGGCTGATTTTGGTTTATTGGATGGGGGTTTTACTTTTTTTTTGGTGTTACATTATCATGGGTTTTTTAAAAAAGAGTCCTTATCTTTTAGAGATAATGTGACACGGATATAGGTGGGCAAGATATGAAATGTGGAGTTCTATTTCAAAATTAACAATGGAGAAAACTTACAACTTTGTACAGTTCCTTCCTCTACATTTTACAGATAAGTGAAATTCAGAGACATAAGTTTTATTTTTTTTTTAAGATTTTTTTTATTTGACAGAGACAGTGAGAGAAGGAACACAAGCAGGAGAATGGAAAAGGGAGAAGCAGCCTTCCCACTGAGCAGAGTCCCACCCAGGGCTTGATCCCAGAACTCTGGGACCATGTCCTGAGCCGAAGGCAGAGACTTAAAGAACAAGCCATCATCCAGGAGCCCCAGAGACATTAATTTGAAAAGGCACTATCATGACTCCATTTCCAAGAAAAATTTTTTAAAAAGCTAAGCAAGGGGTGCCTGGGTGGCTCAGTGAGTTAAAGCCTCTGCCTTCGGCTGGGGTCATGATCCCAGGGTCCTGGGATTGAGCTGCGCATGGGGCTCTCTGCTCAGCCCCTCTCTGTCAATACCTGCCTCTCTGCCTACTTGTGATCTCTGTCTGTCAAATAAATAAATAAAATCTTAAAATATGTGTGTGTGTGTATATATATATACATATAAAATATGTACATGTACATATAAAATATACACATATTTTATATACATATTTTTATATATGTATATATATAAATGCATGTGTGTGTATATATATATAAAAAATATATTTAAAAAAAAAAAAAACTGGGGCACCTGGGTGGCTCAGTGGGTTAGGCCTCTGCCTTCAGCTCAGGTCATGATCTCAGGGTCCTGGGATCAAGCCACATGTCGGGCTCTTTGCTTGGCAGGGAGCCTGCTTCCCCCTGTCTCTGCCTCCTTGTGATCTCTCTCTCTTGTCAAATAAATGAATAAAATCTAAAAAAATAAATAATAAAATAAATAAATAAATAAACTAAGCCATGGGTGCCTGGGTGGCTCAACCAGTTGGGCGTCTGCCTTTGGCTCAGGTCCTGATCCCAAAGTCCTGGGATCAAGCACCATACTGTCATCTGTCGCTGCTCAGCAAGGAGTTTGCTTCTCCCTCTCCCTCTCCCCCTCTTGCAGCTTGTGCACTCTCTCTCTCCTAAATAAAACCTTAAAAAACAAAAATCTAAGCTACTTTCAAAAATCTAACCCTTGTTACATGTATGTGATAAATATGGAACACAAGTACAGACCACTGGCAAAAATACATAAGACATCCTCACACCAAACCCTCATCTAGGAAAATTGTCAGGAAATTGCTTGCAATTTCAAAATGTAGTGCCACTCAAAAATTAAAAAGGAATCACATTATGCACATTTAGCTTAGCATAAACTACTAAATATGCTAGGCAAAAAGGAGAGAAATAATAAATGATACCAGTTTTGCCTGCCACTTTCCACTCAGTGAGCACATGCTCCAGAAGAATCACAAACACACTGTTCTCCTTAGTTATTCTTTCTCCTTTTAAGCCTCTTAGTGCCAGCTGCGCACAGTACACTTCACAATAGGAAGGGACTACCCCATTCAAATATGTTTATGTGTGCAATAAAGCCCCTAAAGGTAAGCTAATTAATTACCTGAGTTGCAACCAGAGAAACAGTAACAAGTTTGAAAGTTGAAGGAAACACTGTGCTAGAATTACTGAGAAACAGAATGTCTATCTATAACTTTAAACCTTCCTAAGGAATTTTTAAGGATAACTATGATCACATGCAAAGTTTCCCTCACAGGCTGACATTAAACCTTGACTCCCACTTGAGTTACTCCACTCTATGACAATCTGACTACCACACCAGCTACTCCTCTATATGAAAGCAAAAAACAAGTACTGATACCCATACTGGAGGAGTTACTCCACTGTATGAAAATCTGACTACCACACGAGCTACCCTACTCCACTCCATACAAAAGCAAAAAACAAGCACTGATACCTGCTGTTTCGACTGTTCAAGAAGAAAAGATCACACACAGGAATTACTAAGGTCCCTGCCTTGTGCTGATCTGCAGTAAAATCTGTGCAGATCGCTCTTGCTAACCTATAGTGTAAACTCCAAAACAAAGCTCCTATTTACCCAGGAAAGCTCTGAAGTGCAACGACGAATAAACCCAACTGAAAACCTTCTCTGCAAGCAATCCAAAGTACCAGGTCTTGCTTAGGAAAAGAAAGTTGGGGTTTTCCGGGGTTTTTTTTAAGTTTAAGCCTAAGGATGCAAGGAGACAACATCACTTCCCCATTCCGAGAACTGAACAAAGGCTTTGCCGCGCAATGATAAAATGGAAAAGGAAGTAGGAGCAAGTTAGAAGAAATGGCACAGCAGCTTGAAAGAGGGTCCTCTCTATACATCGTCGCGGCGGCCCTCGCCGTCCTCCATCACTCCCGCCCCCAAAACAGTGTCCAAGCACAACTACCATGGACTGAACCGCAGTTCAACCAGTTCTTTAAAACCAACCATGCGGTCCAGGCCTCCAGCGCAATAACTATGGTTCATAAACACAGAACGGCAAGGAAAAGTTGTGGGGCCAAAAGAACCGAGAAGCGAGAGGCCCGGAAGGATCCAAATTCAGGTCCTCCTCCTTACACAGCCTCCTATTATCATTCTCTTCCCGTTCTCGATCACCCTTCCTCTCCAAACAACACTCATCCCGCCCCTTCCCTTGTAGCCACCTTTATTTCCCCCGAAGAAAAGACATTACAATTGTAGGCTTTCAGGCCAGAAAGACCTACATTCGAACCCATGCCACCAACTAGCTGCGTGGCTTTGCATAAGTTACTTAAGCCCTCCGGTGCCTCAGTTTTCCTATCTTGTAAAATGGGTTCGATAACATACACCTCGGAGAACTGTAGTGGAGGATAAAAAAATGAAGCATATAAAGTGCTTTATATAAAGTCCTGGCACATAACACTAGAATATTATTACTGTGTGCTAGTGATTGGTATTATTACCACTATTCGATGGGCCTCTTTCTCTTCTTACACCCCCTTCCCCTCACTCACGCCCCCATTCCCCTTCTTCCCACAGGTCCCCGATGGCCTCCTACACTCTCATCTCACGCTCCTCTCCGGTAAGCGCAAGCCCGCTTACCCTGAGTAGCTGGGCCCGCAAAGCGCAGGCTTGCGGGCTGGCGGGTAGAGTCCCCCGGGAGCGGCGGCAGCGGCAGCGGCGGCAGCGGCCCCTGACCCGGCGCTCTTTTCCTGCCCCGGATCTGCTCGGGGAATCGAGCGGGCCAGCGAGATGGGCGCCCTCGTGCCCAGAGCGGCCTTACGCACTGCCCACCTAAAAACCTGGCCGAACCACTCTACCCATTGGATCCTCCCGACTCGCCTGCTCCTTTATCGTCACTCCAGACACGCGCGCGCGCGCGCGCACCTGGTCAAGGCTGCTCCACCCCTTTTGCGCGCCCCGGAGACTCTGTGCGTGTTCAACCAACCCGAGCTCGCGGGAGAAACGCGCAGGCGCAAAACCAAGAGGGCGCCCGGAAAGCAGAGAGGCGGGGCGGCCTCGCAAGACGCAAGCGGAACGCGACCGGTGCTCGGCTCAGTTCAGTTCGCAACAACACACTGTTTCGGTTCTCCTTCCGCGCGCCCGAAGGAGGGGCGTGGCCTAGAACAAGCCCCCGCTTGGGGGCGTGGTCGAGACCCAAAGGCCGAGGATGGGGCGTGGAACTTCAGACCAAATCCCTCAAACTGTAACGTCCTCGCCCCCCTGCTTTGATGGGCCGTTAAAGTCGTTGACGGGAGAGGATCCTCACCCCCTTCCCTGTACTAATGCAGCTCCCTGGACCCCTCACTTACAAAACGTTTATCTCTCGGCTTCCTTTCTGGCAGACAATTGGTTGGGGGTGGGGCGGCACCCCAAACCGAGTCTGGGTGACGTCCGGCGAGGCCCGCCTCCCTCCTGTCTGCCTCACAGAGAAGGCGAGCAGCGTTACCACAGCAACCGGCCCGCCGGGGCCTGCTCGACTTACAAAGAAGAGGCGGCCTCGGGTGGCGGGGGAAGGAGCCCGGCCTCTGAGGAGCTCGGAGGCGGCGGGCGCTAGGAAGGCGCTGCACGTTTTCCTTGCGAGAGCCCTGGGCTTGGGCTGGGCTTAGGAACCCCTAGAGCCTCCATCCGTTCCCGCGATCCTCTGAATCCTGCGTGGACAGAGGGCGGTTTGCCAGCGCCTGTCCTCGGCAGCATTTGAGCCGGGCAGCCTCGGCCGCGTTGTCCCGCAGTGGCGAAGAGGACAAAGCACTGACTTCCCGCACACAGCTCTCTATCCTCTCCCACGAGAGCGCCACGCTGTCTGCGACAGGTGCGGGTCGGCCCAAAGCAGCGGTCTAGCCATACCCTAGGTGCCTTCCCTTGAAGGGGGCTGTTGGTAGCTGGATAGCAAATATCCAAGCTACTAGACCTCCTTGTTTTTAAACGTTGCCTCTTAAGGGGATTTTGAAAAATCCTGCTTCCATTTCCAAGGCTGGAGGCAGAGCAGGCCTTCAGTGGCAATTTCACGGGATTCCCAATATTTATCCTCTGGGGAGATGAACTCCCACCTCCCCTCCCCAGAGTAGAGCATCAGGTGCAGTTTCTGAACCCCACTCTCCTTCTCCCCTCCAGTGTCTGTCTGGTGTGGTTTTGGAAAGCAGGTGAGATTGGGGGAGAGGGGGTGGAGTCCGAAGCCCAGGACCAAGAGGTCTTTCGTGGGTGCAAAATGCTGGTTTATTTAAAACACAGGGACAAATTGCGCAAACAGAGCTGCTGCACTGGGGTTATGAGGGGTGCCTGATTATATACGATGGGGTTGGGGGAGTAAGGAACAGGAAGGTTTCAAAAGAACTTTCTGAAGGAGACCTACAGGATACGGAAGGCCTTGCCATTGTCAAGTTAAGTTTGTTGTCCCGTGTAGCAAGGCATAAACATTAAGATAGTTGGGAGATTCCCGGAAGAATGTCACACAATTCCCACCCCAGAGTCTGGTTGAGGGAGAGGTTGCAGGGTGTCAGCCTTAGCTTTGTCCTTAACCAGCCTTCAGCTCCCGCATCGAGTCTGCTTATCTGTAACCCAGGGATGTAACTCTCAGAAGGTTGTTGCTGTATTAATAAATGGAAAAATCACACCGCACTGAGCGTGTCAGTCTACTCAATAAACAATCGTTTCTGGCCTGTCTCTGTTGCTATCACAAAGATCCTTGTTGTTTATTAGCTTTGGTGCAGGCTCAACAATCAGTCCATTGAGCAATACAGGCATGAAGAAAGCAGGCAAAACACTCCCACACCCCACCCATCTCCTGCATTTCTAGTGTCCTTTCACCCGCTTGTAATTAGATTCTAGAGAGGGCAGCCCTATGGGGAGCTAGTCACATGAAGAGCAGCCTCCACAATCCTTTCTTGGACTTTTGTTTCTTCCTGCAGCACTGGGCCTGGTGTGCATGGAAACAAACAGGAAACACAGCATCTCCATGTCCCCAAACCCACCCCCCACCCCCACCCCCCACTGCCCTGGACCTAGAACTGGGTGTTCATTTCTCAGGTTATTGAAGAGAAATGAAAAACACACAGATGGCTTGTACTTGAGGAGGCATTTGGAGTGTTTGTTGGAAACAATTGGGGTTCATGCTGTACTTACGCTACTGCAAAATTAGAACAATTGTACAAATCACTATTTCTCAAAGGGAGGGAGGCCCCAAACAAATGAGAGGGTAGTTGGAGAAGAAAATATCCAGTAATATAATTTACTGTTTGGGGAGGAAAAAAACCTATTGTTTTTGGTCTACAAACTATAAAAAGGCTTGAACATAATCTTCTCAGCTAGGAGAGTAGAAAGACTAAATGAACTGAAACACTGGTTGTGAAATGATTCTTAAAAAGCAGACAGGGTGAAATCATTGGCCAGACAAGCCTTTCTGTTATTCTGAAATCTAAATACCAAATCTAATGGGATGCATTTCTTAAAGTATGTGTAGGAAGATAAAATTTTGTTTTATTTTTAGGATTTTTCATTTATTTGACAGAGATCACAAGTAGGCAGAGGCAGTTGGGGGGGTGGGGGCAAGCAGGCTCCCCGCTGAGCGGAGAGCCCAATGCGGGGCTTGATCGAAAGACCCTGAGATCATGACCTGAGCCAAAGGTACAGGCTTAACCCACTGAGCCACCTAGGCACCCTAAAATTTTAAAAATATACAGTTGACCCTCGAACAATGCAGGGGTTAGGGTATAACTTTTGACCCCCCCACAAAAAACTTATACATGGATTTTTTACCATATGGCACAGTACTACAAATGCATTTTCTCCTCCTTATGAGTTTAAAAATTTTTTTCTAGCTTACTTTATTGTAAGAGTACAGTATGAAAATGGAAAAGAAGGTAAATGCCTCCAGGTTTCATTCCAATATAACTACCCTCTGAGCTCAAGTCTCAGAAACAGTTTTACCAATTAGAGTGCTGATAATACCTAGATGTCTGTCAATTGATTCCATTGTTAAAAGCCACCAACACAAACCAAGTTTAGCCAAGGTCTGACACTTCGTAAAATGCCTTTTATCAGATAATGCATTTACCTTTAAATTCAAATGAAGAATGCCCCCAGCTGGCTTCTTTCCTTGGTACAGATGGAGTTAACTCCCTGCTTTTGATGTGTGTTGTCCTTGCTTTGTTTACATAATAGAAAACCCTTCTTCTGACTCTTGGAAATTATCAAGATCATCAGACTTCCCCTAAATATAAAGCAAATGTCATGTTTCTTGACTAAGCATTTGAGTATTGTTTCAGGATTTTGATTTCAACCTAAAACAAACAAACAAACAAACAAAACAAAAACCTCTGTTCTTTGATGAAATCAGAAATCAGAGTTCTTTCTTCTCTGGAAATGGACATCAAACCTATTTTATTCATATCTCATTTGATTTTTTTCCTGGATTTTCCTTCCCCCTCAGAGTCTACTAACATAACAAAACTAACCTTAACCTTTAAATATCCAAATCTGTGAGGGTCCATAAAGATGTTCTAACTAATATATTCCCCCAATTTAACAGAAAGTAACTTAAGTCACCCAGCACCCAGCGACAGGACCAAGATTTGAGTCTTCTGATTTCCCAGTCCAATATGAGATTAGGTGTTCATCCCGTGGACTGTAGTTATGGTCCATTTGCTATGTGCTGTGTCCTTCGTTGATGCTGGAGAATGTGCTAGAAGCAGATGAGGTTCCTAGCCTCATGAAGCTTAATATTTGGTGCCAGGGACTGACAGTAAAACAAGTGAACAAGCATTCAAGTAGGAAATAAAAGGATGAAGAGAACTGGTGATAGCTATGATGAAAGAAGCTAATGAGGTAAATTGACAGAATAATTGGATTGAGGGAAGATAGGGGAAACTACTGAGGGGTCAAAGAAGGACAGACTCAGAGAAACCAAGGTCATATAGTTGATGGGTGGCGGTTTGAACCCAGACCCACTTTCTTCCAGGATCTCTGGACCTCTCCTCAAGAGCACTTCCTTTAAAAGAGAGAACCCAGGAGGAGGATGTTTTAGGCAACCTGGAGATAACAAGAAAGCCCAGCTATTCCTCAAAGATAGGCTGGAGAGAAAACCCAGGAGGACCAGAGAGAACATCTCATTTATGCAGGCCCTGCCAAGGACCTACCATGTGCCAGAGTTATGTCATGGAAATACATAAAGCTCCCACTTGAAATGATTATAGAAAAAAAGTGCCTGCTACTCTAGGGAAGCACTGACCACATCAGCTAAAAAACTTCAGAAAGAAAAGAACCAAAGGTAGATTAGTGGACAGGATCAGGAAGGAAAATCTGGATGGAAAGTCTATGAGCAGTGACATAGAGATAAGGATAACAAAGTAGAAAAAAAAAATTTTGCACATAGTAAGTGATTGGTAAATGCATCTGACGGTGATACTCAGAACATTAGAAAATAGGAAATAGTGGGGAATAATGTTATATGAAAGGAGCTAGATTAAAACGGGCACTGGATCAGGTAGCAAGGTTTGAGCAGTGCAGGAGACAGCTTGGTTGTGGGGGAATATATACATTATATAAATATCTGGAATATTGAAAAAAAAAAATACTGTTACCTCCAAAAGGAGAGAGGAAAGAAAATATAAGCAAGTTGTACAAAATGTAATTAATTTGGGACCAGGCATTGCATGTTACCTGAGCTCTTGCGTTGTGCCAGGAATTAGGCGAAGAAAGGAAACTAATACATGATCCTTTTTTTGCCAGATAATGACACATCTAGGTAATGGGACAGCATGCAGTCATTAAAAAGAATGTGGTAGCTCTGAAAGGAACTACAGGGAGCAATTTCCATGTTTGCGTGCTAAGTGAAAATAGGAAGGAGCAGAAGAAGCATATACGGTGTGCTGTTTCTTTCTTTCTTTTTCTTTTTTTTTTTTTTTTAAAGATTTTACTTATTTATTTGACAGGCAGAGATTACCAGTAGGCAGAGAGGCAGGCAGAGAGAGAGGAGGAAGCAGGCTCCCTGCGGAGCAGAGAGCCTGATGCGGGGCTCGATCCCACGGGAAAATTAGGGGACTGGGGAAGAGCGAAAAAAGACTTTTTACTATATATCTTTTATCTTTTTGTATTTTATATCAGTTGCACATATTGCCTCTCCAAAAATAATATTTAGAAAATTACAAATAAAGCTCAGTTCTTTTTCAAAGGTGTTTACCATTTCATGTTATGGATCCTCTATCCTAACGTTACCTGTTTCAGTTAACAAGCACACCTAACCTCCACAGGTGTACCTTCCCTGCACCTAGATTCACTAGTATAGTTGATGCATCTTTCCTCCTTTGCCTGCCCTCGGCAGCAACAGAAGTAATAAAAAAAGAGAAAATGAGATTCTCTGGTCCATGTAACCTTTTTATCTACTTGGACTGCCCATCACAGTATCTGATACCTGAATCTATCTGTTTTGTTGTTGCTGTTCTATTTTATTTTATTTCTTTTAAACATTTTATTTATTTGACGGACAGAGATCACAAGTAGGCAGAGAGAGAGAGAGGAGGAAGCAGGCTCCCCACTAAGCAGAGAGCCTGATGCGGGCCTCAATCCTAGGACCCTGGGATCATGACCAGAGACAAAGGCAGAGGCTGTAACCCACTGAGCCACCCAGGTGCCCCCTTTCTTTCTATTTTAAATTAATCTTCTTGCCCAGATCTTTTATTCTTTATTTACTTATTTATTTAATCTTTGTCCATTTTACTTACTTACTTATTATTTATTTATTTATTTATTTAAAATTAATCTCTTTGCCCTAGGTGGGGCTTGAACCCAGGACTCAGAGATCGGTAATTGCAGGCTCCAGGAGCTCCATTTCTAAAAAATTTATTTTATTTACTTATTTATTTTTGATATCCACATCTTTTAATGCACTTGCCTCCTGGAGACAGCAACATCTTCTTAAGCTGAGGAAGATGAAGGAAGTTTTTAAAAAAGAAGATTTTAAAAAGCTCGGAGTTTGGCCAAAAAGGCGCTCCTTCAAGCTCCTGGTTAAGTGCGCATTTCCTCTTGGCTTTAAGGAGATGTCTTTCGGCCAGAAGGGCGTTTTTTTGTCTCCAGTCTACGCAGACCCAAACTTTTTCTCTCATCACGTGCCTGGCCCGAGCCAGTCGGCTGCTCAGTAACTCGATCACTGTGACCGGCCTCCCCGAGCCTCCGAGGAGCCGCGAGGGTGGGCAGCCGCGCAGTGACAGCAGCCGCCTAGGTAGGGGCGGAGGAGAAGGGGAGGCGAGCGTGGGCTGTGGACCGGGACCTCGGAGGAGCTGGGACACGGGCCCCTGCAGAGGTGAGCGGGAACTGCCGGGGAGGGAGCTGTTCGCCACCGTCTGGGCGCTTCCGAGTTCCCTTAAAGAAAGAAAAAGTGCGGTCTTCTCCCCTCTGCTCCCTCTCTGTCCTCCCCCACGTACAAAACAGGTGAGATTTGCCTCTGATCGTTGATCTGGGCCGTCTTCTTGCTGCCCAGAGCCCCCGACAAGGCCCTTGCTGATGCCTGCAGACTCTGCCTTTGTGCCATGCCCTCCTCTGTCCTCCTGTCCGGCTAGCACTTGACAGTCTGTCCTGTCAGATGGTCAGGGTTGGGCTTCACAACCCTGTGTATAAAGGGCAAACTCTCGAGTCAGAACTCCGAAGAGGAAAAACCAATTGCAAGTCTGGCGGGGAAACCACAAACTGCTTCTCTGACCTGTCCGATCACCTGGAGGGCACATAGGCAATTTTAACGGTCTTAAAACAAGATCAAGGTGTGAGCTAGAGATGGGCTACCGTGTCCAAGCTGTCTTGTCGCCACATACAAAGATGTATCAATGGTCTTAGAATTACTGGCCATTCCGTAGTTGCCGGGAAGGGCTCCCACGAAGCTTCCTGCGTGAGAGGATGCAGTCTGTGTACCGCGATGGCGATGAACGATAAGGCTGGTCGTTTCCAGGGGCTCATGCGGACCCTTTGGGGCTTCAGGCAAGCAAAACAGGATACAGACTGCGGTTTGCTTCAGTTCCATGCACAGTTCCAACCACATCTCTTACATTGAGAGATCATGATTCTAAAATCAACTTGATAAAATGGAAAAGCTCTGAACTCCAGCCTCTGGCCATGGAAAGAAAAGGCCTTAGTCCCAGGGAAAGGTGCTGATACCTTGAAAGCAAATATTGGACACCTTCTGAGGGCAAAACACATTACTTTTTTTTTTTTTAAGGTTTTGTTTATTTATTTGACAGAGATCACAAGTAAGCAGAGAAGCAAGCAGAGAGAGAGAGAGGAGGAAGCAGGCTCCCCCTAAGCAGAGAGCCCAATGCGGGGCTCGATCCTAAGACCTCAAGATCATGACCTGAGCTGAAGGCAGAGGCTTTAACCCACTGAGCCACCCAGGTGCCACAACACAGTGCTTTTTATTCAGTTCTCCTTTCCTTTATTCAGCAGATACTGAGTGTCTGCCACATGGCAGGTTTGTGGACCTCACAGTAAACAAACAGGCAGGCTCATTTTCGCAGGCACGCTATCAGGCGGGAAAACGATACACATACCTCGTAGAAAAGGCAGGGAAAGGAACGTTGGTAGAACAATCCTCAGTCTTTTGGCTCGGAGTCTCACCTTTCTTTCCGGCATTTCGTCTTCTGGAGTGAGAATCTTTTCATCCACAAAAGCCTCATTTGTTCTTAGACCTTGGTCACAGCAGTTCCTCAAATCTTCCTCACCACAGGCTTTAAGCTGGGCAACTACATTTCTGGTCATTGTCCTCCCCCTTAGAGACAGTTTGCTCAGCTTTTTCCAAGACAATGAACAGCCTGAGAGCAGAGGCTGAGGTGGTGGGAGTTCTCATCCTCCTGTCGGTCGCCCTCTCCCGATGTCGTCTCCCACTTATGAAAGAGAATTTGTGCTCTTCCAAACACACACTCGGCGCCCAGCGAAGTCTCAGGAAGCCTGGATTTTCCCAGAAACTGTGGAGTTTGGAACAAGTCAATTCTGCTCATTGAGGCTAATCTTTGCTTATAAAATAGAAGAGGTGGAGTAGACAATCAACGAGGTCTCACTTGTTCTTTTTTCTCCTTTGAAAGTAAATAATTCTAGTAATTTCACAGTATGTTTACAAAGAAACAGTACATAGTCATGTAAAGATGGTATGTCTTACACCTATAAAATGGGAACCCTCATCAACCATGCAGAATATTCAGGGACCTAGAATCTGAAAGAGGGACACCTGGGTGGCTCAGTCGGTTAGGCATCTGCCTGTGGCTTAGGTCATGATCCCAGGGTCCTGGGATAGAGTCCCTCATGGCTCCCTGCTCAGCGGGGACCCTCTTTCCCCCTTTGCCTGCCTCCCCCTGCTTGTGCGCTCGCTCGCTCGCTCTCTCTGACAAATAAATAAAAGCTTTAAAAAAAATCTGAAAGTGTCAGGCTGCAGAAAAAACTTAAAGTCTCTACCCCCCCACACCCTCACCCCATTCGTCTATTCTGTCTCTTGTCTGTATTCAGATTCTCAAGGTCATGAACATCAGCTTTAGCCTCACTGTATCATTTTCTAGACCGAAAATTCTGCAATAAATAGCTTGTATAGTCAGAATCAAAAGAACCATACTTAAAAAGTATCTAATTTGGATAATCTCACAATATGTATCAACTTCCCTTTAAAGGGGAATCAGTTCGTTGTTACGAAGTATTAGAATATTTTTCTTTGGTGCCTTTCTTGTTAGGAAGTATTAGAATATTTTTCTTTGGTGCCTTTCTTTCTTTCTCTTCCCTAAATGTATTCCCATCCTATGCAATTTCATATTCTCCTCCTACATACTTTCTCACTTGAAAAATCAAAGCTATGTAGTATTACTTTATTAAATACGGCAAGAAGTTGTATCTATCCCCTATGGCTACCTTTGTATCTTGCATACAGTAAAGGTTTCTTGAAAGAATTATTACTATTTTAGAGAAAACATGTTCTGTTTTCCCTCTGGTATTAAAACACAGGCGCGCGTGCTCGCAGTATCTAATCCATTATTCATGGCTGATAGAGGCTGATCTCATTCCTTTGTGTTCCTTTACAACCCTGATGCCCACCCTGCATGCACAACATCAGCACATTCTACACTTTTTGCAGACTCAGTTGCTATAATAAGCACTGAAATCAAGTTCTGCCACTAAATAGCCATGTAATTTGAAGCTAAACACTGAACCTTTCTATGCCCCCATGTCTTCCAGTGGAAAACAGTAGCATCTGACTTGAAGGGCTCTGAGGTCACGTCTAGTTGTTGGATGGGAGACTTTAAAAGGTAAAGGAAAAGGTCAGAGAGAGAAAGCACAATAAAAATGGAGTGATTATAGCACCTGAACATGTCAAATATTAATAATCGCCATTGGCTTTATTTGCCAAAATCTCTAACTTGAGCATTCCCACTGGCAGTCAATGTGAAGGAACTTCTGCAGTTGAAGACACATCTGCCTACCATGTTTGGGGACTTCCCTAGAACCTTCCTACAGACTCTGTCCACTTAAAACTGAAAACACATCTGCCAGCAGGTAGAGAGGCACAGAAAACAAGCTTCTTTGGCATAAAATATTCAGCAGAATATAGGCTTGTGCAGCTTAGAGGAGTCAGCCTCCTATGTAAATATCTTGGGAGATAGTATGTGGGCGTATTAGCTTAGCCAAAGAACACATATTTGGAAGTGCTTCTTTGCCTCCACTGAGATCAGATGTGGACAGAAAAATGTTGGGACTCCTGCCGCCAAAGAGGCCTTCCCAGCACCAGAAGATAAACAGTCACCTTTCCTTTGGCCAGAAGGTTTACCCGGAGCCGAGGGTTCCCGTAGAACTTCTCTCATTGCTCAGTCTGGTGGCACTCAGTTTCCATCCTATGGACACAGTGGGCGTCCAACACTCTGCCTTTGTTTTTTGTTTGTTTGGTTTGGTTTGGGGTTTTTTTGTTTGTTTGTTTGTTTTTGTTTTTAAAGACTATTTATTTATTTGAGAGAGAGAGTATGCACATGAGTGGAGAGAAGAGTAGTGGGAGAGGGAGAAGCAGACTCTGCTGAGCAGGGAGCCTCGTGAAGGGCTCGATCCCAGGACCCTAGGAACATGACCTGAGCGGGAGGCAGACACTTATCCCACTGAGCCACCCAGGTGCCCCAGGACTCTCTCTGCCTTTGGAATCAAGCAGAGCTGCCTCCTTCCAGGGTCAAGGTCTCATGGTACAGACAGTCATCCTCATCTCTCTTAGTTCTTGTTTTTACTTTTAATATCTGGTTCTGTTTATTTATACTTTAGACCCAGTCTCCATCTCCAAAGAGTTTGACATAGCTTCCAATAAAGGATATATACAATTGGACAGCTGCAAATAGGTAAAACCTGATAAGAAACCATCCAGCACAAATAAATACCTTTCGTACTGTTCTGAATTGTGATCTGTAGAAAAAAGAACCAGAAGCTTTGCTGCTACTGCTCTTCTTTGGGACCATGTAAAGTTGTTAACCTTTCTCCTGATCCCCTCTGCCTCCCCGTCCCTGTCACCACGAAAAAAGAAGAAGAAACAAAGCACTGGTTCTTTTTTTTTTTTTTCGATGTTATGTTAGTCACCATACAGTATATTAGTTTTTGATGTAGTATTCTATGATTCATTGCATACAACACCCAGTGATCATTGCAATACATACCCTCCTTAATATCCATCACTGGGACCCCCCATCCCCCTACCCCTTCCCCTCTGAAACCCTCAGTTTGTTTCCTAGAGTCCACAGTCCCTCTGATTTCCTCCCCGCCTTCATTTTTCCCTTCCTTCTAATATCCTCTATGCTATTCCTTGTGTTCCACATAGAAGTGAAACCCTATGATAATTGTCTTTCTCTGCTTGACTCCATCAGAGTTACCTTTAATAATTTAATGAAAGCTATGGACCTTTCTATCCTGAAGAATGAACATGGAAAAAATTGGCCTATACTTTCAGGGGAAACAGACTTCTCAAAGGAATTGAAATTAATCTGATTTTTGAGAAAGGGAAAGTTAATTAAGGAGAGAGCTAATTACTCTTCAAATCTTCAATAAAATGTTTCCAACAAATGGGCATTGAATTTATTTTAAAAACTTTTAACAGTTCTGTAATTTTCTAAATAGGTAAAAACATACTCACGGTACCAAATTCAAAAGGCAGGAAACAGCATATAGTAAAAAGATAGCCTTCCTTCTATCCTGTCCCCTAGTGGCCCGGTTCACCTCACCAAAAGCCACCATTGTAAACAGTTTCTTAGATACTCTTCCAGCAGTAGTCTAATATTCTATGTATTATCCCATGCACACTTAAACAGGACACACACACACACAAATATTCCATGCATTGTTTATTTTTCCCACTTAATACTTCTGGAGAGTACACACAAAGCCTTATTCCTTTACTGGATGAAAATTGTTTCACCATTGGATGCAATATAATTTTCTTAACCAGCTGCTATTGATGGACATTTAACTTGTTTCTAATCTTTAGCCATTAAAAACTGTTACATTGAACATCTTTATACATACATCATTTTTTATATAGGACTGTATAATAAAAAAAAAATCCCCCAAAGTGTATTTGAGCATTAAATTTAACTCTGAGCTTAATTGGCAGCCGAAGCAAAAAGGCGCACATGGAGGGACCAAAATGGATCGCCTCAGTTTTGTTTTGCGTGTTACAAAAAAGTATACCACTTCTTCCAAAGAGGAGAACTGTACACTAATTTCTATGTAGAATTTAGCATCTCTATATTCATACAAAGTACATGGCTTCCTTTGGAGAATGAAATAATGGAGTAGGGAATACCTTCAGTGGCAGTAGTGATATTCATGTTCACACATCTATCTTGATTTTTTAAAGTTTTTTTTTAAGGTTTTATTTATTTATTTGAGAGAAAGAGTGTGAGCGAGAGCGAGAGCATGAGCAGAGGGGAGGTAGAGGGAGGAGCAGGCTCCCGCTGAGCAAGGAAACCAATGCAGGGCTCAGTCCCAGGACCCTGGGATCAAGACCTGAGCTGAAGGTAGATGCCGAACTGACTGACCCACCCAGGTGCTCCTATTTTTTTTTTAAGTTTTTATTTAAATTCCATTCAGTTAAGACAAAAAACAAATAAGTTCCAGTTAGTTAACATACAGGGTGATATGTCAGGCGTACTGTGTACTGACTTAGCACATCATACAACACGTGCCCTCTTTCATGCCCATCACCTGTTGCACCCGTGCCCCACCTCCTCCACCCAGCTCATTCTTGATAGCTAAGGGTCTCTTTCTTGGTTTACCCTCCCTCTCTTTTCTTCCTCCCTGTGTTCATTTGTTTTGTTTTTTACATTCCACCTACTAGTGAAATCATACGGTATTTGTCTCTGATTTATTTCACGTGGCATTATACTCTCTAGCTCCATCCACGTCATTGCAAATCACAAGATTTCGCTCTTTTGATGGCTAAATAATATTCCACTGTGTACACGTATGTGTGTGTGTACATACGTGGATATATATATAGTTTATCTATTCCATATGTATATATAATATATATATTCCGTACATACACACACACCGCACATCTTTATCCATTCATTAATCGATAGATGCTTGGGCTGTTTCCATAATTTGGCTATTGGAAATAGTGCTGCTATAGCCATCGGGGTACATGTATCCCTTTGAATTAGTGTTTTTGTGGTCTTCAGGTAAATACCTAGTAGTGAGATTGCTGGATCATAGGGTAGTTCTATTTTTAACTTCTTTTCTTTTTTTAAAGATTTTATTTATTTGAGAGAGAGAGAGAACGAGCTGTGGGGAGGGCCAGAGGTGGGGAGAGAGAGAGAGAGAGAATAGCAGACTCCCTACTGAGAGCAGGAAGCCTGATCCGGGGCTCAATCCCAGGACCCGGAGATCATGACCTAATCTGAAGGTGGACGCTTAACTGACTGAGCCCCCCAGACACCCCTATTTTTAACTTTTTGAGGAACCGCCATACTGTTCCCCACAGTGGGTGCACTAGCTTGTGTTCCCACCAACAGTGCAAGAGGACTCCCCTTTGACCACATCCCTGCCAATACCTGTTGTTTCTTGTACTGTTGATTTTAGCCGTTCTGACAGGTGTGAGGTGATCTCTCAATGTAGTTTTGACTTGCATTTCCCTGATAATGAATGATGTTGAGCATCTTTTCATGTGTCTGTTGGCCACCTGGATGTCTTCTTTGGAGAAGTGTCTATCCATGTTTTCTGCCCATTTTTAAATGGATTATTCATTTTGGGGCATTGAGTTTGATAATTTCTTTATGTATTTTGGATACTGACCCTTTATCAGATATGTCCTTTGCAAATATCTTCTCCCATTCCATAGGTTGCTTTTTAGCTTTGTTGATGTTTCCTTGGCTGTGACAGAACCTTCTTATTTTGCTGTAGCCCCAGTAGTTTATTTTTGCTTTTGTTTCCCTGGCCTCAGGAGACCTATCTAGAAAAAAGTTGCTACAGCCGATATCTGAGAAATTACTGCCTGTGCTTTTTCAAGAGCGTTTATGGTTTCATGTCTCAAACTTAGGTCTTTAATCCATTTCGAGTTTATTTTTGTATGTGGTGTAAGACAGTGGTCAAGTTTCATTCTTTTGCGTGTAGCTGTCCAGTTTTCCCAACATAGTTGACAAGATAGTCTTTTTTCCCATTGGATATTCTTCTTGCTTTGTTAAGAATAATTGACCATATAATTGTGGATTCAGTTCTGGGTTTTCTATTCTGTTCCGTTGATCTGTGTGTCTGATTTTGTGACATCTTGTTTTGTTTTTTTAAGTATGATCTAGGGGCACCTGGGTGGCTCAGTGGGTTAAGCCTCTGCCTTCAGCTCAGGTCATGATCTCAGGGTCCTGGGATCGAGCCCCGCATCGGGCTCTCTGCTCAGTAGGGAGCCTGCTTCCCCCTCTCCCCCTGCCTGCCTCTCTGCCTACTTTGTGATCTCTGTTAAATAAATAAATAGCATCTTTTTTTTTTTTTTTTTTTAAGTATGATCTAGGGGCACCTGGGTGGCTCAATGTGTCAAAGCCTCTGCCTTCGGCTCAGGTTATGATCTCAGGGTCCTGGGATCGAGTCCTGCATCAGGCTCCCTGCACGGAAGGGAGCCTGCTTCCTCCTCTCTCTCTGCCTGCCTCTCTGCCTACTTGTGATCTCTGTCAAAGAAATAAATAAAATCTTAAAAAAAAAAAAAAGAATGATCTAACTAAAACCCAGCATTCCTTGAATAAACTAAAATGAAATCAAGGAGGAAAAGCTTCAGTTTTGAGGTTGGAGATCATGTGTCTGAGTGCAGAGAAAACCTGGGCATTGTCCTCCTCTAAAGATTTCTTGGGTATGCCGGATCTCCTGCCCTGCTCAGTATTTTCTTAGCTCTGGCGCGGACTTCTAGCTTAATACTTTCCATACAGATTTTGGAATGATGGGTTTATGTAAATGAGGGTTTCTCATTTATCGTTGCATCTCCACGGTTCCTTGCACAAGGTAAGTTCTAAACAAATGTCCCTGAAAGGAACAGATGAGTTTCTAAAGATCAGAGACCATGTCCCATTAGCTTCTTGACCTCTTGGCAAGGATAATAGGTGATGCTCAGTTGGGGAAAAGCTAGGATGAGGCTCTGGCTTATAAGTGAAGTTCCTACAGCAGAGCAGTCCCAGAAGCTTACCAAATAAACCCCAGTCCTTTTGTTTCCTTCTCCAGAAGGGATGGTTATTTCAACAGGGTCAACAGAGCCTTTCACAGCTCCCAGCAAGAACTGAGGATGGAAATCCAAGGTGATAGAAAAGGTGATCCAAGGTGATTCTGCCGGTCTGCAAATAACTTGTACACATTGGGAGTCTCAGCTCAAGGTGCTTCCTTTGACCCTTGGTTCCTTATCATTAAGACACTTGGTCGGCTCAGCCCCAAAGGTCCTAGAACCACTACGTTCCTCATGCTGAAAGATCTGTGCTTTTCAGAATTCCAGGCAGCAAGCTGCCAGATTGAAAAATGACCCTGTCTTGTCCAAGAATCTATCCCCATGTAAAGGGTGACTTCTTGGAACGGGCCCCTAACCACATGCAGGATGTGGAGCAAACTTGGAATCAGGCCAACAGGAGCTGCTCAAGACAGGGCAGACAGAGAAAACTGTTATTTAAGGGAGAGTTTTTGGAAATGCTTTAACACCTGGATTATTAAGTAACATGTGCTGTCCGAGATGGGGTGCAGGGGTGTTCACCACAGTTGGGGCTGACTTCCCATCCCTTCCTTTTGGAAGCCTTGGGTGGTGAGGAATATGACTACAGAGCACCCACGAGCACGCAAGCAAGCCAAGGACTCCTGGCTGCCATCCCAGGTCAGACAAGAGAAAATGCTGGTGGCTTTGCTCCAGTCCATTGCTTCTCTTCCATCGCTTTCCATGAGAACTCGCAGTGAGGCAGAGTTCACACCTACAGGCCTGCTAACAGGCTCTCCTCTATCACCTGGAACAGAGGGAGTTGGAAGAAGGAGGAGGGATAGCAAAGAAGCTGGCCTCTAGGGGCGGGGCCAAAGCGTGGCTGAAACTCTTTCTCCTGCCTCTAGGTGGGGATTGGGCTGATTGACACCACACTACGCCCTCTGGTTCCTTTCCTTAAATCAGGTGCTGGCTCCCTGACTGGATATCAGATGTCCCAGTATTCCTGCCTGACAGCTTTTCCTCTGAGCTGACCGCATCCCTCCTGCATACCGTCGTCCCAGTGAGATGGTGAGGAGCTTGCATGTCACCTCCTCCTGCTGTCCTCACTCCTCAGACCCTGGAAGGCACTTCATAGGTCACTGCTGTCTTTCTCCAGCCTAAATAATCTACAAGAAATGTGGATCATAGAGAAGAAGTATTTCCTAAGGTCATAGTTGGTCAACATGCACCTAGAATAATACAAGCGAGAACAATCAAACTCAAAAGAATAAAATATCCTTAGAGATACTGAAAGCCAGGCTTTGATCCTGGCTGTGCCATCTATGAACTCTGGGAGGTTGTCAGCCCTCCTTTATTGAGTTTCCTTCATCCTCATCACAGAGCAGGACCAGATGATCTGTAATGCTTCCCTTCAGCCAGCTTAGGACACCCTTCCACAAGGACAATAAACAGTGTTGGTGAGGATCTAAGATTAGAGCCCTCATACATTGCTGCTAGAAATGTAGAAAGGTGCAACCACTTTACATTCCTGGAAAGGTTCAGTGTCGTGACTGTAGGGCCCAGCATGTCCACCCCTAGGCATGTATCCAGTGAAATAAAAACATGTCCACGCAAAAGCTTGTGCATGAGTTACCATGAGAACTACAGAGTGGCAGCAGCCACTGTCTATCTAGCCACTGTCTGTCTACCCAGCAGCCATCTGTCTACCCACAGATGAATGGATAAGTGAAATACGATACATCCACGTAACAGAATGTTCCTTGGCAATCAAAAAATGACGTAGTGATCCATGCTATAACACAGATGACCCCTGAAGACATGCCCAGTGAAAGAATCTGCTCACAAAGGGCTACATAGCGTATGAATCCATTTATCTGAAATGTCCAGAATAGGCAAAGCCAGAGAGACAGAGAGTGGATCACTGGATGCTAAGGGCTAGAGTCGGGGCAGAAGGAGAAAGGAATTAGAAATTGATGAGTAAAGGGTGCAGGGTTTCCCTTTGGGACAATGAAAATGTTCTAACATGAATCATGGTGATGAGTGCACGACTCTATGAACATACTAAAAGCTGAATGAATGCACATTTTCAATGGGTAAATCATATGGTATGTGAATTGTGTATCAATAAAGACATATATTTAGGATTTTATTTATTCCTTTGGGAGACAGAGAGAGGACCGGCAGTGGGAGAGGCAGAGGGAGAGGAAGAACAAGACTCCCCGCTGAGCTGGGAGCCCAACGTGGGGCTCCATCCCAGGACCTTGAGATCATGACCTAACCTGAAGGCAGATGCTTAACTATCTGAGCCACCCAGGAGACCCAAGACATTTTTTTTTTTTTAAGATATTGTCAGAGAGAGCACAAGCAAGGACAGCAATAGGTAGAGGGAAAAGCAGGTTCCCCATGAGCAAGGAGCCCAGTGTCGGGGTCGATCCCAGGACCCTGGGATCGTGACCCCAGTAGAAGGCAGATGCTTAACTGAGCCACTCAGGCACCCCATGTTATCTTTTAAAATTTAAATGCCTTTATTGAGGTACACCCAGGTAGCTCAGTGAGTTAAGCATCTGCCTTCTGCTGGGGTCATCAGGCTCCTTGTTCAGCGTGGAGCCTGGTTGTCCCTCTCTCTCTGCTGCTTCCCTGCTGGTGCTCTCTCTGTCAAATAAATAATATCTTATTAAAAAATGAGAACAAATACAATTTTAATTTTTTAGAGGTTTTTATTTATTTCTCAGAGAGAAAGAGAGAAAGGGAGAAGCACGCTCTCCGCAGAGCAGGGAGCCCAACATGGGACTCGATCCAGGACCGTGGGATCATGACCCGAGCTGAAGGCAGCCGCTTAACTGACAGAGCCACCCAGGCGCCCCTAAATACAATTCTAAAGTCCCCTCAGCCTTACCAGCAGAGCATGTGATCCAGCTGTTAGATTGTTGCCATGCTGGTGGGTGAGAAATAATTTCTCATTGTAGTTTTATTTTTTTTAATGTTTTATTTATTTGAGAGAGAGAGACAGAATGAGGAGTGGAGCAGAGTGGGGAGGGAGAGGGACAAGCAGACTCTGCACGGAGGAGCCTGATGCCGGGCTCAGTCCCATGACCCCGAGATGATGACCTGAGCCAAAACCAAGAGTTCACCACTCAGCTGACTAGGCCACCTACGTGTCCCCTCTCATTGTAGTTTTAGTTCACATTTCTCTTATCACGGAGTAAGTTCAGCATCTGTTCAGTTCAAAGTGCATTTACATTGATTTCCTTTTATCATATGTTACATTCCTATATATGTCTGTTTCTGGACTTTCTCATGCATTATATATGTCTGCCTGTTCATGTGCTAGCACCACACTTACTAGAGCTTTGCAATAAGACAGGTAGTGAGATACTCAACAAATCAAGCTGGCTGGCAACTCAGGGCAAGCGCCATCCCCAGCCACCCAACTACCAAATCCAGCCACTGTCTCAGGCTGCCATTTTCCTAGAAAAACCATGGCATTGTTTCAGATACAGAGAAACGCTTTAAGTTTGTTGCAAAAACACTTAAGAGGAATGCCAGGAAGCTACTGGAAAAGGCCAAGATTAAAAAGGGCATTCAGAAGGGCACACACAAGTTGCAAGAATGCATACTAAAGACACAAACCATCAGAAAACCCAAGCAATTAAAAAACAACAACAACAAAAAAACAAAAAAAACAAGCAATTAATTTCTTGAGGTTAAGGCCTAAACCTGATGCCATGGCAGCCTGGGAACAAACTGCAGTGACAATGAGCAAAGGCAAATCTGTGGCCAGTGTCGCAACTATGCGTGTCGCAATGAGGAGTATGAATGCGGACAAAAAATTTTCTGCCTGGAAGGATAAATAGCATAGATCTTTTGAGAGAGAATGATATAGAGAGATCACTCACATTTACATAACTTGTTGCAGTATTTTGTTATAACTGTTCTATTTTATTGTTATTAATCTCTTATTGTTCCTAACTTACCAATTAAGCTTTATTATAGGTATATACATGCATAGGAAAAAGCATAGTACATGAATGGTTCAGTGCCTCCTGCAGCTTCAGGCACCCTCTGGGGGTCTTGGAATGTATCCCCCACAATTAGGAGGGGACTACTGCATCCAAAAATAGTGAGGATTTTACCTTTCTCTTCCCAATTCTTTACCTTTGCTTATTTTCTCTTGTCTAATTGTGTTGATGAACGCCCCATTGAATGTTAAAAGTAGTGCTGATGGTGAATATAATTCTTTCGTTCAAGACTTTCATAGTCCTGTGCTATCTTGAATTTGGCTCCAGCTCCACCCCCGGTTCCTCTCTACTCCCATCCTGGGGCCTTTCCTGCCATTCTCTTCTTAGTTGCTGGACTTCAGCCTGTATTGCTAGGCTTGCTTCCAGCTGGACTATGGGCAACTTGAAGGCGGTGTCCTTGCCGTGGTTTTCCCAGTGTGCTCTGCAGTACCCATGAAAGGCCACGGGGCCTGGTACACAGTAGGTCCCAGTGGATCGTGCTTGTTTGATTAAATTACGTGGGTTGGATTTCATGATGTCGTTGGTATCTCCCCCAGTGGGTCAGCTTAGGGAAGTTCCGTTCTTTAGCAGTGCAAACTTCTAGCTTCTGCTTTCTGCCAAGAAGGGATGGGAGTCGGGACTGGGTGAGAAGACATTTGCCAGAGCCAGTCTGTACCCCATAGACCTCAGGTGACGGCCATTCCCTTTACCAACCCACAGCCCATAGCTTACGTAGCCTTCCAGAACCACATAGGAACAAGTCCAAAATGCAGTTTCCTAGCCTCTGCCCTAAGAGACTCTGATTTGGAGCGTAGCCTGGAAATCCAGGCTTCGACCAATCCCCAGGTGACCGATGTAGGAGTTCCCGAGGTCCATCTGGGCCAACACTGGCCCAACGAACCAGATCCTCTGATTCAGCTTCTCAGTGTACATGGGCTATGCAAGTCCTGTTGAAAGGCCGCAGGAAGGGCACACCAGAAAGCCCATCCTCATGGTGGTTATAGTCCCCCAGCAGAGATCACACAACCGGGGACCCTGTTGTTATTCTCATTTTATGGCGAAGGAAATCGAGGCTCAGAGAGGACATTTTGACCAAGGTCATAAAACCAGTAAGTGACAGACCCATTGATGATAGAACCTTGAGAAAGGTGTCAGATTTCCAGACTCACTGTCTAATGATTCCTGCATGTAAATACACCGTTCATTCAAATCCTGTTGAACAGGTTACAAAATGCTTCCATTTCAGTCAGTGTTACAAAAACAGCCCCTGTGTGTGGTAGCCTGAGTTCACAGAGGTTACACCAGCTGTCCATGCAGATCATGGGCCTGGCCCTGGCTTCAGTCTTGGGGCTGTAGGCCATCAGCAGTTAGGGTGCCGTGGAGGTACAGAGGAAAGCTTTCTCCTGAATGAGACGGGGTTATGCTGAGGCAGGGAGTAAAGCTATTCCAGGGGAGAATTTGTCACAGTTCCTCCTGTAGAGAACCCTTTCCTTGCCGAGGGAGTCCCCCACTGCCAACTCTGATTCATGTTACCTGTGCCCACACCAATTCCATCTCCAGATGTGGGAGCCCAGACAGAGGTTATCTAACTCCCCAGATGGTTTTAGTCAGTAGCCAGCTTTAAAAAACCACACCTAGCCATTCCCCTTGACATTCTTCAGCCAGTCTTTACACTTGCTTGGTTGCCTCTGAACATGACCTCATGACTCACTGGTGCTTTCTTGTTCCAGATGAAGGGAGAAGCTGGAAGAATGCAACACAGTGACAAGCCAAAGCAGGTAACTCCTGGCACCCCACCCACGGAGCTAGTGAGAAGGCAGCCACTGGCTCCTTCCATAGCTGCCCGTGCTATGTATCTGGGGTCTCCACCAAGGTCTAGGAGTTGCTGACACCTTCGTGGTGTGCTCATTTCAGTAGCTGGGCAAAGACCACTGGATTCCTGGCTGCCATATAACTCAACTCCTTTGCCCATGCAAGGTGAGGTAGCACGATGCCTGGAGAAGACCTAAAAAGCCTGAGGCCATCTTCCCATTGTCTCCTGGCCCCAAGGAATGCTCTGTTCCTCAGGCCTTTGAAACCACCCCTTTTTATAACTGCTCTGGAGATAGGAGAAGCCCACTGGAGGCTGGAAACTGGGACTGGGAACCAACCCAGCAGACTTCTGAGCTGACTTCTGCCCTGTGCTCTTGCATGGCACAGAGACCTTTGGCTTGTTTATAGTCCTTTCACTTGGGCTGCCAGAGAGAGATAACACAATCTCGCCCCCAAAAAAGTAGCTACTCTTCTATGCGAAATTGAGGTTATTTATTAATTTAGCTTGATCTGATTACACGCAAATGAAAAATTCCTAGCGAGTCTGGAAAAGTTTGTGAAAAGGGTCCTCTGAATACTAAAAATGGAGTAATTGCCAAGCCTGAGTTAAATGTTTGGCAAGCTTGAGGGTGAGTGTTCCATGGCCTGCTTAAAAGAACAAGTTCCCCTGATTGGTCCATCCAGCCCTCAAGGAGAGAGGGGAAAGTTCATTTCCAGAGCTCAGGGCCCTGAGGGGCATTAGTTTCAAAAACTTTTCACTGGCCACAGAAAACAATTTTATTTTTAAAATTTCATTGAAAAGTTTCAAACACTTTTCACTGGCCACGGAAAATAACTGTTCTCTTTGGTCTTTTCGATCAGAAGTGCGAGAAGGTAACGCTGAAAATAAACAGACAGCTCAGTTCAAACAGCCTGCTCCTTCCGAGCTCCAAAGTCTGAGTTAAAACATGGTGTCCTGTTAGAGCAGCTTCCTGTAGCCAATGGCCCCTGAGCCTGTGTCCGTGGTCCAGCTCGCTGACTGCAGAACTTCGGGCACACAGCTGCAGGGACCAGCCAGCTCTCTCCCGGGAAAGGATATAAGCAGACTCGATCTGGGCTTCGAAATAGGAGAGGGAAGGGACTTTTGTCATTTCTGTCCACGGTACAGTGGAAATTGGTGACACAGCCAGTAGCATTTTCTTTCTATAAATCTGGCAGCTCATTTGACCATCAAGTTTGCAATGATCTCTACTTTAGACTTTTTGGAGCAGACTAGGTCAGGGACCGCCCAGTGATGGCCAGAGGTCCGTTCTTTCCCTTAGAACTGCTTGTTATCCTGGGCAGGGGCAGCCCAGGCTCCTCCCGCTAGAAGCAGAGGAATTATTAAAAGTCAGAACATGTGTTCATTCGTTCTTTTTTCTTCCTGAGCAAGAGTGGAATGGGTATGGGGAAAGAGGTGTGGCCCATGAACAGTTTCTGCAGATGTTCCTGTGCTGGCTGGCTCTGCCTTGCCTGCCCACTGGAATTAGCTGGGGAGGTTTAAAAATAAAACAAAAACAAAAATAAACAAACAAAAAGAAACAGAGAGACCCAGGTCTCACCCCGGAGACTCTTATGTAATCAGGCAGGGAAGGAATCTCGGGACTGGGATTTTTTTAAAAGCTCCCAGGTGATTCCAATGCCCCGAGAATGGGCATCTCTGCTCCACAGGAGGAGTGGTACTGAAGGCCCACTGCTGGGGAAGGCGTACCTGTCCTTCTCAGGGTGACAGAACTGCATGCTAGTTGCTGTGGAGTCGGGTTTCTTCTCTTCCCTTCCCCAGCCTTGAACTCTCATTTTCCTGAACACACCCATATACAGCCCCAGAGCTCTTGATAAGAAGAGCCTCCCACAGAAGCTGGGGAAAGGTCAGCAGATGTGTGATGCTGACGTGGTTGAGATACTGATCCCACATCTTCCTGCCAGGACTAGTTGTGAGCTGTCTGTAACAGCAGGAGGCTCGCTGGGGCCTGACACTTTCTTGTCCTCTAGGAGGGACACATCTGGGGCTCCATGAGGAGGACAGCTTTCATCTTGGGCTCTGGCCTTCTCTTGCTCGTGGCCTTCTGGAACTCAGTCACATGGTGAGCTGCCAGCTTTCCTTCACGACCTGGGGACAGTGTGCTGGGGGTCCTGAGGCGGAGCGTGCGGTAACAAACTGTCCACCCTCCAGTCTTCACCCAGAAACCTCTATGACTTCTCTTCCAAGGCATCTTCAGAGATTCTGGGGCGCTTCTGGCTATTTTTGGCAAGCCCAGTGGGAGAGGCTGCTGTCGACATTCGAAGGGAAGGAGTGGGCCCTCTACATTATAGGTGAGCCTTCCAGACCACAAGTGCTTAGGGTTTGGGTACACGATCACAGCTTAATTCTTGGTCTGTGGTTTTCTTCTCTACTTTGAGATTTCTCAGCTCCTTATTCCAAGGAATGAAGATGTTTATGACAGTGGTAATCCAAAAGAGGGCTAATCATAGGCAGTCTGAAATGGCTGCCTAAGGATTTCTAAGAAAAGAACCTGAGACTCCCCTCCCCCTGAAAATAGAAAATTTTAAAAACAAACCGTGTATCTGAAAATGAATACATGTTTCGAGTACCAGTCCTGCTTCTGGATGTCGGGTCCACAAGCACAGAGAGCCGCTCGATCTCCTGTGAGACTGTGTCCTCATCCCTGGTATAATTTAGCTCTTGGGGCTTAACAACAAGTGGTCACTTAACATTAATATTTACTGATGTTGTGAATGACTCACAACAAGCCAAAGATAATACGGTAAAAGAAAAAAGACATTTTAACATAGATATTTATATCAGCATTATCGACAATGGTGAATGTCCTCAATCACGAGTTCATTCACGCAAAGAATGTTAATGTTACTCTGCCAAATTTTTATGGAGGATATAGAGATACTTAAGATGAATTGTTTATCTCATTTAAAAAACTATGTCACAGGGCTGCCTGGGTGGCTCAGTCAGTTAAGCATCTCCAGTTCTTGATTTGGGCTCAGGTCATGATGTCAGGGTCCTGAGATGGAGCCCCGTTTCAGGCTCTGTGCCCCATGAGGAGTCTGCTTGGGATCCTGTGCCTTTTCTCCCTCTGCTCCTCTCCCCACTTCCCCTAACTCCCACGTGTGCACTGTCTCTCAAAAAAAAAAATTTTTTTTTTTTTTCTAAAAAATAGTAATAAAGGGGCGCCTGGGTGGCTCAGTGGGTTAAAGCCTTTGTCTTTGGCTCAGGTCATGATCCCAGGGTCCTGGGATCGAGCCCCACATTGGGCTCTCTGCTCTGCAGGGAGCCTGCTTCCTCCTCTCTTTCTCTCTCTGCCTGCCTCTCTGCCTACTTGTGATCTCTGTCTGCCAAATGGATAAATAAAATCTTTAAAAAAAAATAGTAATAAAAAACTATGTCACAGTCTAGAAGGGGAAATAAAAAAAAAAGTGCCAATTGTCACAAGCAAAAGTACAAATCAAATGTCCTTGACAATTGTTTTCAGCTGGAAGAACTCTGCAAACAGGCTAAACATTAAGTATGACAGGTTCACTGCAAGCTGTCATTGAAAAGTCCTTAACAATGTAGATTGCAAACATACCTGGGGAAGTAGTGGGAAAACATTTGATACATATACATACATATATATATATATATATATATATATATATATATATATATATATATGTATATATATTTGTTACAGTGATGGGAAAACTGCCTTTCACCCCAATGATAAGCAAATACGAAGGAGATCAAATTTTAAGTGTTACAGCTGGAAAAAAGTTCAAGATCTTATCTTGTTGGGGCTTTTATTCTGTATTCCTTCAGGAGCCTTTGGATCTACAAGGAGGCACTACCTTGATGGTTGGCCCGCTAGGCAACCACCAACATAACATTATTTTTTTCCAAATTAAGAAAGCATGTAATTTCTGAGAATAAAAGTAAATACATGTTCATTGTTAAAAATAAACATCAGACAATTCCAATAAGCATAAAGTGAAAGTCATATCCAAGAATAACCACAGTTAATATATTAGTATAAGTCCTATAAATAATGTATAAATTAGTATAAATATAGAAGAGTTTATATTGGATATATGGTTGAACTTAGACAATATCAACTATTTTTTTATTCTTTTTTATTGAATAGATTGTGGGCATCTTTCCATGTCAGTTCATATAAACTGACTTTACTATTTTAAGCTGCCCAGTCTAGTCCGTTATATAGAGATACTCTAATCTGTTTATTCCATTTCCTATTAATAGACACTCAGGCGGGGCACCTGGGTGGCTCAGTGGGTTGAAGCCTCTGCCTTCGGCTCAGGTCATGATCTCGGGGTCCTAGGATCGAGCCCCGCATCGGGCTCTCTGCTCAGCGGGGAGCCTGCTTCCCCCTCTCTCTCTGCCTGCCTCTCTGCCTACTTGTGATCTCTATCAAATAAATAAATAAAATCTTAAAAAAAAAAATAGACACTCAGGCTCCTTAAGGGGTCTGTTGTGTTTGTTTGTTTTATGTGGTAATGACTATATATGTGTATGGACATGTGTGGCCTTTTTCTCTCCCCCCCCACCCCCACCAAATTTTCTGTTGCTCTTCTCTTCTTTGGATACTGCCAGATTACTCCCTAGGATCCTGTGTTAGTCCTGTTTCCCCACAGCACTGGCCAAGTGTTTTTCAGGTCCCAGTGGACGCAGGCACTGGGGTTTCTGGTGGGAGCAAGAAGGTACAGGAAGAAGAGTACGGAGACACGGAGTTAAGTGAAATGCCCTTGGCCCTTGGAATATTTAGAAGGAGGCAGCAAAACACGGACAAAGTAACTAGTGCAAGAGTTAGATAACATTGTATTGTTATTCCAATAAATGGGAATCCTAGTGGAGAAAGTGCTTGTTTGTTTATAGTCAGAGATCAGAGATTCTCAGAATGACTTTACTGAAAAGTGGGATACGGAGCAGGAAAAAAAAAAAGTCCTATCTAAATTTTGCAAGTGTGGAATACCAGTTTGCTAAAGTATCTTGCAGAGCATCAGTGCTGTGGGATGTGAATGGGTGGGGTGACCGTACAATTTTTCAACCAAAGAGGAACATTTGTGAGACTAGATGAGGTGGTGTTAATAATTATGCTAGACTGCCTGATGTAAATTCAAACTGTCCTGGGCAAACGGGTACAGGGCCATCATGTTCTTAGGTGTTCTGAGAAAATAGAGTTCTTGGGTGTAAAAAAGGATTGGGAAAGGCTGGGCTTAATTAACCAAGTCAAATGGGTTTCTCTTAGGGCCACTAGCAGGCTATTCTGGACCATGGCTTTTCAAGAAAGTGGGTATGAACACTGTTTAACCAAGGATACCTTGAGAGAGATGAGTTTTCCACTTTGGGAACTGCTGGCTAGATACCTGAACTCCCACTGCTTAGTTCATAGGGTCCTAGAGATTAAGGTTCTGACTGACTCCTAGTCTAGTGTTCATTAGGAACCCTGTCCTACCAAGCACTTCCTCTGCTTCTCCCTCCCTTGGAAATTCATAAAGTGTTCAATGGGCACAGACTCCCAGCTGTCAACCTAAATTTATTTGTAGTTTGTTTATTCATTATTATATGGATTTTATATTTATTATAAATTTTACTTCTTTTTAACAATTTTTTTTTTTGTCTTCAACAACCTAGAAAGTTGTGGTCTCCATTTTACAACTAAGAAAATAGAGACACTCCTTAAGTGACCTGGCCAAGTTCCCCCAGCTAGTCGGTCACCCCAGGACTAAAGATAAGACCCTCTGGCCAGGAGCACCAAGACCTCCCCAGCAAGGGACCATCTACCACACAGCCTTGGTCCCGTCAGGCTGTGTTCCGTTAATACATGTGCTGTGAGAACCCGAAGTGCCCTGATTGTTTCCTTCTGCTCCCTACCCTCAGGTGCCACCCAAGTACCAGTTCTGTTCTTCTGGGCCTTCAACGGGCTTCTGCTGGTGGTTGACACAACCGGAAAACCTAACTTCATCTCCCGCTACCGAATTCAGGTTGGCAAGAATGAACCAGTAAGTGTGGCAGTGGCTTCTCTGGGTCAAAGCATAGAGGGCACGAGCAAAAGCCACACTCAAAATGCTCACCATGGGCCTGGGAGAGAGCATGGCCTCTGCGAGCCAAGTTACTGTGTAGAAGGTTGGAGAGAGGAAGTAATCTGCCCCAGATCTCAGAGCCACCCAGGCAGGACGAATATCCTGGTCCTCTGATTCCCATCCGTGGCTCTGCACCTGCCTGCGCTGCCCCACAGCACTGTGATCAGCATTTTGGGAACCAGAATGATGGGCTCAGCCTAGTACCCGGCTGAGTGCAGAGACATCAGGCAGCTTCCCCCAGTGGCCAGGGTAGGGACGGCCATGGCCGGATGCCGAAAGCACAGAGGAAGATAGCTGTTGGCACAGTGGCTGGCCCACGATGGATAGAGGGGTGTGATGTGTGGGCGGTGGCTGCTTTTCAAGCAGGTCCTCCTTCCCAGTCATTCACTTCAACGGCGGGTGTGTAGCTTATCACCAAGAAACCAGTCCTGGACCCTGCTTACAGGGAACCCTGACCCAGTACCCAGGTCTTCCACTTACATGGCACTGGAAGGGAGCCTCCCCCCACACCCGCACCCCTCCTACCCCTCCAACCCTCCCACACCCACCCCTAGACCGGCCTTCAGCCCAGTCTCCTGATTGTGCTTTGACAACCTCCAGGAGCCTTTTCTTATGCAACAAAGCTCATTCTTAACTCCAGATTCTTTCCCCAGCTCCACCTGAAACGACATTCTGGCTCCCTTCCCAGAGAACACACTCATCTTCTAAATGCCGGCCCAGGTGCCTAGGTGGCTCATCTCGGCATCAGGGCATTCTGCCACAGCCCAGCACTCTTGAAAGCAGAATGGGTGAAAAATAATGCCCTTGACCCAGGATTTCAGAAGAGCCTCTTCCTGAACCAGAGCTACTGGCCAGGTGCACTGGCTCTGCTCATTTGAGACTGTCCCTGCCGGCAGATCTGGGGGCTTCCTCGGGGTTCAGCTTTGCACGCAAGGGCTGGGGCTGATGTCAAAGCCAGTCGCTGGGCTGTTGAGAGCCCTTCATCTGTCAGACCGTGGCGGTCTCCTGACTGGGCACCACGGAGTAAATGCTCAAGGCCAGGGACTGTGTAACCTTCATGGTTCAGACGAGGAAACAGGCTCTGAGGTGTGACATGGGTAGCTGATGCACGCTCCAGCTCTGACCTCAGGGCTCATGCTCTCACCCCCAGGCCACATGAGCTCTCAAGAGTATCCCCCACCTTGACAACATTCATGGTGACAGTCTACAGTGGTTGGAGAGCAACACAGGGAAGGGCTTTTTGCCTGCTGCCAAAGCCGAGGTTCAGAAAGGGGCCATGACTTGCTCAAGGTCAGAGTGTCACTAGGAAACACAGCCTGGGCCCCTCTCATCGGACTCCAGGTCTGGTGCTCCCGCAGTGTAGGCCTCCACAGGCGCCCAGCCCCCTGGCCTGTTTGCTCCCCTGCTCTCCCGGACGGCGGGTTGCCTCTTCCCCTCCCTCCTCACATCCCCAACACCTCCTTCCCTGACCTCCAGGAGGGGGACAGCCTCGCTTCCTCCTTCACTAAGCAGAAGAAAGATCCCACCGGCTCTGTCCACCTCAGCCCGCGAGCAGTACCTGCAAGCAGGCTGTTTGAAAGAGTTGTCTGTAGGGTTTCCAGCTCCTCTCGGTCCACTCTTTCCACCCAGCATATTGTAATTACCAAAAAAGGTAAACATAGATACAGAAGTTGAAACAAAGCAGTACGATGATCACTCAGTCACATCACCTGGATTCACCACTTTTAGACATTTTACAGTATTTGCATTATGTAGATAGTAGAAATACAAATATGTACGCACCTGTAATTTTAACTTAACCATTCGGAAGTAAGTTCCAGACATTACAGATCTCGCCTGCAGTGCTTCAGCTGGTATTTCCCTGATAACCGCAAACCCACCGTCTCCCCTCTTGTGCAAACCTGCTCAGGTCAGGCCCTCACCCCCCGCCGCTCCACCCCAAGTGCTCTCAAAGGTTCCCCTCATTAGCCCTAGCAGGCTTGTCTTCACAGGGGCTTGTCTCTGCATCGTGCTGTATCTTCTCCTACCTGGGTTTCCACTTCTCCCATCTTAGTGGCCGCTCCTTCATGGTCTCCCTTCTGGTGTCTCCTCTGCTCCCCCGCCTCTTAATGCTAAGCATCCTGGGGTTCAGGCCTTGCTCCCCACCTCGGTCTTCACTCCCTCACTTTTCTCTTCCAGTGTCATGACTTTAAATACAGTCTATATGCCGACAGCGCACAGATTTCTATCTCTAGCCGGGGCTCTCTTCTGAATTCCAGGCTTGGATTGCCAAAGGCCTCTTTGACATCTCCCATCCAGAATGTCCCCAAGAGAAGTTCTGATCATCCCCTCAAAGTCCACCACCCACATTCTGGAAGGGAGTTCAGGGCAGGGCCGCCCTTCACTACCCCCACTGGTCCGAGCGGTCATTCTCTTCTGCCTACAGGACTGTTCTCACTCATCTCTCTCGGTCTAGTCTTGCTCCTCCAGTCTGTGGTCCGTGCAGTGACTGGAGTAATCCTGTGAGAGTCTGTCACTTCTCTTCCCATCATGACCCCACATTTCCCTTGTATGAAAAGCCAGTTTTCCCAATGACCTACAAGGCCGTCTATGCTCTCGCGCCTCCCCACCATTTTGGCCTCACCTCCTACTTCCGGTCAGAGATGCCCGCGAGAGGCAGACAGCCTTTCTCCAGCTGTGCCCTTCGCCTGAAGACCCCCTGCAGCTCTCCTTTCGCTCACCTTCCTCCTCTCTTTGTTCAGATCTCACCATCTCCACAAAGCTCACCCTGACCATTCTATTTAAGATTCCTGGCACCAGGAATAGAAACTCGAGAAGGGGAGAAACCTTTGTTTTGCTCATGCTTGCTTCCCAGCACACAGGACACCGCCTGCAGTGTCGAGGGTGCTGCAGACCTATCAGCCGAATCGCTGAAGGAGTAAACATGCTTGACACCCTCCTCTGGCTCAGGGTTTCCAGAAGGTGTATGACTTCATCTACAGGTGCTCCCAAAAAAGGCTGGCCTGGCCTGGCTTCACGTGGGATGGAACTGAAAGCTTAGAGAGTGGATTCGAGTCAGTTAGTCCATGCCGTGCCGGAGAAAGCTGGAGGAAGAGCAAAGCTGAAGCCTGATGACCACTCAGAACCCCTCCAGCTCACGGGGGCAACTCAGGGAGAAATCCCTTCTGACCAGTCCCCAAACTAGTTTGTCAGGACCCAGGAAGTGACCCGTGGTCATGGGGCTATTCCAGGGAGCCCCAGTGCTCTGAGGAAGGGAAGGGTCAGGTACTGATTCTTGGGCAAATGCTGGCTATAGTATTGAGGCCCAGTACTGAGGGTGAGAGATTTTGAAGCCAACTCGCCAGAGAAAACCTGGACAGAGTGCTCAGGCAGGTCCCATCCTGACAGCCCCACCATGAAAACCAGGAAGACCAAGTCACAGGAAGTTTAGTCAAGACCTGGAGAGGCAGTTCTCTAGCTCACCTTCTCTTCACTCTGGGTCTGGTCAGGGAGGCTGGGCCACAGGGCGCAGGTGACCTTGATCTCTGCACCTGCTATGGATGAGGAGGGGCTCAAAGGCTGAAAAAGGAGATCAACCTGAGAGTGGACAGCCTTCTCCAAGCACCCTGGAGGCACCCTACAGTGCCTGTCAGGAGCGTGTCTGGGCCCGGCCGGAGAAAGGGGGAGAACAGTGGTGACATTTGGCAGGAAGAAGACAGGCTCAGGCTGACTGGAGGCTGCTGAGAAGGGAGTTTCCAAAAGCAGAGTTATCACCGGATGGGCCACCCCAGGGCTTGGGCAGCAGCCGGGGACTGCTGGCTATGGCCAGACGTCACACCGAGCATCCACCCCAGAGTGAGGGCCCCCTGAGAGCGGATCACAGCGAAGGCGTTTCTAGAATGGAAAGACCTCCTTCCTTACCTTGGGCAGGTGGACGCCGAGAAACTACGCCAGTCTGTCCGCACAGTTCTCTTCAACCAGTGCGTGATCTCTCTGCCCATGCTGGTCTTCCTCTATCCCATCCTCAAGCTGCGGGGAGACCCCTGCCGCCGAGAGCTACCCACCTTCCACTGGTTCCTCCTGGAGCTGGCTATCTTCACTCTGATTGAGGAAGTCCTGTTCTACTACTCGCACCGGTGAGCTGGTCCCGGCCCAGACACAGCTGGCTGCTCACTCTCCCAGGGCTCACTCGGAAGGGAGGAAATTGAGGCCTCAGAGCAACACCACCTGGCCTCAAAAGCCGCCTCTTAGTTAACGTGGGCACCAACTGTTTGTTCCAAAACTGACAACTTGAGGCAACTGACAGACATCCAGCAAAGAAAGCCGCTGCATTCATGTGCAGTGGGGCGCTTTCCCATTTGTCTCCTTACTGAATTCTTTGTGGGCACCATTCCCGCCATCCCCACAGCTAGTACAGCTGAGGTAGAGAGAGGCAAAGTAACCCACCCCAAAATTATGCAGCTTAAGAGGCGGGGTTAGAACGCAAAGGCAGGTCTGAGTGCCAATCCAATGTGTTTGCAACTTTGCTCCATAGGTGGAACTCTTAGCTCCTACCTTTGGCTTCTCATAGTCTGGTGGGAAAGGGAAAAGGGAGACTGGCAGATTATTAACTGTTAACTATTTTTCCAGGCTCCTTCACCACCCAGCATTCTACAAGAAAATCCACAAGAAACACCATGAGTGGACAGCTCCCATCGGTGTGATCTCGCTCTACGCCCACCCTATCGAGCATGTGGTCAGTAGAGGTCTCCTCTTCAGAGGCAAAGGGCAGAGAGCCCCAACCACATTCCCAAAGGCCTCCCACAGAGAATTAAGACCACAGTGGCCCTTTCTCCCTTCTTCCCATTCACCAGCTACCATTTATTGTTGACCCAGTCTGTGCTAGGCTTTGTAAGATGCCCAGCAGAAGTTATCTCAAACAGTAACTTGTCTGAAAGTTAAAAAGCTGAAGGACTCCAGTGACTCAAGGTCCTGCAACTCTTTCAGCTTCTCCAGATCTGAGTCAAAGAAGTCCTGCTGGTGCCACCCTGGGGCAAAATGGACACCCGTTGGGTCCCCTCCATCTCCCTGGGGCCCACCTTCAAAACAGCCCTCCCTTTGCAGGTCTCCAACATGCTGCCGGTGATGGTGGGTCCCCTAATAATGGGCTCCCACTTGTCCTCCATCACCATGTGGTTCTCCTTGGCCCTCATCACCACCACCATTTCCCACTGTGGCTACCACCTACCTTTCCTGCCTTCACCTGAATTCCATGACTACCATCATCTCAAGTAAGACCTCTTTCCCCACTGTGGGTCCTTGGGCAATAGCCTTCACCTTCTCTCCTGGAGATTCTAGGAGCAGACATGACCCAGGTATCTTCAGTTTCCTTGTGATGGTACTAGTGGAGGGAGAGTTCTAGAGGTTGGCAGAATAAGGACCATGCTGGACCCAGATCACCTTGCTCTCTTCCTTCTTCCGAACACTGGGTCTTCCTGCAGCTGTGGGTTTTTAACCTTTACTTAGGTCCTGGGCCCTTTGAGTATCTAATGTTAAGCTATAGACACTGTTAGAACAATGCATATACACCTAAGAATACTGCACACAATTCAAGGGGAATTGTCCATTTCCTCAGCATAGTGGTTATCACGTCCACCTCACAAGGGGGACTGTCCTCTCTGAAAGCCTCCAGGCTTTTTCAAGTGTGGTCTACAAACCTCCAGCGCCATAATCACCTGAGATAACCTTGATAAAATGCAGGTTTTGGGGTTCTGCTGCACATTGCTGAACCAAAGCGTGTGGGGCAGCAGGACTCGCAAACTGCGTTTTAGTTAAATGTTCTGGTGGGGGATTCTGATGGAGGTGGCCCCTGAACCAACCTGAACAAGCCAAGCTCTGCCACACATTCTGACTTGTGTGCAGCGGAGTCAGATAGCTTTTCAAAAGGAGAGCATAGGTTGTCAGTCCAGAGTGGCCCCATGAATGTGCACAACTCCCTGGGATGTTCTGATGGAGGCGGTCAGCATGTTGGGGATGGGTGTTTGGGGTCAGAGGGCTTAGAAACGTAAGGCTAGCATGAATGAAAAGAACAGCACACCAGTCTCCCGTACTGTCCTCTCTCCTCCAGGTTCAACCAGTGCTATGGGGTGCTGGGGGTGCTGGACCACCTCCATGGGACCGACACAGTGTTCAAGCAGACTAAGGCCTACGAAAGACATATCCTCCTGCTGGGCTTCACCCCACTGTCTGAGAGCATCCCGGATGCCCTGAAGAAGATGGAGTGAGAGAGGGCCCCAGGGCCGTCCTGGCTTTCCCCCTCAGTAGACTGCTTCGATGGCCTGAGGCATTCTGACTGCACCAAACTTGCTCCTCCAGCCATTCACTAATGACAGCACCACTGGGGCAGGGGGTTAAATCAGCTTCCCAGAAAAGCAGGCCAAGGATGGGGTCAGGGCTCCCCCAGCTGCCCCTGTTGTCCCTCTGAAGGAACAAGAAGTTGGCTTAAGGAAGGGGGTAAAACAGCTCCCCAGAATGGAGGCCAGTGAGAAGAAACCCACTTTTTAGAGCGGTCCTGGTGAGTCCCTCTGGTCGTTTGCTGCGGAAGGGAAAAGATGACCCCAGATGACCTTTTTATGACCTTTTTATGACCTAGACAAGATACAGAGAATGCAAAAGTAGCGGTGAGATAGGAAGCTACTGCCAGCTCTGGGAGATCTCCTCCGGGTGCCAGGGAGTGAGGGAACCAGAAGGTATTACTTTGCCCCTTCCTGTCGCTAAAAGCTTTTCTCAAATCCTACTCTGACCAGGGCCAGGACACCCTCATTTCCAAAACACACAAACACACAGTCAGCTAACACAGGCCCCATTTCAACTCTGCCCCATTACAAACATCATCCCTCTGTGAAAAGAAAAAAGCCTATCACAGAGCGCCCCTCCCTGGATGAAAACCGGGATATCAAACAGATGCACGCCAACTCCCACCTTCAGTCAGATGTGGAAACAAACCACAGGCCAAACCCTGCTGACCTGCTAAGCTGGAGATCCTTTTATCCACAGAAGGGAGGGTCAGAGTTCCTGACCTTTGGGGACACCCAACTGAGGGGGCTAGAACCCTCTCAGAAAAGGCAAGAAAAACATGGCTGACCAAAGGGCAAAACCCTTTTCCTTCCCCCAGATGATTAACCAGTTGTCTCAACACCATTATTTCTAATGAAACTTTGTCAGGAACCTTATTATCTGAAACAAAACCAAAGACCTGCGTGGGCTGCAGCAGTCCCCGGCCTGGCCTTACCTCAGCAGCCAGACATTGTCAGGAACCCTGCAGCTCCCAAGGACAATCTGAAGACCACCATTATCAGTTACTAAACTCTTGTTCTTTGGACTTTCAGCTGTCAAGAAAACCATCCGTTGTTTTATTAACCACCTTAATACTAGATAGAACCAAGTCTCCAGGCAGATCTAAGACTCATTCCTTCCTATCAGCCCTACAACTCCAGACCTGCCCAGTACACCAACTGGGCACTTACCAGTGTCCTCCTTGGCCTTCAAAACCCCACCCACCCCATCCCCTAGTCTGACCTTGGTGGGCCTGGCCCCATCCCCAAAACACCCATGCCCTGAGCTTAAGTCTAGCTTCTGGTGCACCCATGGTCTGAGCTGCCGCAGCTGCTAGCCCGCACGCGCAACCTATTCTTACAACACTTAGGAAACAGCCCATCTTCAGTATACTTAATAAGGTAGGGAATGAGGAATGTGGAGGAGGAGGAAGAATAGATGCCTTTCTTCCTGTGAGGGCTTTAGACTTTGAGGTACTGTAGAGGGTCCAGAGGCTGACAGTCTCTCATACCTTTTGGCAGCCAGGTGGCTGGGCTCTGAAAGAGGGGCCTGGGCCCGTTCTCTTCTTCACCAAACAGAATGGCCCGGAGGTTGGTGAACAAGTGAGACTTACAAAAAGGCAGACGTCACCAAATTCCCAATAGACCTTGTGAGGGTGAAAGTGGAAGGCATGGAAAATAAACTGATCTCTTAATTCCAGTAGGTGCTTCCATGTTTTCTCTGACTAGTCCGGACACTCCTAATCACGTGGCATCTGGGAGCCACAGCCGTGCAAGTAAACCATCAGTGGCCGCTCTGAGCATCCTTACCAGACTGTGGGAGTAGGGTGTCTGCCTGTCCCCAGATCCTCCTACAGAAGCCCCGGTTGCCACCTCGACTCTCCTTCAGCCCACGGAGGCAAGCAGTGGTCCTAAAGCACCTGCCCACGGAAATAATGGCGGAATTCTTTGGAAAAACACTTCTGCTGGGATGCTCCAGTGCTAGGCATGAGAGTGCTCGGATTAATGGGTAGGGAAGGCCATGCCTCACTTCCAGTTTTATGATTCTACATCTAGGCCAGACTGGCATTCCAAAAGTTTCTTCTGCCAGGGCCTGGCCTCACAGGTCAGGGAAAAGCCACCGAGAGCCCAGGGGCCGGTCATGGGTGGGGTGGGGTATAGTCATCATTCCAGCTTCAATCCTCCAGGCTCGCTGGTTGGCCTGGATTTCCCTAAGGCCACAGAGCACTGACCCGTTAGTCTTCTACAACCTAGCAGGGGAACTCTTCAGTGAGGGGTGGTGCTGGCTGTCCATGAGGCATCCCAGCAACCCTGCTGGCTGTCTCCTTAAAAGATGCCAAACCACAGCCAGAGAACAGAAATCCCGGGAGCCGTGCAAGGGGGGGCAGAACCCCCGATCTGCTGCCTGGCAGCTCTCCATTCTGTGGCACCTACTACCGCTGCCACGTCTCACCTGCGACCCAAGGTGGCCGTGAACTCAAGGCTGGCAGGAGCCCTCAAAAACCACTGGGGATTCCTCCTGGAACCATTCAGCAGCAGCTCCGGGAGTCTGCTCCCTAGGCAGACTCCTCACAAGCCCGACAGCAGAATCCTGCAAAAGCTTTCATTGCACATTCCAACTGCAGGACTCCCTGGATCTGAGGCTCCATCCCTCAAGAGCTGTACCCCAGATGGGAGACCAGCCAATGTTTTGCCTTTTCAAGTTTTTATTTTTATACATTTTTTTGTATTAAAAAGAAAAGCATAATTACCACAAATTACAAAGGACTAAAGCAGGACTAGAATAATGAATGAATCACTTCAGCCTGGAAAGCAGATGCTCTCAATAATATTAATGTTATAATACAAGCTCATTCAAGTATTTTACATTTTTTTGTCCTTTTAAATGTGATATCCTAGCACATGGTAAAGATAATGTACTATGAGCGTAAGGTGGAACCTTCTCCGCAAAGCCAGATGACAAGTTTTCCTCGCCAGTGAGAAACGGGCTAGAAGTTCTGATCTCCTCTGCCTCTGCCATCGACATGGCTGAAGGAGAGGGCAGGGGCTGGGGCAAATCCAGGGGCCCTTCCACACAGGACATACTTTGGGTCCCACTCACGAGGGCACCAGATCATCCACACCACTGTACTCAGGCTTTTTGGCAAAAACAAAACCAAAACCCATGCCCACCCGCCCTTGCCCCTTGTCTAGTCGTCTTCCTTGCCCCTGCTCCCCACTTCCAGGGCCTGCTGAGCAGCTTACTTTCAATCATCAGGAAAGGGGGAAAAATGAGCTACAATGGAACAAAACAAAAACGTAACAACTTTGACATGGGGGCTCAGCACCTGGGCCTGAGCCCCAGGGGTCCAGGCTGGGGCAGGGCCAGGCAGCCACTCTGCTGGGAGTGAGTCTGCCGCCAGGTTCAGAAGAGGGCAAGAGAACCCTGCCCCTTAGCAGGGCTGAGGCACTCAGACCTTGTGATGTTTGATGCCCAGAGGTCGTACTGGCGTGGACCACTCGTGGAGGGGTACAGGATGAGTGGAAGGGTTTGGGCAGGCTGCTTTGTGTCTCAGGTCTTGGGACCCCCACGGGAGGGTGGTGGGTGTGAAGCGGCAAGCCCCTGATGGCTCCGGCCGCTCCCGGCATGCCTGTCACAGATACGTCGGTCCTAAATTCAAGTGTCTTCAGAAAGTGAAGATGTAAACTACTCTTTGCAACATTAACTCCTAACATGTTACAAAAAAAGAAAAAGAAAAAGCCCCTCCCCCCATCCTCAGCCTGTGATGAGATGAAGTCCTCACCTCCCCACCCCAAAGGGGCTTCCTCTCTCTGGGGTGTCTGTGGGAGGATCAGGGAGGGGATGGCAGCCCCCTGGCCTGGGAGTAAACTCTAGGTAAGAAAAGCCTTTCCACACACCCCCAAGGCTTCCTTGCGCCCCCAAACCCAGCAGAGGACAAACACTGAGGTTCTATGGTGCTGGATACAGTACACGGCTGAGCGACCCAACGAAAGGGGGTAAAAAGGGAAGAAGGGATGCAGGAGTCCAGCATCTGGTACAACGCAGGGCAGGCACCAAACAGCAGGGAAGGCCTCCGATCCCACTTACAGAGCAAAGACCAGACACTCATCCTTGACTTTCGAAACAAACCAGGTCACAGGAACTGAGGTGGGCTTCCCACATACTAACCACTGGGAGCGCAGAGCTTGCCAGTCTGGGATACTGTCTCCTGCTCCTGATCTTTGGGCCCAACAGAAGAAACAGTTAAAAAGAGGGCCAAGGAAGTGTCAGCAATGGAGCAACACTACCATCAACTTCTCTGTGCTGCCCGGTCCCCACTACGGGGGAACATATCGTCACGCCCGCACCCAACACACAGCTCAATCTGTGTGGGTCAGTCCTTCGTCACCCTCCCTAGTTTCGGGTGCCAGCGGACTCCAACCATGCCACTGTCGCTCAGCCCGACCCCAGCAGTCAGTGGCTGGAGAAGAGAAGTCAGGTATACTCTATGTCCACATATACCTTCCTGCCGCGGGGCTTCTCCAACTGGCAGGATTCCCCCCAGCCCTCAAATCCTCCTCATCCCTCATTCCCAGGCAGGGTCAATTGGGAGGGTGGGCAGAGATGGCTTGCAGAGGGGGGATGCAAGATGGGGAGACCCCACCAGACCCAAGGGAGGCAAATGGAATCCTTCTCCGCCTGTTAGGAGACAAAGCCTCCTTGAGGTCTCAGAGCTTTCCGGGCAACACGTTCCCCAGCCTCGGCTGCCAGGCGTTCACCTTTCCCCTTGGAGGTGGGGGGAGACGGTCAAGCTGAGGCCAAGTGTGTCCCAGATCCAGGCCGATGCTCTTCTTCAACAGTTTGAAGCCAACCTGGCCTTGGGGTTCCCAGGGTAGGATGAAGGGTGTCACGGCAGGACGGGGCCTGTCATGAAGCAACAGCAAGCAGAGCGAGGACACGACAGTGGCAGCAGTGTACAGACACAGGACGTCAGCTTCAAACGATGCAACAGCAGGGGTATTTCAGGGACGGCTCTATGTGAGCCGCCCCCAACTCTCTTGCCTACAGGCAGGAGGCACTGTACATGCAACTCAGTCCAGAGGAAGATTCTAGCCAATCCAGCCCAGGCACATCCAGAGAAGGTGTGAGCTCTTCGAGTTGACTCCACCGAGGAAAACAGGCATTTGGGTATTTCAGATTCCCGCTCCACAATAAGGCAACTTTTAAAAAAATATTATTTCCAAGAACAAAACAAAACAAAAAACAAAATCCAAGGGTAGGGGAAAGACATCACTTTCTGTGGATTAGGTGGGGGTTTTCTGATTTATTTTTTTGGTCTTTTATGGTCGATTTTGTCTTTTTTTTTTTTTTTTTTTTTTCCATTTTTCCAAGGATGGAAAGGTCAGAGAAAAATAAAATAAATCATCTTTCAATAGTCTTTTCTGGTATGAGCAGCGTCTCTCTGGGCTGGGGACTAAGGGGTATGGGGAGAGGGGGGTGGGGAGAGGATGAAACCTTCCCCTGCCCCCACTTCTAGATCCTTTGGTTTCCTTCTCCCAGAAGATGGCAGAAGGGCATGGTGGGGACAGCAGGGGGAGAACATGGTGATGACAAGCCCCAGATGATCAGGGGGCTGATGCTTGGGGCCCAGGGACGCTGCCAGAGCCTTCCATGGGACAGTGCTGGGCAATGGGGCCCACAGGGCCTTCTTGTGGGCTGCATAGTTGGCTTGAGGGGGAGCAGGAGGCTGTGGCTGGGAACCAGGGTGGCGGCCTACCAGCCGCGGGCAGGGCTACAGAGTGATTTTGGTAATCCAGACGAACTATCAATAATTTAAAACTTGATATATATATATATATATATATAAAAAAAATCTCCCCCCTTTCCCTCCCCCCCTTAGAAGAAGCTAGGATGTGAAGAAGAGTCATGGAGAGAGGAGGGGGAAGAGGGTATGTGGAGGCTCCTGCCCAGGGGTACCTCTGATAGCCCAAATGGTGTACACGTTGCTACTCAGCACGAAGGCCCATTCTAATGACTTGAGGCCTGTCCCTTCTCTGTCCCCTCTCCTGGGACTGGGCACCCCCATGGACTCTTGCCCACCCCGTCCCCACCCCCCCAAACCCCAGGGCTAATGGGCTTTTCACTTTCCCAAAGTCTGTGTGTCCGAGTGCTGGCTCGTCCATTTGGCATCTTCCCGGACGGGCTGGCCAGTGGGTGGTGTAGGGGGTTGGCTGATCATGGTGGTGGGCCTGCTGGAAGACTGGGAGGGGCATCGCTTCCTGCCCTCGCCGCTGCCACCTCCTGCCGCCACTGGGTGTCGCTTGTGGTTGCCCTCCTCACCCATGGGGGGCTGTAACAGAGAAGGGGATCACGGTGATTAGCAGCCACGACCCAGACCCCCTTCCTTGCCAGGCCTCTCTAGAGACTTACCTTCTTACCTCCAAATGTAGGTAACAGGTGTAACCTTAAAAACCAATTACCTGTTTTACAAAGCACATCTCTGTGCCAAGATGCCAAGCCCCATGCTGTTTTCTGCATATTCACTCACGGGGTCTATACTACCCTTTGATGGAGACATGATCATCCCCAAAGTAAAGCACAAAAAAAATAATTTGCCCAGGGTCCCATAGCTTGTAACCGGTGAAGACAAAATGTGGACTAGACCCATCTACTTCCGAAGCCCAGGCCTTCACCTACGCAAGTCTCTGCTCCCCTTCTGAGAAGGGACTGCTGCTCAGATGACGATGCGTGGAATGTGGCCTGCAAAGCCCACGGCGTCTCAGCTCAGAAGGCCCGGATACTCTTGGGGATTGCCTCATCTCCTATGAAGCTCCAAAGAGGACACTGACGTGGGACGCCTGGATGGCTCAGTGGGTTAAAGCCTCTGCCTTCAGCTCGGGTCATGATCCCGGGGTCCTGGGATTGAGCCCCGCATCGGGCTCCCTGCTCAGCAGGAAGCCTGCTTCCCCCTCTCTCTCTCTGCCTGCCTCTCTGCCTACTTGTGATCTCTGTCTGTCAAATAAATAAGTAAAGTCTTTAAAAAAAAAAAAAAAAAAAAAAAAAGAGGACACTGACCTAAGAGTCAGACCATGATCCAGTCTGGACTCATGGCTACCAAAGGTGACCTCAACGACATGCCCTTCCATTTCCAGGTGTCAAAGCTCAGCCCTTCTTGTCCCCACCTCCACAGGTTTTCCTACTACAAGGCTCCTCTGTACATGTGTGCACATGTGCCTCCCTCTAGCCCCCAAATGAGGAGGTGCTCAAAGATGGAAGACAACAGATTCCTCTTTATACTGGGAGGGCTGAGCAGCACTGCCACCATCTCACTGGGTGGTCATGGGCTCCCCTTTACCCACTGGTTCAGCAACAGTAACAATAAACCCTGCTTCCTTCACCACATTATAAAGGTTAAAGGAGATCAATATAAGGTGCCCAGCACAGTGCCTGGCCCATGGTAATCACTCAATCAGTGGCAGTTTTTTAATACATTTGAGGAGTACTATTGTTACTTACTTATATTTATCTTTTTGCTAAAAGGCTCCAAAGGGAATAAGATGATTAGCATACATCTAATATATTACAAACTCTGTGAAAGAAAAAGTTTCATTTCTGGACTCCCTGAAGCACATGTAACACAGAGACATCCATCACTCTAGTGCTTCCCTGGATATGTCTAGCAGCAGTAACTCTGAACCACCACTGGATGTCACCATTGAGTCACTGCTCTGAGAAGACAAGACCATGGCTGTGGTGGTGGGGTGTTAAACAGAATCTATAAACTTCTAGGGCTGGAACTGGCGTCTTCCAGAAAAAACGACATTTACTTGAGTACTCACCCCAGTCAACTAGTTATGGCTGACCAGGGCTCACCAGTAAGGAGGGGTAGGAGATAAAAGGGAGAGGGCATTAGGATATTTAGCTACGAGAACATGGGAGGGAGGGAGAAGCAACCATAAAAACCCCTCCAATTAGGGGTCAGAGTCCACTTCTCACCCTCTATTTTACAGGTGAAGACCTGTAAAAGTCCCTAAGCCAGTGGCACAGCTGGGACAAGACCCCAGGTATCCTGATCTCTGGTCCAGTTTTCTGTCCAGGACAGGGGTCAGAAAAAGGAGAGACTTTCACTCACATCCACTCGGAAGTCTTCCAGACGTCGGAATTTGCCGAGGTATTCTTGAAGTTTGGGGTCAATGTCCAAATTTTTGGCTTTGGAATATTTCAAGAAGGCCCAGAACTTCTCCAGTCCATAGAGTTGGCCTACAGAAAAGAAGAGGCAGAGTCAGAGAGAAGCCAGGCTGGTGAGGAGTTGAGAATAAAGAGGCTCAGGGAACCAGGAGGTAGGATGTGACCTGGGTTGACCCAGGGAGGGAGAAGGGAAAGAAGGCCTGGATGACCAGGCCTTGCAGAACTCCAACTCCAGCTCTCACCAGCTTCATAGTCCTTCACCGTTTCCTCCTGAAAATCCTTGAAGATATCCAGCCGGAACTTCTTTTCCAGGCCATAACTGTAGTATCGAAAAAGGCACTCCAAACCATATCTGTAGAACACAAGCCAGTAAAATTGGGACACGGTTTCTGTATTGGTACAACAGGGAAATATACCTGCATCACAAATGAACTAGGAAACCATTTAAGCATACGGATTTTCAAGAAAATGCTAACTAATCTTCAAGAAGACTAATATTTAATGCTAGTCTAAGTCGGGTCTAGCAGTTTATGGTTTGCCAGGGGCCAGCAATCTCCAGAAAAATGAACAATGGCCCCTGCCCACACTCATTTGTTCATGAAACGTCACTGGCTTCTTTGTGCCAGAGGAGCAGAGCTGAGTACTTGTGACAGACAGCTCCCCCTCCAATGTCTGGCAAAGCCTGAAATATTTCTCATGTCCCTGTACAGAAAAAGTCTGCCAGGGACGAGCTCTCTACAAAGTCATGTGGCCATGTTCGTTAGTAAGTTTGCTTATCTGACTTCAGAAACTTTATTTCTAGGGCACCTGGGTGGCTCAGTTGGTTAAGCGTGACTTTGGCTCAGGCTGTGATCTTGGGGTCCTGGAATTGAGCCCCGTGTCGAGCTCCCCGCTCAGCAGGAAGCCTGCTTCTCCCTCTCTGCACACTTCCCCACTTGTGTTTGCTCTCTCTCTCTCTCGCAAATAAATGAAATTTTTTAAAAAAATAAAAATTTTACTTCTACGAACAGTATGCCAGGGAAATGACAAAAAATACATTTTTGTATTTTACAGATATATAAAACTAATCATAACATTATTAAAATTTAAATGTCTTAGAAAAGCAGTTAAGAAATATCATGGTAAATCTGTACAACAGAATATAAATTGTTAGGAATTATAACCTGAGGTACCCACATGGTGCAGTCAGTTGAATGTCCAACTTTTGATTTCAGCTCAGATAGTGATCTTAGGGTTGTGAGATCGAGCCCCGTGTTGGGCTCCATGTTTAGCATAGAGTCTGATTGGGAGTCTCTCTCTCTTTTCTTTCCTTCTGCCCCTCACCACCTTGTGTGCTTGCATTCAGTGCTAACTCGCTCACTCTCACTCAAATAAATAAATCTTTCCAAAAAATTACAACTTAAGGGGCGCCTGGGTGGCTCAGTGGGTTAAAGCCTCTGCCTTCAGCTCAGGTCACGATCTCAGGGTCCTGGGATCAAGCCCTGCATTGGGCTCTCTGCTCAGCAGGAAGGCTGCTTCCCCCTCTCTCTCTGCCTGCCTCTCTGCCTACTTGTGATCTCTGTCTGTTAAATAAATAAATAAAAACTTAAAAAATATATATAACTTAAATCTATATCAAGGAATACTGAGATGCTTATGATAGATTATCAAGTGGAAAAAATGTGTTTCAAAATGTTATGTGAGGGGCGCCTGGGTGGCTCAGTGGGTTAAGCCGCTGCCTTCGGCTCAGGTCATGGTCTCAGGGTCCTGGGATCGAGTCCCGCATCGGGCTCTCTGCTCAGCGGGGAGCCTGCTTCCTTCTCTCTCTCTCTGCCTGCCTCTCAGTGTACCTGTAATTTCTCTCTGTCAAATAAATAAATAAAATCTTTAAAAAAAAAAAAAATGCTTATAAATGATAAGAAACAAACAGGAGGGGCGCCTGGGTGGCTCAGCTATTAAGTGTCTGCCTTCAGCTTGGGTCCTGATATCGAGCCCTGCATTAGGCTCTCTGCTCAGCAGGGAACCTGCTTCTCCCTCTCCCTCTGCTGCTCCCCCTGCTTGTGCTCTCTCTCTCACTGTCTCTCTCTCCATCAGATAAATAAAATCTTAAAAAAAAAAAAAAAAAAAAAGATACCAACGGGGTGCCTGAGTGGCTCAGTGGGTTAAAGCCTCTGTCTTTGGCTCAGGTCATGATCTCAAGGTCCTGGGATCGAGCCCCGCATCGGGCTCTCTGCTCGTCAGGGAGCCTGCTTCCTCCTCTCTGCCTGCCTCTGCCTACTTATAATCTGTCAAATAAATAAATAAAAATCTTAAAAAAAAAAAAAAAAAAGATACCAATAGGCATTCATGTGATGATCTAAATGCATTAAATATGGCAGGACATTAACACTGGTAATTTCTGGATTGAAGGGTTTCTCTCCCCACAGCTTCTTAAACATTTCTGAGGGGCGCCTGGGTGGCTTAGTCGTTAAGTGTCAGCCTTTGGCTCAGGTCATGATCCCAGAGTCCTGGGATCCAGCCCCACATCAGCCTCCCTGCTCAGCTGGAAGCCTGCTTCTCCCTCTCCCACTCTCCCTGCTTGTGTTCCCTCTCTCGCTGTGTCTCTGTCAAATAATAAAATCTCAAAAAAAAAAAAAAAACATTTCTGTACTTTTCAAATTGCTTACAGAGAGAATCTTTTATTTGGGGGAAAGAAAAGTATCTTTAAAAGGTATTTGGTTTTGTTTTTAAGATTTTATCTTCTTGACAGAGAGAGCGAGCATGGAAGCAGTGGGAGCAGTAGGCAGAGGGAGAGGGAGATGCAGGCTCTCCACGGAGCAGGAAGCCCGATCTGCAGATCAATCCCAGGACCTTGCAATCACAACCCGAGAGGAAGGCAGATGCCTGACTGAGCCACATAGGTGCTCCAGGTATTTGTTTCTTAATAGCAAAATACTGAAAACAACCGAAGTATCTATTAACAGGAGACTGGTTAAATAAGCTGGGATACATCCATACAGCGTAAGCCTATACTGGCTATAAAAAGCAACAAGAAAGTTATTTATACATGGACATGGAATGATCTCTAAAACACAGTATTAGGAATGCCTGAGTGGCCCATTTGGTTAAGTGCCTGCCTTCGGCTCATGTAACGATCTCAGGGTCCTGGGATCAAGTCCCGCATTAGACTCCCTGCTCAGTGGGGGCCTGCTTCTCCCTCTGCCAAACACTCGTGCTGCTTGTGCTATCTCTGACAAATAAATAAATAAACAAACAAATAAAATCTTAAAAAAAAATTTTTTTATTTAAAAAAGTGCAAAAAAAATATCGGGGCGCCTGGGTGGCTCAGTGGGTTAAGCCTCTGCCTTCGGCTCAGGTCATGATCCTGGGATTGAGCCCTGCATCAGGCTCTCTGTTCTGTGTGGAGCCTGCTTCCCTCCTCTCTCTGTCTCTGCCTCTCTGCTTACTTGTGATCTCTCTCTCTGTCAGATAAATAAATAAAATCTTAAAAAAAAAAAAAAATAAGTGCAAAAAAATAAACTGCAAAACAGTATCTAATAGAGACTCATCTCTGGGTAAACAACAGGGACCTAGTAGGAGACTACGGGGATATCCTTGCTTACTCAAGCAAAGTATTTTTAGGAAAGCCCACAGGCTTCTGACCATGCTCATTGTCTGTGGGGAAAGAACTGGAGGCAGGGTGTGGCTGAGGAGACCGCTCATGATACAATCTTTGACCTCTCTGCATCTGAACCACGTGAACATTATTACTCATTCAAAAATTATCATCCTTTTATGAAGTATATTTGGGATACACACCAGAGATTTTTGGTTACAGTTCTGGAAGCAGACCCACCAGGATCACTCACCCCCCACACAAGCACCAGCCAGCCCCCACCCCGCACCCAACATGCCGCTCACCTGTAGCCTTCTTTGGCATCCTCCAGAGCCAGCTGCTTGAACTCCTCATACATCTTCTTGTTGAAGTGATCTCGGAGGAAGAAGGACCAGAAGCGGAAGAGAGTGTTCATCTCCTGAGACTGGCCGATGCCCAAGCGTTTCCGCTCTGAGGGGGGAGGAAGGAGGAAAGACGTGTCAGGGCCACATTGCCTGTGATTCAGGGGACAAATGTTCTTGGGCTCAAGGACTTGGTCCTTTCTCCTATACCCTCTCCCCCGCCAATTCCCTGGCTCATCCCTGTCCTTGTGGTGTTTGAAGAGACAGTTACTGAACATGATCCTGTGTCAGGCCCTGCTGTGGGGCACCCAGAAGCAGGTGGCATCGGTTTCTAAACCAAGTCACCGCAGTCTAGCTTTTCACCTCAAATATGACTGCTCTCAAGCGTAGCTGAACAAGGAAAAGCATCAACAAATAATTTGGTAATCTAACAACTTATATTAATTATTTATTACCAATTATTATTTCAGGAATCCTAGACATTAACAATTACAAAAGAGTAACATTAAAAACACACACCACAGGGGCACCTGGGTGGCTCAGTGGGTTAAAGCCTCTGCCTTCGGCTCAGGTCGTGATCCCAGGGTCCTGGGATCGAGCCCCACATCGGGCTCTCTGCTCCGCAGGGAGCCTGCTTCCTCCTTTCTCTCTGCCTGCCTCTCTGCCTACCTGTGATCTCTGTCTGTTAAATAAATAAAATCTTAAAAACACACACCACAGAACAAACAACAAAAGAGGAAAAAAATTTAGTATCATTAAAAAAAACCACGGGCGGGCGCCTGGGTGGCTCAGCGGGTTGAGCCGCTCAGGTCGTGATCTCAGGGTCCTGGGATCCAGTCCCGCATTGGGCTCTCTGCTCAGCAGGGAGCCTGCTTCCTCCTCTCTCTCTCTCTGCCTGCCTCTGCCTACTTGTGATCTCTCTCTGTCAAATAAAAAAATAAAATCTTTAAAAAAAACAAAAACAAAACAAAACAAAAAAAAAACCACGGGCGCCTGAGTGGCTCAATCAAGAATCTGCCTTCGGCTCAGGTCTTCGTCCCAGGGTTGTGGGATCGAGTCCCACATCGGGCTCCCTAAGCCTGCTTCTCCCTCTGCCTGCCACTCCCTTCCCTGCTTGTGCTCACACTCTCTTGTTTTGACAAATAAATAAAATCTTAAAACTACTAAAAAATAAATAAGTTTTCCTCAAAATAAATATAATATAAAATAAAAACCTCTGTGCTTCAAAGGACATCATCAACAAAGTGAAAAAACAAGCCACAGAGTGGAAAACAGTATTTGCAAATCATGAATCTGATAAGGGACTTGTACCTACAATATATAAAGAACTCTTATAATTTAATAATAAAGACAAATAATCTAGTTAAAAAGTAGGCAAAGGAACTGAATGGACATTTCTCCAAAGATATACAAATGGCCAATAAGCCCATGAAAAAAAATGTTCAGCACGAACAGCTATGGGGTTGGGGGGGGACGCAAATCTAACCCCCCAGGAGGTATTACTTATCACCTCACACCTACTCGGATGGCCACTACCAGAAAGACAGACAACAAGTGTTGGGGGGACTCAAAGCCATCAGAAGCCTCATGCTTTCTATCAGGAACAACAAATGGCGGCCCCTCTTTGGGAAAAAGTCTCACAACTCCTCCGAAGGTTAAACAACAGAGTTATCACATGACTCTGCACATGAAAACCTACGCCCACAGAAAAATGGACATGTTCATGGCGGCATTATTCAGCAGAGACAGAAAGTGGAAACCCAAAGGCCCATCGGTGACAGAGAGACAGATGTGACGTGAAATGTCCCTCTACTGAAGTGCTAGCCAGCCTCGGACAGGAGTGAAGTACTGGTACCGTGCTACCACAGAGATCGAGTGTGAGAACAGCACGCTCGGGAAGAGGCCAGCCACAAAGGACCGCTGATGGGATGATTCTATTTACGGGAAAAGTCTAGAACAGGCAAATCCTTAAGACTGCAGGTTGTGCAGGCCTGGGAGGAGCTGCAGGGGAGGAGGTGGGAAGTGACTGGTGAGGCACACAGGTTCTCTTCCGCGATGCTAATGAAAATATTCCAACATCGATGCCGGGGACAGACACACAATGCTGGAATATACTAAAAGCCACTGCACAACACCGCACACTTTAAATGGGTCGACTGTGGAGTATGTGAATTCTGTCTCAAAAAAGCAGTCACCACACACCCAAATACACAGGGGAGTAAGACAGATGAGTGAAGCACTTAGCAGCCATGTGCTGCTAACTGAGAAGGGGTGTGGGGGGGAATTAAAAGTAACAACTCCGCAGGAGCACTGAGATTGCTTCTGAGCATCTTTACAGCCAAACTGACAATCTACAGTTAAAAGATATCTCACTGTATGATAAAAGGAAACACATGGGAGTATCGAGACAGTCTTTCCTTACACCACCTTCTAAAAGCAGGGGTCAGCAAACTTTTTTCTATAAAAGACCAGAGTAAATATTTTAAGCTTTATAGGCTTCATGTGGTCTCAGTCATAGGTTCCTCTTTTTTCCTTCATAACCCCTCAAAAATGTAAAAACTGTTCTAAGCTCAGGGGCCATACAAAAATAGGCAGCTGGATTTGGTCTACAGGCCATGGTTAAGCGCCCCTGTTCTAGAGAATCTATGCCGCCCCACGCACACCCTTTTATGATCAACAGTGGGCCACAGTGGACAACAGCCAACTTAACAGCCATGCCAGAAATAGGTAAACTTTTGATACCTTTTTATTATCAATAGAGGAAGATCAAGGAACAGAAATGTTCTGAGTATCAGATTCTTTTAGCTTCCTATATTCCAAAACTACGTGGCCTGAGTCTAACTCCAATCTTTCTTGATCTAAGGTCAGAAGAAAGCAGAATCACCTGCTCCACCAGCCCTTACACTCTGACCCCCGAGGCTAGGCCCCTCTGCCTCTGTGCTACTTACCATTAAGGCAGCGCCTACGATACTTGTGGTAGACGTGTTGTGTGAAGCCATTTTCCTTGAGCAGCTCATGGGAAGGGTGCTGGAACTTGGGCAGAGACTGTGGGGTACAGCCATAGCTGCCAACTGCAGGTGTCCCTTCTGAGGGGCTGGAGCTAGAGGCCAGGAGAGAGACAGTGTCACCAGGTTCCCTGGAGCAGCTGGCCATCAGGTAAGGAGGGGCTCCTCTGGTCCATCAGCCAAGATCTAGCCTCTCAAAGGGCAACAAAGAGACCTAAGTACTATGGTAGGCCAACCGACATCCTTCGGCCCGATCACTTTTCGAGTCGACCTTTGATGGGTTTTACAAAGCAGCCACTGAGGCTCACACAGACTGGGAGACTTGTCCTGGGTCATGGACTGCGGTACATCCCAGATCGGCATAATGCCCAAACCTGAGCTTATAAGCATTTATTTAACCCAGGTTCACATTTAACTTTGTTTGATGAACTATTATGGGGTAATCCATCTGTATTTTTCTTTAAAACCACACCTATTCCCAGTCTGTGCCATCTGTGCAGGGAGTAGAGTGCCCAGGAATCTGTATTTTTCTTTAATGACCTGGCTATCCTGAGGCAGGCAGCGGGTATCTACCTCCAAAAATCAATTCACAGATATTCTCTGAGAGCCTCTGGTCTGAAGGGCTGTGACACCACTTCTTTGGGAAAATGTTCCCAGGCCCTGGATTTACTTCTCTAGACTTCTTCAGATTTTGGGGTTTAGGTAAGGACCCCTTCTTTAATTTACAGACCAAAGAGGTTCCTTCCTCTCGGTCCCATCCACTGCCTGGCTTTCCCGCCCACCCTGCCATCAGACTCATCTCTCCTCTCCACTGCGCCAGCACCTGATGGATGCCGTCCGGGGCCTGTGCTCTCGGGAATCCATCACCCAGCCCACGTGACTCTCCAAGGGCGGGTTTGAGCTGTGTCTTGTCTTCCTTTTTCGAGGCATCTGCAAAGGTCAGTCCAGAGTATGTTATTAACTCACAGAACTCTGAGAAACACCAAGCATTTGTAGGACTAAGATTCCTTCATGTGTGTGAGTTCTTCACAATTTAGAAAAAAAATTTCTTTATCTAGTCTCTCACACATGAGGTCCACAGCTCTGAGCCAGAGACTGGTCACGTCTATCCCACAGGTGAGAAAACTGAGGTTTGGGAGCCCAAGGAGCCAGCTGCTCAATCCTCCTTGGGCCTTATCATGGTGACACGGGGCCACCAACTCTCACACCCAGTGCCTTCCTCAGATGTGGCCACCCGATCCCAAGGCAGCCCACCTTCCTAAGAACACAGAGCAGGTCTGGGATTTGGCAGTCTCCTGGCTCAGGCAAGGGAACGCAGCAAAGCACTGGAATGCGGTCAAGTGAGCCCAAGACTCTTAGCCACGCAGCAGGAGCCCCTCACCTTGGCATCTAGCGTCCGTCCTTCTTTCACTACTGGGTAAAACCGTGATGTCTGACTTGAGTCTTTGAGCTGTGGTGTCCGGGGAGTGCGGGGGGTCCTGGCATTGCGGTAGTTTGGCGACTCTGGGACAGTGGTTGGTAGAGAACGGGCAATGGTGGAGGGCTCAGGAGCACCGAACAGTTTGTTGGCCAGGGCGTCGGTGGGGACTGCAGAGAGAGAGAGTGGGCCAGTGAGCGGGGGTGGGCCTGTGACTGATTGCACCTGGGAAGCCCCCCCTTCAGAGGGCTGTACTCTCCCACCCAGGCCAGGTGGTACCCCTCTCTCACCTTGTTGGAAGCGGGGTGGCCCAGGAGGGACCTCCTGGTTGGGATCCACGGGGGGCTCTGGGGTTAGTGTATCAAACTGCTCCCGGCTGATCATGTTGACTTTCTTGAAGTTCTCGACTTCTTGCTGTGGAGGATACAGAATGGGTGGGGTGTCGGTGTTAGTAAGAAGACTGCCCCAGCCTGTTTAGGAATCAAGACATGCAGGAAGTTGCAGGGGGCAGCTCCCACGTCCACATACGTGGAATTCTGGTCCCCAGGCTCTCAGCTGCCCCACACCATTCCCCAGCCCCAGTTACCTGGACACCAGCGTGCCGACCCAGAAGGGCTGAGTGCTGGCCCAGCCCTCTTTACAGCAAGGCTAGATGAGGAGCTCCGCACAGGCCGCTGACTCTCCTCTTGCCACTGTCTCCTCACCTCCACCAAACTCCCTGCTGCTTACTACAGCACAGGCTCACCTCACAGCTACTCTGGACAAATCTGCAAGTTTTGACTGTTTCCAGTCAGCAGGGATTTTTTTTTTTTAAACCTGTCTTTTCTCTAATTTCCATACTCAAAACAGGCTCCTGAAAACTTTTATATAGGCCTAAATTTTTAAGAAGAGAATAATCCAGTCTGTTCTTCTCTTCCCCACAAGTGTGGCTGTCAGGACACTGAACATGGATGCTGAGGCAGCACAGTGATCGCCTCTCACAGTGACACAGCTTACAAAGTGTCTCTCCATCTCTCCTCACTTCATGCCCCTGCAAAGTGTCACTTACCACCCTCTCTTCATACACAAGGATACTGAGACTCTGTGCCCAAGGGCACACAGCGAATCAGCCTTCCTCACTCCCGCAGATTACAGACACCCCAGGCTCCACCCCCACTGCTGTGTCCAAGCCTCACCTTGATCTGGGAATACTCAGGCTCAAACTTCTCGGTCCACAGGTCCTGCTCGTAGTAGAAGAGCCCATCGTTAATGACCTTGGCCAGCTCCGCGCTCATCTTGGCACGCGAGGTATGGTTGCCTGTGCGGTCCCCCCCAGGGTGCCGACGCATGTAAGGCGGCGTCTGGGTGACAATGAGGATCTTGTTCACATCCCGGTCATCAATCTCATAGTCAGAGTCCTCATCAGACCAGGCGGTGAAGGTGTTCTTCCGCCCATCCATTTGCTCCATCTCCTCGTCAAACAGGAAATCGAGCTCCTCTTGCTCCTCCTGCTCCTTGGACATGAGCTGCTGAGAGGGCAGCTGCTGGGGCAGAGAGGTTGGGTGGAGGAACCTGGGCTCCTCGGACTTCTAAAATGGGGAAAATGAAGAATGCGGAGTGAGATTACCAGGGGGTCTTGGACTAGCCTCTGTAGCTGTCACCGAGAGAGAGGCCCTGGCAATGCCAGCAAGCCACAGCTGCCAGCCTTGCAGCCTGTCGCTTACGACTCTAGGCTTCCTCTCTCCCAGCTGACATCACAGTCATTCTCAAACGGTGAGGGGACAAGGCCCTGCAGCCACCTGTGCTCTCATTTACCTAGCCTGGGAGTGGGCACACGATTCTACCTGTTGATCCATCCATTCCATCTATCCAAAATCTCTCCAAGAAAAGGAGAGCTTCATCAGACAGGGACCACGGCTGCCTTGCTTTCCATCATATCCTTAGTACCTAGACTGGGACTTAGCAATAGCAGATGTTCAACTCTTTTTTTTTTCCATTTGACACAGAATGAGAGAGAGACAGTGAGAGAGGGAACACAGCAGGGGGAGTGGGAGAGGGAGAAGCAGTTTCCCCACTGAGCAAAGGGCCTGATGAAGGGCTCAATCCCAGGACCCTGGGATCATGACCTGAGCTGAAGGCAGACGCTTAACTACCCCAGATGCTCAACTCTTTGATGAGTTAACAAGAACCCACTGATACCAGGCCCTATAGAAGACACAATTCTTGAACTTAAGGCAGCTCACAGTTTGGCGGGAGAAAAGTCAAACCACCAGCCAGCCAAATGCAGTGTGGTATTGGTCAAGAGTAAAAACAGAATTTGTGGACTACACAGGGATCGACACTTAACCAGCTAGAGGTGGGAGTGAGGACAGTCAGGGAAGGCTTCCTGGGAGATGTAATGACAGAAGAAGGAGGAACATAAGTAAGCCAGATGAAGGCAGGAACAAAGAGTGTATGAGGCAGAAAGGACAGCATGTTCTAGAGGCAAGAGAAAACAGGCTGCTTCTGGCAAAAAGAAAATATTTCAGAGTGTTGCTAGGATGAATTTATCTGAGACCTCAGGGCAGAAGAAGCATTTGTCTACCTCACAATTTCTATCCAAAAGGTCAATTCCCTCCTATGAAAAACCTCCCATATAAACTCCAAACCTACTCTCTCGTAAGCTTCAGGATAGGCCTGGTGGGAACAACAGGGCTCTAATTGTGGAATGGGGGCTAAGCCTGCCTGCCTTTCCAAACCTTGAGAGCCTATAGGCCTGGAACTCATAAGGTCCCTCTCCAATGTTTTCCTCGAGACTGGCCTGATCCCTGACACGGTGTGAAGGATCACAGCCAGAACAGAGAGGGAAGTCGGGGTATGAACAAGAGGGAGGCAGTCTCAGTGGTACAATGAAAAAGGGGACATAGCATTTCAGAGACCCACAGTCCAAGGTCATCTGTGAGGCCTCCTCACAAGCCTAAACCAAAGAGATCTCCCAAGAGAAGGTGGGGAGTGGGGCAGATGGAGCAGACATTTGCTCCTGGAAAGGGGGCACTAGTTTTAGTTTGAAATGGAAACACTTCTCAGAGTGGACTCAATGTGTACTGCTGGCATATTGCTTTACAATTTCGAGAGCCGTCTAAGCCCTTCTTTCTTTCCTCTGAAGATGGGAACACTGAAGACTTGAGATACTAAACAACAAGCTTCCCAAGGTCAACAGCCATCAGTGATAGGAAACCTGTGTTCATGTCTAGACTAACTCTACATCCAGGCTGTGTGTCTGCTCTTTCCCTTCACTCTTCACAGAGCCTGAGTGGCTTATATAGGGGACAGTGAGGACACGCTCGGGCACTACGGCAGCCCCAGTGATTTCAATGGGGCAAAACAAAGAGCCAAACACCAAGAAACCAGGGACACTGCTGCCAGGGGCCATAGGAGTTCCTCCTGTGAAGAATGCCACTCAGGAACTCACACAGCGGGGGCTGTCCTGAGAGGTGATCCTCACTGGAAGGGGACATGAGCCCAGCAGCTTTCCCACAGTCACTGCTGACCTCGGCTCACGTCACAGCCAAGAGCCAGCCAGCCTGTGGGCTTAGCCCCTCTGAGGCCCAGCCCCACCCACCTTGGGCCGTGCTGGGGACGGCCGCGGCCTCTTCTTTACTTCGATCCAGTTCTCAGAATCCAGGTCAGGCAGGCTGGCAGAGAGGCCCTTGGGCAGCGTCTTTAGGTTGCTGACCTCCTCCGTTTTGGTTGGCACTGGGGTGACGGCCCGGGGAGAGCCAGGCGCTGACTCTGAAGGGTGGAAAGGTGAGGTCCTCAACCTTCCAGTCCTCCTGACACCAGCTCTGAGGAGGAGTGCTGGCTGAAGGACAAGGACAACAGGAAGGCGCCCACAGGCCAGCAGCACCTACCTGTCTCCTTCTGGTAATGCTGACGGGGCACAAACTCGGGGCAGTTGAGAAGCTGGGAGAAATCAGTCTGGGAATAATCCACTATTGGGGGACCAGGAAGAGGCCATTTCTCTGGCTCCTCCCTCCTGCGGACTTTCTCATCAACGATCTCCACCACCTTGCTGTCCTTTAGGGCCTGTAGGGGAGAAGAGGAATGACTCAGACAGAATGAGGTCTGGGCGGCTGGCAGATGGATGACTGGGCCCCACGAGCTCAGTTAAGAGTCTGGTGCTGATGGGGGTATAAGAAAACTGGCACCATCTTCCACAACTGGCATCGAATTACGAAATGAAACTTATAAGAGGGGACCAACATGAAAAACACACCTGCCCCGTGACCTTGCCATTCGATATCTAGCAATCTACCCCCAGAGAAATAGGGCCATAGACAGATTACATTATGTGTAAAGATACAGATAAAAAGCCATTCACAACATTGTCTGTAATATGGAAAACACTAGAAACTACCCAACTTGCCAGCACACCGACAACTTAAAATAAATTATGGCGCACCCATTCAGTGCTATAAGACTCACATGTTAAAAAATAGCTTCGCATGTGCTGAGGGGGAAAGAGCCATAAAAAAGCAGGCCTAGGTCAATGTGTCTAAGATGCCATTGCTGTTTGAACTTTTAAATAAATACAAACAAACTACATACACATTCTTCTAGGATTCACAGGGAAACGCCTATGGGTGTTCATCTCTAGGAAAAAGGGTCAGAGTGGAGAAGGGAGGAGAGTTGTCTTTAAGAATCTTTTGCAGTGGAAATGGGAGACACTTCCACAGTGCGACACAGGACAATACGCTCTGTCGGTGAGGCCACAGCTAGAGGCGCTCTGCTACACTGCTGGAGGGAGTCCCTGAGGAAAGGGAACCCAGCAATTTGCCCCATAGTGCAGCCTTCTCACTTCTAGAAATCTACATCAAAGATACACTGGCAAAAATACAGCGAGATATAGATGCAGCTCTAAGCAGGAACGACGAACATCCTTCTCTTATGTACTACCATGCAGTCAGCCCCCAAATGTATTAAGTGAAAGCAAAAGTACAGGTGAAGAAATGCATGCATTACATGGTGCCACCCGACTAACACAGGGGAAGGATACAAATACACCAAGTGGCATTTGCTAATTTTTTTTAAATGGAAGGATTCAAAACAAGTTGCCTTTGGGGAATAAAAGGAAGGCAGAAGTGAAAGAATTTTAAATCGGACTTCTAGGAGGATACCATGTTGACTTTAGAACCATGTAAATGTTTTACCTAAATGCAAAACAAATTAGAAATTAGAGGGGAAAAAGCAATCCCTAAAACTTGAGAGCAAGATGAAACTAACAAAACAAATATATGTCGAATTAGAGACAAAATTACACAAAGATTATTCCAAGTACTTGAGAATACAGTCATTTGAGGTATAAGTAGCAAAAACCTCCCACATTTTTAGTAGTAGTAGAAGTACTATTACGAGAATAAGGTATATAAACTATCAAATAAAACAAATGTGGAATTACGTTGAGGTCAACAGCAATGAGGACTTGGGGTATAGGAGAAAGGAGTATTAGACATAAAAGATCATTGGTATTGGGCGCCTGGGTGGCTCAGTCGGTTAAGCGACTGCCTTCAGCTCAGGTCATGATCCCAGAATCCCAGGATCGAGTCCCGCATCTGGCTCCCAGCTCCATGGGGAGTCTGCTTCTCCCCCTTGCCTTCTCCTCACTCATACTCTCTCTCACTGTCTCTCTCTCAAATAAATAAATAAAATCTTAAAAAAAAAAAAAAAGACCATTGGTATTAAGTAGAGACTGTAATCCTGAACTTTAATAGAAAATATCAGTATAATTTCCTGATGTATTTAAAAAAAAAAAAAAGCTCTAGAAACAATGACCAATCAAAGCAGCAACAAACATTCCTATAACTCAGACTGTGTGGTACATAAACACCACTTCCCCAAAAAAGAGAGGACCTAGGGCTCCTTGAAAAAATGGCCTATTCCAGATCTGAGGCAGGAAGTGTAAGAGATCAAGCGGGGCTCCGCTAGCCACGGAGGGAAAACTGGATTCAGCACAGGAACTGCAACGGGCTGAGACTGCAGTAAGGCTGAATCCACAGGTTTGGGATGCTACCAAAAGACACTAAAGCAAAACAAAAACCAACCAAACCAACCCAAGCCCTTGCAAGTTATTAGGGATCAACTCATAATTCTGACAACTGGTTAACAAAGGGAAAGATTGGGCTTTTATCAACCCTTTCTGTACAAACCATACCTCTTGGTAACTGAATAGCCGATGAGGCAAAGTCCCTCCTTAAAAAGGTATTCCGGCTAACAAATGAAGACAGAGTGATAGAATTAGAATTTCACCACTCCACAGTCCCTACTGAAATAGCAGGCAGTGATCGACAGCAGCTTGCATCACAAGGGAACAAATGAAATGCTCTGTGCCACAGAGAGAACATATCATTATCTATAAAGGAGTCTTGACAAAAAGGGGAGGAAAACCCCCCAAACCTGAATCTGATCAGGCCTCTGCATCAGCAGTTTACACAAAATTTGGAATACAGATGAACACGTCAGATGCCACCACTGTGTCCCATGAGAAATTAGACAAAATACACAACCCAGTTTTATCCAAATAATGAGTTGCAAGGAAAAAGACAGGGCAAGAGGACACTTAGCAAGACAACACATGGGTCTTATTTGGATCCCGATTCTCATCGAGTACAAATTTTTTTTTCCCCCAAATAGGGTGAATTGCAATGGACTGTTTGGATATATTAAGGAATTGTTAATATCTTTATATGTGATAATGATACGGTGACCACGTTTTGTTTTTGTTTTTGTTTTTTTTTTAAACCAGGTATTTATCTTTTAGAGATAAGTACTGAAACATGGATGAAATGTCAGGTTACCTGAGATTTTCTGCAAAGTAATTTGGAAGAGGAAACAGATGGGGGATAGATGGAGTAAGACAGGCCATGAGTTGACAATTGCTGAGGCTGGGCGATGGGTTCATCATACCATTCTGTCTACTTCTGTAAATGTCTGCAATTTTCCATAGTAAGAGGGAGAGAGAGGAGAGAAGGAGGGAGGCAGAGGCCAGCCAAGCCTTGAAGCTTTAGCAGAGGTCATCAGATGAGGACTCCTCCAGGGTTCTCTGCGGGGGCCCACACTCCAGCTCCGTAAGTAAGGACCTTTCCTTCCCCTGCACCCCAGCCCCAGGGAGGGAGACCTACCGCAAAGATGAGTGAAATGTCAGTGGTAAGGGCCTGCACTCGGTGGAAGGAAGCAATAAGGGTGATGGGAAGGAAACCGTCAGCATCCATTTTCCGCCGCAGGAAGAAGTCTCGCTCTAAATTGTCCACGCTGAAGTAGTATTCACTAGGTGGAGGGGAGAAGATGGAGGGTTGCTGCATCACTTAGAGGAGACTGCCTTCCTCATTCTGTACACCCCGGCCACCTCACATAGCCTCTGACCAACCCTGACCCTACTGTACGTATGTACAGTAACAGGCTGAAAAGAAATGTTATCCTGTTGTGGCTCCCTAACCTTGGGTCAGACCCATTCCCCCAGCCCTTCAGGCTCGCTGTACACCTGGCAAATCCCTCATCCGCCTTTACAACCCGTTCCACTGTTACCAGTCACTTTCTCTTCTCCCAAAATACTGTCACACTCTCCTGAAATGATCTACTTCCTTGTATGGCTTCCCTACTGGACCAAGGGACAATATATGGGAGTGGTTAGGAGCTAGGGTTTTGCCATCAGACGGAAATGGATAGAATCTGTGCCTTGTTGTTTACCAGCTGTGAGACTCTGGGCAAGTTCCAGGGTCTGTCTGCTCATCTCTGAAACAGAGGTAAGACCTAGCTCACCGGACTAGTGCAGGACAAATAAGACAATCCTGTAAAACACTTAAGTCTGTACCCCGCCAACAGGGAGAACCCTGCACGTGTCTGCCAGCATTCTGACCGTGCTGCCATTACAAAGAGAACTGCTGAGTGGGGTAGACAACGGACATTCCCTCTCCTTTTTGTTGCTGGTATTTCTAATTTTCTTAGGGCAGATACGGTATTACTTTTGCAATAAATATTACCTTTATGAAAATTCAGCTTTTAAAGGATAAGCAGCAGTTCTTTCTCTCCCAGTTCCAGCCAGGGGCAGCCCCTGGGGCCAGCAGAACACCAGGAAGACCTGCCCATCGCTGCTCTGCCCGCCAGCCACCCTCTGACAGGTCCCGACACCCTATGCCTCTTCAGGAAGAAGGCTCCCGTCCACTCACATCTGCCGCTTGATGTAGTCTTTGAGCAGCTCCTGGTCCACACTGTAAAGCTCAGTGCTGCTGACATTGTCAAAGTAGTAGGTGATGTTGTTCATGTACTTGGGGGTGCGAGGCCCCTCTGCACCGTCAAACTTTCGGTAGCCAAACTGGTAGTCAAAATGGGCTACGGGGCAAATGGGTGCCATAAGGGAAGGGAGATCCCTGCCCACCGCCCCCGCCACACTCCCTCGGACATCCCGGAGCCCAAAGGGGCCTCACGTACTTCGAGTGCCACCCCGGCCGCGTCCCCGGCCGCGACCACGCCCCCGTCCACGGCCACGGAAGGAAGCCCGCGCCCCACCAGCCCCATCACTCTTCACACTCGATGTCTCGTCCTGGTCGTGCCAGGCAGGCTCCGGTTTGGTCTCTGGTTGCCAGGCTGGGGTTGGGGGGGCCATGGGCACGGGCACGTAGGTGGCAGGCTCAGACCCTATGGGGAGAGGGGCACTGGGTCACGCCTGAGGGTGACCCCCGTGCCCAGGCGCTCCCCAGTGGGCGGTGCATACCTTTGATCTCCCCTCGGTTGGCAGCTGTGTGCCGCGGCTCTGGCGGGCGAGCAGGGCGCGAGACCAGTTTTTCTCTGGGCACTTCAGGCTTCATGTCTATTTGCAATGGAACCCACTTGTGTTTGTTCCCTGGAGGACGGCATGAGGACATGAGGAAGTCTTGAAGGAGAGGTCCCTTCTAGCCATCCCTATCTCTGTTACTCCTCTGTCTGGAGCAAAAGGTCTGATTCCAATCTGATGACCTTGGGCAAATTCCTCCTCCCACACTGGACCTCATTTTACCTCTAAAATAAGGAAGCCATGGACCTCAGGGTGACAGTCAGTCCTGGCTGACTCCTAATATCAATTTCTCCATGGTCCGAGAACCCCCTTCTGGGGCCAGACACATGGGAGCCCAAAATTGAGACTGCACTTCCAGGCTCCCTTTAGACATGTGCCAAAATCCTGTCTACAAGAGTTAAAGTAGTCAATTCCAGGCTGAGTCCTTCAAAGGGAGCTACTTTCCCCCTCCTCCACTCCTGCTAGATGAAATGAGAAGCAAAGAGTGAGCCACCCTGGACGAGAAGAGCCAACATACCACAGCAAGAGGAAAGGAAAACGAGATGAAATGGCCGCCATTCTACAGCTGGCCTACTTCCACCCAGCTGTCAGGTGAGAGAAAGAACCTTCTATCTTGTTTAAAACACTGTTACTTTGAATCTCTGTTAGAGAAGCTAACCCATAACCCCGAACACCTTAGCCAAGGAAATGGGAACTCTTGCCTTTAAACAAAATCTTACATGGGACAGCAATACAGTGAAATACACTCGTTATTCTGAGGCGGGGACCTCATCTGTTCTGTGCACTGCTAGGAGCCCAACTGTTGAGAACAGGGCCTACCGATGCTTGTTAAGTAACACAAGGAACTGACAGACGGAAGGCAGAAGTGAAGACTGCGGGCCCAGAGGCCTACGTCAGTCAGCCTCCCAAGGAGTTCTCGGGGCTCCGGAAACCCATCTGGCAGCCCCAAGTTCTGATGCTTCACAGTTCTGCCTGCCACTTCTCCCAAGCCCTGCTGCCAAGTCACTCACCTTTCTTCTTCTGGCCCCCTCGCTGGCAGTCCTCGTCCCCATTCTTCTCCTCCCCAGATTCATCTGATTTGGTTTTCGGGCTCTCTTTACTATCGCTTCCCTCTCCTTTCTCCTGTTCCTTCATGTCTTTTCTGGGTGGCAGCTTCCGGGCAGGCTGGGACTTGTGGGACTGTGGCTGCAGCGGGAAGCAGAGTAATAGGGAGGTGACGTGTACCTGAGAGCCTCCTGGGATGGGACAGGAGGGAACCCCTGCTACTAGAGAGACAGGGCAGGAACTGGGAACTGAAGCATGTGAGGAGTTGGACTAGATGTATTCTAAGGTCCCGTTTTTATGCCTGAGAGGCTTCCACTGGGGAAGCGTGGTCAGGCAGGCAGCAGGTGGGAGACAATCGGTCTCTCCATCTTCCTTGAGTCTTGAGAAACAACCCTTAGGACACAGGGGCTATATATTTACTCCCCACAAGACCATACTGTCCTGGCAGTCTGTGGCATGAAAGAGCTGCTGGCCCTCAGCTTGTCCACAGCAACCCTGTCTATGGCATAAAGACCAGAAGTCACAGCTAGTGAGGAATCTAGGCCATCAGCCCAGCACAAAAACACCAGAAAGACAGGACTGATCTGGAGTTCCTCCTCTGCTGGGACTAGAGTGCGCTACAAAAGCTTCCCTAAGACATATGGTCTAGAGGTGGGTACTTGGCCTAATGGCCAGTCTCCTGCTTCACTCACTAGCAACCCAAGTACGGCTGATGGAAAACAAAAGCTCTGGAACAACGTAACATACTTGACTTCCAATCCCCACTTGACCATCAAGGGCTGGTTATGAGCCTCTCCCAAGGGCTCACAGTTGTTATCTTCAGTGGCCTCATCTGTGAAACAGGAATTGCTAAAGGACCCGTCTCTAAGTCACCGTGAGGGACAGGTGCAATGGTAAGCAGCACTTGGCAGTTCCTGACATACAGCAAGGGCTCAAATGATGATGATCCTTAGCTATTTCAGTGCTGCCATATTATACCAACCACTCCTAAAAAACCAAGTAAGGTAAGATCCAAGGCTCTGACAACTTAAGAAACCAAATGTGTGTATGTCCAGAGCATTCAAACCTGCCCATTCTTCCCCACAGACATACCTGTACACTCTTGTGGGCTATCTCTCCAGGTGTGGGCCAGTTGATTGCATCTCCAAAGTCACCAACCTGTAAGACACATTCTATGAGGGCCCTGGGGTGGCCTTGTCTCTGCCATTCAGCCCCTCACCCCACATACCATTCCCCCAAGAGATCAGAAGCCACAATCAGTTTGTCCACTACAACCATCCACACTAGAGGCCCGGAGGGCTCCTCCACTACAGAGAAGATCCAGAACTACCCGGAAGCTCAGAAGAGGCCACCACCTCTTTCTTCAAGAAAGTCCCCTTCGGTTGCTTAGGTCTCCTTACCTTGCTGCCTTTGCGCTGTTTAGGAACTGCCGCCCTCACCACTTTGGCTGGAGCAGAATGTTCTGTGGGAACAAGAAGGGAGAGGTGGTTACGCAAAACCCATGGAGGGAGGCCACCACTAGCTCCTCACCCTCTTTACCATCCCTACACCATCAAACAACGTGCAGGTTTCCAAAGGAGGAAGACGTGGTGAAGAGGGAAAGGACACAGCAACAACTGTACCAGCCTCTTGGAAGCAATCACAGAAAGTGAGATCATGGACACTAACAGCAGCCAACAGCCCAGGAACTCAGCTCTGAAGCAGAAGGGCCCTCCCAGCTCTGCACCTTCCCATAAAGAGGGCCCTGAGTCCTGGGGAGGGTAAACGTCCATGACTGAGGCCATGCCAGAGCCGGCTCTATAGCGGAAGGCTCCCTAATCCCAGCAGATTCCAAAAAGGAAGGATCTGAAAGGCCTTCTCAGGCTCTAATACTGTGGAAGCCTGTGGGTGAGCTGGCCCAAACTAGTGATCACGGGTAAGGCAAGATAAAAACCCTGAGCTGGCAATCAAGACTAGGGCTCTCTCTTCTAAGCTTCCCTATCCCCTCACCCAGGCCAGCTCAGTCCTCAATGACTGCAGTCAACAGAAGGGTTAGCCACTCAGGAAAGAATGCTCTCCAAATTCCCAAAGCAAAAGTGAGACCCACTTGACTCAATGGTCCTGCCTTTAGGAATTTATCCCAATCATACAAATTAGATGCGTGTTTGGAGTTACATAAAAACCTGTTGTACATAACAGAAGTTGCTATGTCTAACTTTAAAAAATTGAAAACTTTTCATGTCCTACAGCAGAAAAATGGCTAAAGAAATTAGTTCAACAATTTTTAGAGCAGTCATTAAAAAAGATAATGCTCTCTGCCAGAGATAAAAGATATGAAAAGATATACGCAATAAATGAGAAGAGTTGCAATCTTGGTTTTTTTTTTTTTTTTTTTAAGATTTTACTTATTTGTTTGACAGAGAGACAGCGAGAGAGGAAACACAAGCAGGGGGAGTGGGAGAGTGAGAAGCAGGCTCCCTGCTGAGCAGAGTCCCACGTCGGGCTTGATCCCAGGACCCTGGGACCATTACCTGAGCCGAAGGCAGACACTGAACAACTGAGCTACCTAGGCACCCCTGCAATCCTATTTTTATAAAGCAAATAAAAAACATGTATATTTAGGAGCACCTGGGTGGCTCAGTAAGCTGAGCACCAATTCTTGGTTTCAGCTCAGGTCATGATCTCAGAGTTGTGAGCCTCACACCCTCAGCGAAGTCTCCTTGAGATTCTCTCTCCCTCTCCCTCTGCCCTTCCCCCTGCTTGCTCAAGTTCTTTCAACTATTTTTTAAAAGCCCCATGTATATGCACATACATACTAGTAGGACTATCTAGAAGGCCATATAACCAAGTATTAGCATGAGTAAAGTAGTATGTTAACAGTGATTTAATTCTGTTTGGAATTTTCCGGTCATTTCAACAAAGACATGGGCTTTTTATAAAAAGAAAAAAAAATTTTAAAGGAAGTAACTCTAAAAGCTCTGGTCCCTTCTACACCTACAACTTATTTTCCAAACACACTTCTGAAGAACAAGGGTTTCTGAACCTTGCCACCCCCAGAGATCCATGGGAAAAGGTACATCCTGGGGCTCTGCTCACCCACTTCTCTCCAATCACCTTGACTCCATTGTTGGCCAACCATGCCAAGGCAAGAGCTGCCCCCAGTCCCTGAGCAAAGAAATCTCCCTAGTTGGCCTCAAAAGGAATTTTTTACCCTTTGAACAGACCCATGTTCTCTTAATGAGTAGAAAGAGCCCGCGACTACTGTGAGGCCGCAGTATTACATTTTTTTTTTTAAAGATTTTATTTATTTATTTGCGAGACAGTGAGAGAGAGCATGAGCGAGGAGAAGGTCAGAGAGAGAAGAAGACTTCCCCGTGGAGCTGGGAGCCCGATGCGGGACTCGATCCCAGGACTCCGGGATCATGACCTGAGCCAAAGGCAGTCCTCCAACCAACTGAGCCACCCAGGCATCCCTTGGCCACAGTATTCTTGACTTTCAAACCCTACCGGAGCCACTGCCCCTCAAGATACCCCACAGACCTTGAGAGCCGGAGCTGTGGAACCCAGCCCACAAGCCTCTTCCATCCTCGGTGCCAGACAGGGGAAACCCAGAAAATCTCTCAGTCCCAAGAGGATGAAGCTTGTAGAACCAGGGAGCTACTATGCACCAACTTTCTTGCCAATCCTGGGTGGCTCCAAGAAGCTTACCACCACCCAGTTCCTCAACTGGGCTGTTGCTTGAAGCCAGGACCCGGCAGAAGCAGCTGGTACAAGATTATCTCCCTTGACTACACCTGAGTTATGGCAGTCATCACTTCTCCAAGGACCCATGCTCCAGCCCCCCAAACACTCCCTGCATGCTATCAGGACAAGAGCAGGCCAAGGGCCTGCAACTTCAAGTTCATTAACAATGAGCAGGAGAAGAGAATCAGGCTCAGAGAGCAAGGTGCTCCTGGAGACTTTCCTTGAAAAGGTGAGAAGTTCTTTAGGTCACTGTTTCTTCTATTTCCTTAAAATTTTCTTAAAATTGGGAGGAGTCCTATCCTGTGATCACCCTGCCTGACATTTCACCCACCAAGATCACAAAAGGACATGTAATGTACTGAAAGTTGGGGCTTCAATTAATGGGTGAGCCATCTTGCCACTACAAGACCACAGTGAATCCCTATTCCCTCACCAACCCCAAGATGACTTGAGAAAATACGGCTGATCTGGACATACACAGGAATATTCTTCAAGGAGTCCAATGTGCAGTTTGTTGAAAAAGCCCCATGCCCAGCTAGCCCCCTGTTGTCCCCAGGACCCATAGTGCCCTGCTCTTGTTCTGCTCACAGCTAGAACTTTAGACTGTCTCTACTCTAAGGAAGAACAAAGTCTCCTAGAGACATAAGGGTGCACTAGGGAGAGAGAACTATTTCTGCCGTTATGTAAAATTCCTAGATCTGTTAAAATCCTGTGGGGGCCTAGGAGAAGCCGGGAAGGCTCGAATGCACTGCTGTCAGGCCCTGTGAGAGATTAGAAAAAAAGACTAGGCTTTCTGACTTCAATTACACATCCCTTTCTGGGTCCCCATCCTCCTCACCCCCCAGCATCCTCCCTCACCAGGCAACCAACCAACACACACTTCAGCTCCACAATATATACAAGGGCTTGGCATCTGAAATGGCTCCCAATGAAAACCAATCCTTTGCGCAGGTGCCAGTCCCCACGTCCAGTATCATCCCAGCCAAAACAGGGAATAAGCCCCCTCCTCCTGCCTCTGCGTTCTGACACTTGGGCCAGCTGCCACTGACCCAAGCCCAGCTCAGGAAACACTAAACTCGCCACCCTGCACCTGGACAAGAACGAGCAGCAAAAAGGACCATGGTTCTAATCCCTTCTGTCTGCAGATAGGGAACGGAGCCCTGAAGGTGCCTCCCTTCAGGGTTGAGAGCCAGAAGTCCCAACCCTCTTTGTTCAAGTGCTCTTCGGGCTTGCCATGAACCCCAGGTGTCCACCGGTAGGGTCAAAACTCCTTCCTGGTGCCATCTTAGGGCACTTTTGGTGTTTCCTGATAAATGGAGTTACTGAAGGCAGAGAGAGGTTCTCAGGTACTGGAGGTACAAGTGTGGTGAGGTGGGCCCTGCTTGAGGCCCACCGTTCTACGGGAGCAGGATGGCAGAAAGGGGTTGCAGGAGGACCTTCCTCTTTGATAAAGGCAAGTCAGGAGCTAACAGGTAGCTGGAAAAGGAGAAAAGCCACTTTCTGTCCCATAGGACCATCCTCAGCAAAGAAGTAGGTAATGATTCTAGTTCCAGGGGATGAAGGGGCTTCCTAAATATACACCTGCATTTGGGTCTTAAATGAAGCCCACCAAAGCCTCTCCTCTACGTCTGGTTGTGGTCATCGGGGTGGAACACCAGGAGACTTTGTGAACCTGGATCCGCATGGCCAACTCACCATTTTCATTCAGGTTACTGAGAGGGGCAGGCAGCAGGGGAGCTAAACCACCACGGCTAATGTGGGATAGCAGGGAATGAGGTGGGCAGAGGTGGGTGCGGAGGGTGGGGGGGCGGGCAGAGGGCAGCTTCCCTGCAAAGTGGAGCGGTTGACCGCGTAACACTCCGAGATTCGCTCTCTCAGCCTCAACTGCCGCCCCTTCATTCAAACAGTGGAGGAGAGCAGACAGCCCATCGTAACTACACGGGTTTATTATCTACTACACATTCTCTGCCCCCGGAGAACCCCTCTGAACTTGAGTTTCCTCATCTCTAAGACTGAAGTCCTGATTATCTCACAGCACAGCCGTGAGGGTTCCCTGAACAGAACAGGAGAGGGCCCAACACACAGCAAATGCAAAATACTTCAATTCAGATTCACACACAAAGTTTACTACTTCTAAGTAATCTTCATCCTCATCATTAAAAAGGAAAAAACAATCTCTCAACATGAAAAGAATCAGACTGTGTGGAGAAAAACTCCTCAGGATCAACCGGCTCCATTCCCTGATTCAGATTACAAACGCCCGCCCCGCTCCCGCCAACTCCAGCCTGGCCCTTCTTCCGGACCCGCCCTGCATAGACAGGCTGGGCTCCAGGGCAGGTTTCCCCAGGAAAGAGGAAAGAAAGAGGGGGAAATTCACCACAGGTCCCCGGGGGAGACTTTGGCATAAGCCCCTGCCACGCCAGAGGAAGGAAGAGCACAGGGAAGGCTTGGAGTTCTGACTTCAATTACAAATCCCTTTCTGGGTCCCCTCCCCACCAGCCTCAATTTTTTACATAGCATGGGAGGCCCCCAGCAGTATCTCTCAGCCTAAAACGGGACCAAACCCATAAACACCTGGTACAAAGCCAGATAAAACAAACACACACATTTTCTATACTGTCTTGTCCTAGAAAAATCCTAATACTACCGACCCTTTGCAATAAAAGCAACCCAGAGAGGCCAGATCCAGGAGACCTCGAGAGCAAAGGCTTGGTCTCCCAGTGAGAGACTAGAGGCTTTGGGGGAGAAGGCACAAGGGTGAGTGGAACTCAACAGGTCATGGTAAAAAAAGAACTGGTAAGAGGGAGAAGCTAGAAATGAAACTGGGGGACAAACGTGGATAAAAGGTGAGACCAGGCGGGCCGGATGGGAGAGACACTACAGGCCTGAGTGGGTGGCCAGAGAGTTCAGCCTCAGTGCCAGCAGAACGGACAAGACCTAATGTTTATGTTGGGGCTGGCACCACTGCCTGAAGATTGGCATCTGAAAAGGGTGTTTACCCGGACTGGCAAGAACTTCCATCTGGGGGAACAGGAGAATTTATTAGGTTAAAGAAGGGGCTGCATTACCCGAGTTCACACTCATCCACCTGTGGACCTTCATCTGGCCATTAGGTCACTCTTCCTGGGGAGCCCTCTCAGACCCTCCACTCAAGTGCCTCTGCTCCATGCTTTCCCAGCACTATAGCCCTCACTCCCTGATTACGTGGCTCCTTGAGTGCCACATAATCAGTAATCCCAGTGTCTAACTCAGGGCCTGGGAACATCTGTTGAATGAATGAATGAGTTCACAAACCCATCTCCTCCATGATTTTATACCGAAGAAAAGAGGCTTTGCTTTCCAAGTGCTAATTCCCAAGGCTACAGTCTCACCCTCCCACCTTTAGTCAGAGCTCTCCCCAGGCAGAGAAACAAGAAACCTAGGCACTGCTGGCTTCCAGAAGAACCCCACACCCAGCCATGCCTTGACTCTGAGGCACCCGATTACCTGCAATCAGGGCTGGGTCCTAATCCAGACTCTGGCACTTGTATAACCTTGCCGGGGAGCGGGCACTACCTCCCCTCCTGCCCAAGCCTGACCTTCCTCAAATGAATGGAAAGGTAGTAACATGAGGTCTAGAGGTATGAGGGGAGAGAAGGCAAGCCCTAGACCACTGAGATTTCTCATGCAAGCAATCAGCTGTGGTCAGAATAGTAACAAGTGCTTATGAAATGCAGTGAGCCTTTACTAGATACCATGCATTGCTGGGACACTAGCTAGTTTCTCTAATTGGTCTCATTTTACAAATGAGAAAACCAAGGCACAGGGCAGAAAGATTTGCCCAAGATCACAAGCAACAAGCAGGACGACAGGATTCGCCGACAGGATTTGATGCCAAGCAGTCTGACGCTAAAACCTGTGCTCTCAACCACTAGGAGCACAGTCCCAGTTCCCTGCTCACTGTGGCCAACAGGGCAGGCCCTCAGTGGCAGGGATGTGGGGTTATCATTCTACACACTGGGGAAAACCAAGGCTCACTGCAGGAAAACCTAAGGTCACAGAGCAGGGCAAGTCACAACAATCCCATGACGGGACGCCAACAACCTGACAATCCCTCTCTCCCTACACAGAGACAGGCAAGAGAAAGTGCCACCACACACCCAGCTGAAGTCCCTATTTCTGGCACCCCAGCAGCCCTGGTGCAGAAAGAGGCACAGCTTCCAGGCCCAATTCCCAGTTCTTCCACTCCTGCCTCTGCTCCAATGTAATGTTCTGGGGGTTGGGGGTTTCCAGCTAACATGGATTCTGCCCCCACCTATAGCCTCCCAATATGGGGAAGGCCAGCACTATCTGCATACGCTGCAGCCTGGGACCGTGAATGCAGAAGGCAGCAAAAGCAGCTAAGAAGAAGGTGAGGCAGAAGAGTCTGGTGACATCGCCCACCTGTGCTCATCCCTCCTATGCCAGCCCAGGGGCAGAATCTGAAAATCTGGTATATTCTCAGCTATCACCCACCCCGGAGACTGGGGTAGGGTCACGGAGGAGTTTGGTGACCACAAGCCTCTCTGCTAGGGTCAGACCTTAGGCAGAAACCTTCCAGAGTAAAAAGGATGCTGAGCTAACTTCCTCCCCCCTGCTCACCAGTTCTTGCTGCTGCCATTGCCACCACTCCTCAGAGACCTCTCTCTGCCCAGCCCTCCCATCCTGACTCCACCAGACCTGTGGATGAAACAGAGAAAGGGGCTGGAGGGCATCCCTGTGTGGAGGTTTGCGGGTGTGGGGAGCTTTCAGAACATCAGACCATTCTGAGGCTTGGCTCAAAGGAAGCTGCCAGCCACAGTCTGTGCCCCTTGGCCTGGGAGGAGGGGCAGGGCCACTGGGCTCCAGTCACATGGAGCTGCCCGGCCTGGCCCAGGCCCATCCTCAATGGACTATCTTTAGCCTGTGGTGACCAAGCGGCCTGGCGCCCCCACTCTCCCCGACCAGACATGGACCTTGCCCCTAAGGCTGGCGCTAGCCCCTGAAGTCCTACCCACAAGCTAACTAATAAACATCACAGCTGGGACACACAAGCACTGAGCGCCAGCACCCTAACCTGGCCTTGCTGAAGAGCACATTTGGTTCTAGGTTCGAAGAGCTAGACCTAGCACCCTGTTGACTGTGCTAGTCTAAGTTGCTTTGGAGGTGTGACTTTACTAAACTGCCTCAAAAAGACACTACTATTCCAGTTGCTCAGAAAGCAAAATGGCCTAGTATATATTCCAGATGACATTACTCACAGACCTCAGCATTAATTTCAGATTTCTTCCAAGGAAGTCTTTTCTGCGAGTGCCCAATGTAAGGAGCAACCCAACTAGGAACTCTGGAGAAAATTCTAATTCAGTCTGTAACTCGGGGTCTTCAGAGCCACCCCCAGAAATGACTGCAACTTTATCTCAACCCCACTTACTGAGGCCGTATTACATCCTTGCAAGGTGCCAAAGTTCCCCTCTCTCTTGTTTTTTCTAAGATTATATTCATTTACTTGACAGAGAGAGAGGGGGGCAGGCAGACAGGGAGGAGCGGGCTCCCCGCTAAGCAGTGAGCCCGATGTGGGGCTCAATCCCTGGGATCATGACCTGAGCCAAAGGCAGACACTTAACCAACTGTGACCAAGGCGCCCCTCAGATGCCAAAGTTCTTTACATACAGCAGCTCATTTGTTTTTCACAACCACTCAGGAGGTAGGGTTGGGATGATTCCCAGATCACAGATGAGGACACTAAGGCTGAGAGGCTAAATGACTTGTCCAAGCTCAGCAGGCTACCAGGTTCCAGAGTGGGAGAGAAATCCTCATACAGACTGACCCCCTGGGCCTTGTCAGCCTGTGACACACCTTTTGTGGACAGTGACCACCAACCACATGGGGTAGGATCTTTTCTACCTTGCCTGCAGGCCTGTGTAACCCGAGACTGCAGCACCTACATGGCAGGCCCACAGTCAACATTCTACTCAATGAAGGAATATACCTAAGTATGGGTGCTTCTCAAAGAACTCCCAAAGCGTTCTCTTCTGGGAGGAAAGGTGAATGACCCCTCTGCATCACGACTGGAGAGCACAGTGATACGGTCTGGCACCGGCAACCCCTGTGGAGTCTAGACCTCTGTTCTGTTCTCAGACTTGGAATCAGTGAGCTTTAACCCAAACCAGTTTGTGGAAAAGACAGGACAAGAGACGGTATGCAGCAAAAAAAACACAGCACATGAACCTCCCAGACGTTCAGCCTCCAGGCCTTAGGCCGTAGCAGAAATCTCAAGGCGGGCTGGCAGCCTTGGCAAGCCGGGAGGCACATGTACCAGCTAAGGGGGCAGCAGAAGCACCTGCTCAGAAGGAGCCAAGCTCTCCCCTCCAATGACCTGGTGTTGCCAGGGCTTCTGAGTTTTCCCAGAAAAGAAGAAAAATAAAGTAGAATTTCCTGCTTTATAAATACTGCTAAACAGTTCACCTTAAAAAAAAATCGTCTACAAGCCAAATTCTACTTCCGGGCTCCTGCATGCTCTCCTAAGCCCTGGATTTCAGGAGCTACCCGTCTCGGGAAGGTTCTGAGGCACAAGCGATGCTCTGCTGCCTGCCTGACTCCATCATCCTGATGTGGGAGGCTACTAACCTGAAAGCTGATTTTCCCGTCCCTAGTGCTCACCCACCATCTCAGGTAATACAAATTCATTTTTTAGAAAGATTTTGAGAGAAGAGAGTGAGCTTGTGCACTAGCAGGGGAAAGGCAGAGGGAGAGGGAGAAGCAGACTCCCAGCTAAGCAGGGAGCCCGAAGTGGGGCTCAATCCCAGGATCCTGGGATCATGACCTGAACTGAAGGCAGATACTTATGCAACTGAGCCACCCAGGCACCCTTCATTTTATTGTCTTAACCTAATTCTCTGCTTCAAGTGGCTTCTCAGCCTCCCCCGTCCCAATTACTTCGATGATCACTTTTATTGGAACCGAGAGGCTCTGAGACCCAGTCAAGACCAGAAGGCATCTCCTTGTACAGACAGGAAGTGAGCCCAGGAGGGGCCAGGCCGTGCCCACAGTGGCCAGTGAATTGTTGTGGAGCTGCCGCTGAATACCCAGCTCCTGCCCCCAAGTCCAGAGCTCTCCCAGCTGGTAGGGAAGCCAGTTTCCTGCCAAAACAGACTATGCTCTATGCACCGGACACCCACTCATGGGAAGGGGGCAGGGCATGCGTGGGGGCTGGAGGGCAGGCTTAGGAACCCAAGCATTAGAGGAACTGCCCCTGTTTTTCAGAAAACAACTTCTCACATGGAACTGGAACACAAGACAGAGGAGGAGTGCTCTTGTAGAAGTGGATCTAGGAGGCAGAGGTCATTTCTACCTCCAACTTTTTCCTTCACACCTCCCCAGGGCTCCCTCTGCAAGACAGGATGCAGGCAGACAGGACTGATCCCTCATCCATGTGGCGAGGTAGGGCAAGGCACCCCCGCCAGTCCTCAGTTTCCTGTTCTCTGAGATCACCGAGCCCTAACAGCTCTAGCCCTGCAGGCTGGGTATACCTGGCAAAGCGCAACTCCACGGCAGTGGAAGAGACCTGCCAGGAATCCTGGAAGCGGATGGCAAGCTGGAGTTCTTGGCTAGGGACTAGTTATCCCAACCCAGGTCAGCCGGTCAGCCCTTGCTTCCCAGAAGCAGCTGATCTGGATTTCGGACTGGGGGCCCCTTCAGTGCCACATGCTCCACCCTGCTGGGAAAGAGCAGAGCCCTGGGAAGCCATGGGTGAAGAGAGAGGGGCTGCAACACGGGCGGACTTCCCACCACTGCTCAGATGTCCTCGAGCCACTGGCAGGTCCCTTCCCCTTCAGCAAATGAAGAAGGTGTCTACGCTCTACACAAACCCCAAAGCATCACCAATGTACTAGACTGGGTCTACCCAAAGCCATTCTAGCCATCAGTTGGCATCAAGTAAGAGAACCCACAAGGCCAGGGGGCACGGTCAGATCTGACTAACCTTTCATGCACTTGTAACTTGATAGGCATTAACCACGCCATACAAGAATGAGGGCCAAACAAGCACGTCTGAGATGGAGGCAAAAAGGCAATTTATATGGGAGATCCCAGAGCCAGACAGGATCTCTAACTGTGAGGTTTATGACAGCTGATAGCTCACACATTTAACAGCTTAAATGAGGTCCTCATTAAACACATAATGCATGCTATTTTTTTTCTCTCTTTGAGGTAATTCTTTTATCTATGTGGTGCCTTAAAAAAAAGTGAGATGGATTATGGTTGCCAGATTTTAAAAAAAAAAATCTCAGAACGTACCTGATTAAATTTGAAATTCAGATGATCAGCAAGTAATCTCTCAGAGTAAGTATGTCCTGTGCAATATTTGGGACACTTTATACTAAAAAATAATGCACCATTTATCTGAAATTCAAATTTAATTGGGAGACTTGTATTTTTACTTATTTTTACTTGCTAAATCTGGCCACCAGGGGAAGGAAAGACCAGGAAAGAAGGACCACTGCCCCATGTTCCAGGACAGTGGGGGTGGTGAGCAAAGCCCTCGGCTGGGAGTCAGGGGATGGGAGGCCAGCACCAATGCAGGTGCAAGAGCCCTTGCTGTGTGAGCTTCAGGTGAATTCCTATCTGGGGTCTTCAGTCCCTCCATTCAGAGGCCTATGGTTAGGATGGACAGGATCCTGTCATCTGCAGTCCTTCCAAGCCTAACATCCTTTGACTTTTATTCCTACATTCACTGATCACCCTAACTACAACTTTAGATGAAGCTAGCTTCCCAAGGGGAAAAAGCTACCATCAAAACCACTACTACAAAGGATATCAGTTCTAAGATTTCCTTTTTTAAAAGATTTTATTTATTTATCTGAGAGAGAGATAGCATAAGCACAGGGAGGGGCAGGCAGAGGTAGAGGGAGAAGCAGGCCCCCCGGCTGAGCAGGGAGCGCGCAGTGGGACTCCATCCCAGGACCCTTGGGATCATGACCTGAGCCAAAGGCAGACACTTAACAGACTGAGCCACCCAGGCACCCCCTCCCTTTTTAAAGATTTTGTTTATTCTACTAGCTAATTCTAACACAGGTCTTCTCTGGACACATTTAGGAGTTATTTTATTGAACGCAGAGTTTTAATTGTTAAATTCTCATACAGGTTACCCAGAACTCAACACTGCATCTAACATTTTAAAATCATGGCTGCACTTCTTTTTTTTTTTTTTTTTTTTTTTTAAGATTTTATTTATTTATTTATTTGACAGAGAGAAATCACAAGCAGATGGAGAGGCAGGCAGAGAGAGACAGAGGGAAGCAGGCTCCCCGCCGAGCAGAGAGCCTGATGCGGGACTTGATCCCAGCACCCTGAGATCATGACCTGAGCCGAAGGCAGCGGCTTAACCCACTGAGCCACCCAGGTGCCCCATGGCTGCACTTCTTAAACTGGTAGTGGGTACATGGGTCTCATTTTTATATTTTATATATTTTTTAAAGATTTTGTTTATTTGAGGAGTGAGAGAGAAGAAGCAGGGGTAGGAGTAGAGAGAGAGGGAGAAACAGACTCCTAAAGCAGGGTTCAACCCAAGAACTCTGGGATCATGAGCTAGACCAAAGGCAAACACTTAACTGAGCCACCCAGGTGCCCCTATTTTATATTAATTAAAATTAATAATACATCTACTTTTTTCATAATTAAATTTAACATAGATTAAAATTAAAACATTTAATAATTCTACATTTCTGTTCTTTTTAAAAAGTATGTTGAACAATTTTTCTAAAAATATTTTAAGTAATCTCTCTACACCCAATGTGGGGCTTGAACTCACAACCCTGAGATCAAGAGTCACATACTCTGACTTGGCAGAGCTGTTCTGATGGATGCGTATCCCAAGCCCCCTCCCCCTTTACCTTCTGCTCAGCCAGAGAAGCCTGTATGAAAAGCCCTCACGTCACAGCTGTGGAAACTGGGACCAGGGAGCTAGCTAGCAGGCTTGCAACACCACTTGGTGGAGAGGGAAGGCTTGGTTTAAATGCACATTCCTGAATTCCCTCGAGCTCCAGGAATCAGTCTGAGGAAGACAGAGCTTGGGCATCTACAGTTTTAGCAAGCTTCCTATGTAATATGGGTGCCAGTTAATGTTTGAGAACCGAGCCGCCTGGGAATGAGAGTGCTGGGAAGGAAGCCCAGTCTCTGACCCTCGGACCAGGGTCTCCCATCTGCAGACAGGAATGAACAGCCTCACAACAGCAGGACATAGCACACGAGTTCATTACACACACAAACAGCAGCCACAGAGGGATGCATAAGGAGCACAACCCCTCCATCTACCCACAAGTTCAATCTCTAGCATTGGGAACCAAGACTCATCAGGCCAAGAAACCATGGGCTCAATGTCTTGACAGACGTTGAGGTCACAAAGGATCAGTCTGGGCTGGGCTTGGGGTTCAGTTTCACAATGAGCTCCAAACTATGGCTGTGCCAGAAGGAGAAGAATGAAGGCTCTTTAAGGGAACTGTTTGCCTGCCTCCCTCCTTCACAGCCAAATAATCTCCACTCTCTTAGGCTAAGCCTGTTCCTTGCTCATCCAGTGGTCCCAACGTCTGGGTCCGCTACACAATAACGGCTGCCACTTACTAAGCTTTCACCACGCAAGCTTCTGGCTGCAGGTTTTCTGTGCATCATGTCTCCTGATCCTCACAACAGTGGAACTCAATCCCGGTTTCAGAGGCTAAGTGGATAGCCAAGGTCACGTGAGAAGACATCTGACCCTAAGGATACGAAATCCCAGGCTACCCGAGGCCTCTTCTGGCAGTGCAGGAGACAAACATCAGGTTCCTCAAGTCCCCAAAGGGCTCCAGCTCACGTGCGCAGGCTGAACAAGGGACTGAGGCCACCAGCGCCAGAATCTGCTTCTCTGAGCCTATTAGCCTACTTTCCTGCCATCAGGTGGGGATGCCATCACACAGTGTAAGGGAAGAAGGGCAAAGTACAGTCAGGAATCAAAGCACTGTTTAGTGAAAGGCAATGCTCTAAGGCCACCTGCAACCCAAAGGCCTGAGCTCCAGCCAGCACCAAGCCCAGGAGGATTTTGCTGCCTCCAGCAGATCAGAAAGGAAAGGATGGAAGAAGGGAAAGGGAGGTGGAGAAAACAGGGACTTTGTACAGGTCCCGCTCTGGGGCACAGAAGAAAGCTGAACGAAGCATACACCACCACCCATTCAGGTAAACTCTCCTTCGCCCTGCTGATCAGGACTAATGAACTTGTAAGACACTTCCTCACCCATCACTGGGTCAAAGTCTCCAACAGTCTGAGGAAGGGCAGACGTGGTTCTCCCCATATCACAGAACAAGAACTGAGAAAAAGAGCGCCCTGACTTGTGCTAAGAATATCAACTTGTTTTTTGAGGTCCCTGTCCTGGGTTCCCACCACCCTACCATGACACCTGACCACGGGTAACGGGGCAATGGAGGGACCTGTGTGCCAGGCACTGGGGAAGCAGTGGTGAGTGAGACAGTCCCTGTCCTTTGAGGGCTCACTTCATACAAGGGCTTTAATCTTAACCTCCACATGTGACTGCTTCACCTCCAATGCGTGGGATGTAGTAAATGGGCTCAACATCTGCTGTGGGCATCCCGTTTGCAGTGACTGAAAAATGCTCTTCTCAACAACAAGGTAACACACACTACCGACTGTGGATACAGAAATTAGGTAACACTGCCAAGGGTCCAGCCCATGAACCTAGTAGCGGATGCTGGCAGCAGACACGGGCGCCGCAGGGTCAATGCTCTTTCCCTTCAAAAGCTGCTATGTCCCTACCTCAGAAAAGATCTACAAAAACCCTTAGGCCTGGGCTCTTCTGGAGGCATTAAGCCAAGTCCCAGGAAGAACAAAATGCAGAAACACAAGTGAGAATTATGGGACGGGTGCCTCTGTGGGAAGAGCACTGGGCTAGGAGTCAGGAAAACTGCCTACCTCCCCCCAGCATCATCGTGGTGCAATGGGTAAGTGCCTGGGCTCCAACACCTGTTCCCCCTTGGTGACTCCGGTTTCTGTAAATGGGAACAGTTTCTAACCTAATGGGACTATAAGGACTAACTGAGCTGCTATTTGTGAAGTGCTCAGAAAAACACCTAGCACACAGTAAGCACCAAACACTTGTTAGCTACTATCTTGGAACTTTTTTTTTTTTTTTTAAGATTTTATTTATTTATTTGACAGAGAGAGAGATCACAAGCAGGCAGAGAGGAGGAAGCAGGCTCCCAGCTGAGCAAAGCCTGATGTGGGGCTTGATCCCAGGACCCTGGGATCATGACCTGAGCCGACAGCAGAGGCTTTAACCCACTGAGCCAACCCAGGTGCCTCTATCTTGGAACTTCAGAGGCCATCTCTGTGTATCCGAGCAGGCTTCATCCCTGGTTTGTCCCATTACAAAGCATGCCTGTACAGCTTTAGTTTATTTTTCATAAAGGAATTCCTCTATGAATTCAGTAAAAGTCGCTGCAGAATCAATCTTCTGTAGAAGGGCCACTGGCAAATATTTCCACACACCCCCAAGCTCAGTTTCTAAGTGAGCCTCCTATTAGGTACTTAGTCCTGGAAGCTTGCGAAGCGCCTCCAGTCTTCCCAGAATCATGTGTTGGGCTCTATCTTAAAGAGCTCACCAGCAGGGCAGAGTATAAGGGTGGACCTGTTTCCAGGAAATGTAGAGCATTTCTGGGCAACACCTCCTGGCCTTCTGAGGGCTCGGGGTGTGTCATCGGCTGGCCCACGTGGTGGGAGGGAAGAGAGCAGAAGGCTCAATGCCTGGAGGAGCAGTAATGACAGCACGCAGATCGGTCTTGGGGGCTGGTGCTGCCAGACCTAGTCCTCTTCTCATCTATGCTCCTGTAGCTCCTGCCACACAAAGGGGGCTCCCATTTTTCTTTCCTTGAAAGAAGAAAGCAGAATGAAAAGAGACCAAGCACAGGCATCATGATTCCCTTAGTGCCATGTGGGAGACTCTGGCCAAGAGACAGCCTCAGTTTTCTATAAAATGAGAAGTAACCTGATGGCTTCCAAAGTCCCTTTGGATTCTGGCCTTCCTTGAGGATCTCCAAAGTGCTGCCACCTCTGAAGGGCAGTGGCAGGATGACGCAAATCAGGGGTTGGGACTGAGAAAGCCTAGAATGGCAAAGAACATTCTAGAGCAACTCCAAGCCCAGCAGCAAAAGGGGGAACTTGAGTAGCCTCTCCACTCCCAGCCAGCAGTCTAGCATTCCCATGCGGTGGCTGCCCTTGTGCTCCTGCCCCATGCCTGGCAGGAGGGCCTCCAGCTCAGTGGACAAACTGCTGTGCTCACTGCTTCTGGAAAGATGGGTGGAGTCGAGTATCTTTTTTAAAAAAGTGTTTCTAGAGCTACTACTGAGCCCTTAGTATGAACTCTGTGTTAAGTGCCGCCCGCCCTTGCAATATCTTACTTAATAGGAAGACGGATACTTATCTTTTCTTTATTAGTTGTTGATTTAAAGGAGAAAAAAAAAAAAACAGACTGGCCTCACAAGTTTTTAACTCTGACCCTGGGCAGGTCCCTTAATCACCATAAGACTATGGAAAAGGAATTTCTCCTTAAGAGGGGGCCAACTACCACCCCCTGAAAGGCACTTATGAGATACAAATAAAGAAATGTTCTGTGCAGTCTTCTAAAACCTTAAGGGTGATCCCAAAGGCAGTACCAACTCTTACAATCCAAGAGTTGAATAAGAGTTGCTGAGTAAGACTAGACCCTAGATAAACTGATGGATGATGGCTTCAAATCCTTGGCTTTGGCAGGTGCCACCCTGGACAGTATCCTTCACCTCAGGGCAACAGAGCTCCCAAAAGAATGCAGACCAAGTCACCTCCTCATCCACTGGAGCAGGCTGCACCCAGCCTGTGCAGACTTGGCTCAACATTCCCAGGTGCCACGGTAATGGAGGAGGAGGCCGGCTTCCCTGGATCTATCTACCCAGTCTTCCAAACCTCAATCATCAGTATGCCAGTTCCCTTTACCTGAGGGCTAATCCAAGGTCTGCTACTTGTCCCCAGCTGTCCTACAAAGGGGCAGGGGTAGCCAGAAGCATGTGATCTACTTAGAAAGGAACCCTATCTTACAGTCTGAAAAACTGAAGCACAATTTTGTGTGTATGGGGGGGCAGGGACTGAAATCAGGCTCCTACAAATCTCAGAGCTGCCAGAGAATGAGGTACTTGCCGCAGAAGGGGCCTGGTGTGAAGCACACACATCCCTGCAATAGCACTGGGCGGGGGAGGGGGGCGGTGGTTCTTGACAAAAAGATCTTTAGAGATTTCTAAGTCTGAACCCCTTCCAGGTCAAACCACGTCTCTTTCTGCATCCACTATGACCTAGCTTGTCTCCTCCATGGGGCATGTACTATGGGGCTTGGGGAACCCCGGAACAAACCTAAGTGAAAGTCTCTGCCCCCACCCCACCGCACTGATTTTCCTTCTGTACTCTGGCTAGTTGCAAACCAAGCAGTAAGCTCTTGGAGGGCCGATTAAGTGTGGTGGAAAGAGCACTAACCTGGGGATCTGCATGCTTGGGTTTTAAACCTTGCACCCCTGTTCGGCAGCCTTGGTCAGTAGCCTCCCCTATAAGGGGACTGCTTCATTCAGCACACTGCATGGTGTGTGGGCATGTGCACGTGGTGTATGTGAATTCTGGACTGGGCTCAGTGGGCTTGGGTCCACTCCAGGTGCCTGCAGGGGGGCAGTGGGGGGGGGGGCTTCAGGGGCAGCAGAGCTAGGCTGTGTGCGGTGACACAGAACTGGCCAGCTCCTTAACCCTTATCAAGAAAATGCTACCTTCCTTACCAAGAGTTGCTCTGAGGATTATAAGCAGGTAAATGCCCTTTAAAGCTTATGTTTCTAAATGTTAGGAGGGGAGATGGGACATAGGTCATGAGATATGATGATCCTACTTTTTTTTAAAAGCAGATACACACACACACACACATATACTCACAGGCAACAAAAAAAAGGTATAGAAATGTGCTGTCCAACGGTCACTAGCCACATGTGGATGCTGAGCACTTGTAATGTGAGTAGTCCAAACCAAGACATGTTTTAAATTTTGAAGACTTAGTACAAAGAATATATTTCACTAACAATTTTGATGTTGATTGTATGTTGAAATGATACTCTTTTGATTATCCTGGGTTACATCATTTTAATTGATTTCACCTATCTTCACTTTTTTAAAACTATGGCTACTGAAAAATTTAAAATTATACACATAGCTTGTGTTGTATTTCTATTAGGCAACACTAGTCTAAAAGGATGTGGTTTCTTAGTAGTGTTGATGGTGGTTGGTGGACATTTTTCTACAATGAATTGGTGTTGCTTAAGTAAGTTGAAAAGATTTCCCCTTTGAAAAGAAGTTAAAAGTCCCAATACCTAACAGTATTTTCCTCTGAGAAGAGCCAGAGAGCCTCCCTGTGCCTGCAGAGAGCCACCCCCCACCCCCACCACTGGCCCCAAGGCCACGCCTGAGAAACCACAAGGTCAGCACGGCCCTTTCCAGAGGGCTGCACGCGGCCTGACAGAGCTGAAGAGGAACATCTCTGGGGGAAGAGAGAGAAGATCAGAAGTTCCAGGACCTAGTTCATGCCCACTAAAGGTGGTCAAGGAACAGACGTAGGAAATCCAGGCTGCGGCACAAGGGTTCTGTAGATTCCTGCTGCCTGAAAATTTGTATGGGTCCACTCTCTTCCAGAAAGGTTTCCAGGTAGGGTACATATACATCTGTGGTCTGGAAGAATGCACAGCTAGATGGCAAGTACTGCACCAACTCTTGAGTCAGCATGCCAGGCGCTGCAATCCCAGCTCCTCAATAAATGCTGCGTACAGGGCGCCTGGGTGGCTCAGTGGGTTAAAGCTTCTGCCTTCAGCTCAGGTCATGATCGCAGGGTCCTGGGATAGAGCCCCGCAGGCTCTCTGCTCAACAGGGAGCCTGCTTCCTCCTCTCTCTCTGCCTGCCTCTCTGCCCACTTGTGGTCTCTGTCAAATAAATAAATAAAATCTTAAAAAAAAAAAAAAAAAGCTGCGTACACTTAAGCAAATTACTGAACCTCTCTGAACACTTCTATTTTCTCATCCATAAAACAAGGATCAGAAGATTGTAGCCAGATCCCACACGGGTTTTGTGAAAATGAACCTAGATAATGAATGAGATGGTATGGTGGCTCAGTTTGATAATCATGTCAGAAGTGGACGGTCTGGGGCAGTCTGCCCTGGCCCCTTGAGACATGTCCTCAAGGCAAGCTACCCATGAGGCAGATTCTAGGACACCTGGCTATGCCCAGGGACATGATAAAGGCACATAGTGATAGACGAGCAATGTGTTCATAAGCACACACCCAATCCCTTCTTACAAGTTGTGAGAAATGAAGGTTCAGCCAGGAGAATGGAGAGAGCAAGGCTAGAAACAGAACTTGGATCCACAGATTTCAGCTTGCTCTGACCCCACCCTGAAGATCTTACCTGGAATTAGAAAGCCCCAGCGCCAGGAGAGTATTGGTGTTTCCCAGCTCGGCGGCTTCCCTTCGCCTATCTCAGGTTCCAGGTCCCAGGGCAGAGGTGGAGGGAGAGTGTGGCAAATAGCATGGGGGCGCCAGGAGCTGGGGCTGGGATGGTGGGGTCTGGAGGACGGGGAATGAGCCCCAGCCCCAGGCCTCCAGGCTATTTACCCACACCCTCCCTCCACCTCCACCCTGGGACACGGAGTCTGAGAGGCTCCCAGTCTGAGAGGCTTACCAGGAACCCAGGTGAACAGCTGCCTGCCTCAGACCATCCTCTTCTTATTTATGGGCACCATACAACAATGATTTGGCTTCTGGACAAACAAGAGGAAGTAAGAAACAGCAACCAGAAAACTTACTCTTTAAGTGGCCTAGTCTCAAAGGAAAACTGTAAGGTAAAAAAATCAGGCCCAGTCACCATGCCATCGTCCACTCCTTTCCATCTCTTCCCTAGCTACTGTACAAGTCTCCAAGGGCTCTCCCTGCCCCTCACACCAGTCCATTCTGCAAAGGACAAAGTAACCCTCAAGCAGAAATCTTATCACACTACCTCTCTCAGCGCCTTCAGAGCAGAATCCAAACTCCCTAGGCTGGCCTCCCAGGGCCTCTTGCTTCTGAGTTTTGGGGGCCCTCACCTCTCATCCTCACAGCCTCTTGATCTGTTCCTTGCCTAGTACTTGCTGTTCCTCCAGGCAAGAATGCTCACCACCATACTCCTTATCAGTCTCACCTTGGCTCATCCTTGGAGGTCTTCCTGGACAGTGTTTGAAGCTGTCCCCAGCCACATATTCCCACCTCTCTAGCACACTGCCTTACTTTCTTTTACAGCACTTAACCATGATTGGCAGCCACCATGTTGTATTAAAGATGGCTGCAAGCTGGCCTTCCTCCCACTGAAAGGCAGGGCCCATGACCCCTCCCCTTCATCTCAGCAGGGTCTGTGGCCTCTTATCATCACATGGTGGTGAAAGTGATTATGTGCTAGTGCTCAGACCCAGACCTTAGAATACTGACAGAATCTAGTTCTCGTCTCTTAAAAAGCTTCGTCAGGGAGCACTAAACTACTGTGCAGTAAGTCCTACCACTCTGAAACCACCAGGCTGGAGAGGGCACCTGAAGGCACTCAAGTTCCAGCTGAACTCAGCCTTCCACCCACCCCTGCCAAAGTACCAAAAATGTTAGTGAAGCCTGGTGGGCCCTCCAGACCAGAACACCAGCTACACCCATCACTGCCATACAGAAAGACTCACCTGGCTGAAGCCTGTCCTAATCCACACCCACACACAAATCAGTGAACAAATAGTTGGTTTTTTTTATGTTACTAAGTTTGGGGTGATTGGTTAGGCAGCAAGAGATAGCAAGAACTACCCCGTTGGTTTACTGTGTCTCCCCACTAGAAGGTAAACTATGAAGGCAGCCCTCCTCTGTCTTGTTCCCATCAGTACTCCCATGGTCTAACAGTCAGTAGGTTACTCAAGTATGTTAAATGAATGATTTTCACTTTGCTGGTAGCCAAGTTAGTTCCTTTCACACAAAAGGGCAGGCTCAAGCCCTGGTGCTCCTCCTGATTAGCCTGTGGACTCTAAGCACTCAGTCTCTTGAGATGGGCCAGCTTCCCTTCCACTGAGCTGGCTGACACTTTGACCCTGGCCTCCACAAGACACAGGTTCTAAATCTCAGAGCCAGAAGCAGGGGGTGCTCTCAGCAACAACCCAGCACAGCCAGGTACAGAATGGCAGAATCTTCTCAACGACACTTCTGTCAAGAGACGGGCCACCACTGTTTATACACTGTGACGGGTACTCATAACCTTCTGCGGCAGCTCATTTTAGCCCAACATTTTCCAGAAGCCTAAGCCAGAAGAGCTCATGCCTAGGTAGAAGAATCCCAAAGCCTCGGGCAAGCTCTCAAGTGTAACCCTAAAACCAGGCCAGTCGGGTGGGGGAAAGCAATTTCCCTTAGATGGAATCTTTCTCAATCTAATGTAGTCTTCACCTCCAATTTGATGTATCAAACTTTACCCCAGCAGGAAAGGACCTTGAAAGATCTTCTGGCTTAACCATTTTCATTTACAGAGAGGAAAAGGAAACCCAAACAGACTCAGTAAATTGCCCAAAGTGTCTTAGCAAGTGAGCCAAACAGCTGGGACTAGAAGGCTGGTCTCCAGTTTCCTGCTCAGAGTTCTCCATCCTACCCCTACCACAGGGCTTACACCAACAACGATGTGAGGAGCAGGCCAGCCTTGGGGAAGCTTCTCTCCAGTGTTTCTTCCCCCAGAGAGAATTCAATGCTCCAATGACACAGGACTTAGTCAGCAGCTTTCTCCTTTTCAGCTGAGAACTAGTAACACCTGCCTCAACCACCCTCACACCTAGTGTTGGAAATGAAGGGGCCTGAGAGAGACCAAAGATGCCATACCCATTTCAAAGAGGAGGGGAACAAAGGCTCAGTGGGACCTAACACAAGCCAGTTTTCCCATCCCTTCGCTCCCAGATAGCTTTCTATCACGGTACTGGGGTCTTGGGGCCACAATGCCCAGTCCTATCAGGTCTCCCCGTGTGTAAGGAGTTCCCCTAGAGACTCCCAATTCCTGCCATAGGCCTTCCCCCCACTCTTCTCTCAAACTCCTCCCATGAGGATGCTCTCAGCTTGCAGGCTGGACAGACTGCTGCCAGTCTCTGCTTTGTATGATCAAACACACGAAGTCTGGGCCCAGGTGACGCACGCTGGTGTCCCAGTCTAAAGTGGGGCGGGTACTGCCACTCGATAGCACTCATCAGCACGGGTCAAAAACTGAGTCCTCAAGAACACAGATTCAGTGTGGCCAGGTCTTCTCATTTTTTTTCTCTAACAGCTTTACTGATATCATTCACATACCATGCTATTTATCCATTCAAAGTACAAAATTCAATGGGTTTTGCTTGTTTATCTGGGGTTTTTCTATGTATCGAGTCTGCCCTCTTAAAAATAAGCTGCAAATTTCTGGGTTTTCAGATTTTAAAATATAGGTGATTACTCTAAATTGTGTTTATTTTTTTATTTTTTTTTTTATAAATATATAACATATTATTGGCCCCAGGGGTACAGGTCTGTGAATCGCCAGATTTACATACTTCACAGCATTCACCATAGCACATACCCTCCCCATGCTTTAAATTATTTTTAAACTGAAGGCCAATCAAAACCCATCAGTCAGTTCAAACTTTAAAAAAGGGAGGGGCGCACTTGGGTGACTCAGTTGGGCGTCTGACTCTTGATTTCCCCTCAGATCATGATGTTGGGGTCGCGGGACCAGGCCCCATGTCAGGCTTCATGCTCAGTGTGGAGTCAGCTTGTCCCTGTCCCTCTGCTCTTCCCCCACTCCCACGCGTGTTCTTGCTCTAAAATAGATGAATAATAACAACAAAAAAAAAACACGCAAAAAACCTGTCAGTCAGTTGGAATGGGCCTCAGGATGTAAGATGAGGAATACTATTTCGGGACTTCTCCCTTTTAGAATGTAAGCCCCATCATGACAGCCCCTAAATTGTCTATCCCTGAATTTCAGGGACTGGCACCTACAAGTACTCAAAAATTTCTAAATGAACAAATCTGGGCAACTACTTTTGCAAATCTGCAGCTGCAGGCCCCTGGAACACATCACCAACCAACCTGTTTAAGTATTATCACCACATCAAGAAATTCAGTACACCTCATCAACAGCTGAATGCATCTGGAGACACTGCTGAAAGTTACTTCTTGACCTTCTAACACCGCCCCCCGCCCCGCCCATCTGCATTCAGAGCTTTACCCAATAGGGACACAGGAAGCAGGTCTATTCAAACACTGTATTTCAGAACATTTCCACCCACCCCAAGCTTTGATTCTTTGGACAAAATAATCCTAGTTCCTTCAACCATTCCCTCCTCACAGAAAGGTGCAAGCATCCCTGTGAGCTGCTCTGTGTTCCTGATTTCCTGTCTCCCTCCCACATTCCCTATCGGCAGCATCTGGCTGCCCACACCCAAGAACCTTGCTCTTACCACGTCTAAACTCTACCCCTACATTCAGCTCCACATGGGGCAAAACCCAAACCAGGCTGTTCTATACACATAATAGGTATCTCTTTCTCAGGCTGCTGTTAATACATATACACAGAACAGGAAAAGCAAAGACCTCCACTCCCCCCAAACCAACCCAAAGCTGCAGAAAGACATCAAAGATGGAGTAGCACCGGAGTCCATTTCTAACTGACACAACTACCGAACAGGACTGAATAGAAGGGATCGAGATGCAGAGGATCCAGGAAGAGACAAGAAAGGCTGGTTTTGGCACCTGACCTCTGTTAGCACATGAAGACACAGGTCAAAACCAAGCCCTTGACACTCTCAAACTCTCACTTCTTATTGAGAGCTCCAGCTGAGCTCTCGTGTTCATCCCCCTCATTTTCAACAGGGCCTCCAGCGTGTGAGTACCCTAGAAAGAACACATCACATTCACTGAAGCCTAGACATTACCAACCTGTCCAAGGGCACTCGGTTGCTAAGCGGCTGGCATCACCTCAAACTATGCTCGACTGACTGACTCCCAAGTTCCTGATCAACCACCCCATCTACCTCTTCCTCCAGAGGTGGAGTGAAAACAGAACTGGGGTGGGAGCCAAGATGACTGGGTTCAAGTCTTGGCATTCCTTTCAAGTGACCCTAGGCAACTCCCCATTTCCTTTCTAGGCCTGAAGCACATAACCTGTAAACAAGGGGTTTAGATTCAGTGACCTCTGGGGTCCCTTCCAGCGCTGTATACTCTTTCCGCTCAAAAAGAAGGGAGCGGTGCCTGGGTGGCGCAGTTGGTTGAGCTGAGTGTTCACTTCTGGTTTCAGCTCAGGTTGTGATCTCAGGGTTGTGGGATCGAACCGCACGGTGGCTCCGCAATCAGCATGGACTGCACTTAAGACTCTCTCTCTCTCTGCCCCTCTGCTATCCACTCTCTAAAATAAATAAATATTAAAAAAAAGGGAAAGAGCACAGCAATCAGGACAGAGCTGAACTGCCAACTGGGCACTGGGCTGGGTGAGCCTGATGAGAGTCCCACGTTCTCAGGGACACCTGATAGCAGTCTATCCATGGGCAAATGCAGACCCACCACACTCCCCTCAAGACTCAAACCAGCTGAAGTAAGCTGAGGGGAGGCGGCTCTGATGGAAGGGAACCTTGTGCACACGGCTATCTGTGGAAAAGCCTACAGAGCCAAGCTGCAGAATGGTTGACAAGAGGCAGCCCGCTGAGCCAGCAAGTTCTGCCACCGGGGTGCTTCCCTGCTGGAGGTGGGAGTCGCTACACCAGCCCACTGGCCAGCTTGTCCCCTGCTACTACTTCCAGGACTTCCTCTTCTTCGTGCCTGTGCTGCTGCATCAGGGTGAAGCACGCTGGTGGTTCCAAGCTCCCGCGTGAACTCAGCTGAGGCCAGTCCATCAGAAACTGCTTCTTCCGGCAACTGAGCCGCATTCCAGCTAATGTGGCCTTCTGAAAGGTCAGAGAAATCCCATAAACTGGAGCCGCTCCCTATGCCTAAAGGATGACAGCTGACAATTGCCCAACACTTCAGCAATGACTTGGAAATCTGCTCCCTTTTGTAATCTGGGAAGCTTGCCCCAAAGGATCAGACAGGAAACCCCAAACCATCTACTCTTAAGAGGTTCTCACATGGCCAGAATAATCTTTCAAAAGAAAAAAAATCTGACCACGCCACTCTCTCATTTAAAATCTTTAATGGCTTCCCTCTGCCTTCAGTTAAAAAATCACAGTTTATCTAAGTCATCTACACTATAGCCACAAGGAATTTACTTAATTCCCTGAACACTAGGGCCTTTGCTTCACCAAGCATGAGCTCTCTTTCCAGGCTTTTTCTCAAGTAACTCCTACCCATCCTTCCCATTTCAAGGGGTTCAGCGATTGCTTCCTCCAGAATGAATTCTCTGACCTAGATTTGAGTGGGTACCCCTGCTACCCACACTCCCAGAGAATCCCATCCCTTTTCCTACACAGCACCTCTCATACTGCATTGTGAGCACATGCGCTCCTTCCCAACGTAGTCACTGTGGCATTTTCTATGCCAAACTCAAAATGTGCTGTGTGATGCTGTCAAAGTATGAGATTTATCCACTCGTTCACTAATTATCTAACAGGAACCTGAACAAAGTGACGGTGTGAGCCATGTGGCTATCTGGGGAAAGAGCATTCCAGAACTGGACCCCTGAAGCAGAGAGAACACAACATAATCTAGGAAATGCAAAGACCAACGCTGCTGGGCAGGAAAAGCGGTGAAAGAGAAGGTCAGAGCTGGGGGGGGGGGGTGTGGATACGAATGGGTGGTGTGGGGAGCCATACCAAGGGTAGATTAGAGAATACTCCAAGGACTTGGGACTTTATTCCACAAAGAGAAGGCATGAGAGGATCTTGAGGGAAGGGTGACAGGAGGCCAGGTGGGAAGCTGCTTCAGCAAGGATGACCCAAGACTCTTAGTCCACACAATTAGAACGGTAGTTGCTTACTAATTTGAGTCTCACTTTCCTCATCTGTGAAGCAGGGTACTACATGGGCTAGAACACATCAAGTATCCAGTAAGGGGTAACTACTGTATCACCATGACTTATCTTGGGATCAGCAGGAACTTAAGTAAGCTGCTGTATGTGAAAAGGAGAGCGAAAACCATACAGAGCCCAGGCGGACCATTTATGCAGATGGCTCCTGGCCATGGTGGGACTCAGCTTCTCTGAGAAGCTTCTTTCAAGTTCACTTTAAGGCAGAGAAAAGAAAAGGCTACCCTGAGTTACTGGAATGGACGTCTGGAGTTAGGTAAGGTGGTTATCAAAAGTAGGGAGGATTATTATTACAAGTGTCTGCCTTCGGCTCAGGTGATGATCCCAGGATCCTTGGGATCGTGCTCTGCACTGGGCTCCCTGCTAAGCAAGGAGCCCATTTCTCCCTCTCCCCCTGCTACGACCCCCACCCACTGCCGCTTGTACTCTCTCAAATAAATAAGATCTTAAAACAACAATAAGCCAAAAAGCAAACAAACAAAAAACAAAGGGTCCTCGAAACAAGGCCTCTGATGGAAGGGGTCAGCTGGATTTGCTAAGAGTACCTCATACTGAGATGGGGAAGCCCCTCACTACACAGGACCGATCTATATTGCTGGCTTTACAAAATTCATCAACAAAGGCCTACACTCCTCATACCCCACACCTATGGCTTTGCCAGTTCAAGGTGCAGCCAAAAGAAAGATGCCAAGTCAACGGTGTCCCTGTGATTCTCAGAAAATCCTTCAGGGAGACACCCTAGGCTATCTGCCATAAGAAGTTGGCCAAATGGCCCTGGTAACTTCCGCAAATAGCGTTACTTGAAAATTAAGCTAACTCCTGATTACCCATCCTCACTTAGGAAAGTTATGAATAACCCCCCAGAAGGGATAACTGAAATTACATATATCTGGCTCTGTAATGCATTTTCTGGAACATAAACCACTTACACCTGCGTGGGACATTTTAACTAATGAATGGGGCTACTCCATACTCAAATTAATTTGATCCTCAAAACCACCTCAGCACAGGGATTAGACCCATTCTGAGACTAAGAAAAACAGAAGTTAGGTAGGCCAAGTCACCAAGTGAGGGCAGAGAGAGCTACTCTGCCCATGTTCTGATTTAAATCCTATCACTACCTATCCTTCTGCTCCCTCACTCAGCTGTTCCCTATGCTTCCATCAGCCAGACAGCAAAACTTACTTCCTTTCATGAACCCCCAGCAAGGTAAGGCCATCCTCTCTCCTGACCACTCCACCAGGTAACTCTGGACCAGCCAGGGATGTTTGTGAGCCCCAGACTGAAGGACCTGTGAGCCCTCTTGAGGCCCCAGCACCCTAATTACCCCCTTTGTGAGCTTGTCTTGGATTTTGCAAACAGTGGCACTCCCATCTGCCAAGCTCTCCATTTTAAAAAGGTTTTTGTGGTTTCAGACCCACTCCTCCTCTCCCCGCCTCCCTCTGGGAGGGAACCCAGTGCTGAGTAACAGCTCTAAAATGCTTACTCTAGTGGGCGCCTGGGTGGCTCAGTGGGTTAAGCAGCTGCCTTCGGCTCAGGCCATGGTCCCAGGGTCCTGGGATCGAGTCCCGTATCCAGCTCTCTGCTCAGCAGGGAGCCTGCTTCCCTCTCTCTCTCTGTCTGCCTCTCTGTCTACTGGTGATCTCTGTCTGTCAAATAAACAAATAAAATCTTTAAAAAAATAAAAAAATAAAATGCTTACTCTAGCCTTGGTCCCACTGCAGACCGGGGGTGGGTCAGCCAAGACACTTCACAGCTCAGGAGGTTCAGGGTTTGAGACTGCAGAGACCACCCCGTACCCCCCCAGCCTGAATGGGTATAACTCCGTTCCTAGCAGGCACTCATTTCCCCAGGGAAGTAGAAAACTCAAACACCTTACCCTGAAGTTTCAGGGACAGTCAGCCTCCTCCCACCTCCCTTTCAGAGGGTCCTAACTGTGTGCTTTCTTTAGAAGGGGAAAAAGTAATCTGCAATGCAGGAAAACAGCTTTAAAGCCTCATTTATGGAGGCTAACCTAGCAGTTCTTAGCTGAGGGTGCGCCATATAAACAGGGGGCTCATCACGCCTGACAAGCAATTCCTTTATCATTCTCTAAAGGGATCAGATTTCCTCCATTGTCACCAAAATGTCTTCTTGAAACTGGTTCAAATCAGGATCCACACAATGCATCTGACTGATGTCTCAACTCTTTTTTAAAAAAATGTCATTTATCGATAACCTGTCCTGAAGAATTTCTCACACTCGGAAACTGGACTGCTACCCCAAGGTCCATTAACTTGTTCCTCCATGTCCACAGATCTAGGGCTCTGTTAGGTTTGGGTTCAATTCTTCTTTGGTGGGGGGAAATGTTCACAGGCAGTGCTGGGTACTTTCTATCACGACACTGCAAGGCATATACTGTCTGCTTGCTCCACAGTATCTGATATGCACCCCAAGCAATCTGTCTAGGTTCCTAAAGCCAGAAGAGTCTCTCCAGCCCTTACAGAACTTGTATTCAAACTGAGTTCTTAACTGCTACAGCAAACAGAAATAAACACATATTAAAAACTCTGTTTTGGGGCGCCTGGGTGGCTCAGTGGGTTGAGCGACTGCCTTCAGCTCAGGTCATGATCCCGGACTTCCGGGTTCGAGTCCCGCATCGGGCTCCCAACTCCTTGGGGAGCCTGCTTCTCCCTGTGACCTTCTCCTCTCTGATGCTCTCTCTCACTCATTCTCTCTCAAATAAATAAATAAAATCTTTAAAAACAACAACAACAACAACAAAAAAAAACTCTGTTTTGGTTTCTTTCTTGTGTGTGTGGGGGGGTGGTTTATTGAAAAACTTTTTTTTTAAATTATTCTATTTTTTTAAAGGCTTTTATTTATTTAACACAGAGAGAGAGAAATCACAAGTTAAGCAGAGAGGCAGGCAGAGAGAGAGGGGGAAGCAAGCTCCCTGCAGAGCAGACAGCCTGATGTGGGGCTCCATCCCAGGACCCTGAGATCATGACCTCAGCTGAAGGCAGAGGCCTAACCCACTGAGCCACCCAGGTACCCTACTGAAAAACTTTTGATAGGAAAAATATTTTAAAGACATTTAGACCTAATTGGATTCCCTCATTCTGAGAAGAGAGGCAGAGGAAGCCTAGGGCATGCTGGTATCCACAATACTATTCAATAACAGAATCAAAAGTGGAATGAACATGCTTCATAATGGTCATCATTTATTTAAAAATTTTTAAATAGCAATTATTGGATAAGTAGCACCTACTGGATGGTCAGTGCCTGGCACTATGCTAAGGGCTTTATAAACATTATTTTCTTCAATTCTCACAACCTTTAGACGTAGTAACTATCATTATTCTCATTTTGGGGATGAGAAATGGTGGCTCAGAGAGGCTGAGTAATTCACCCAAGACTGCACAGCAAGTTAGAATCAAAACTCAATATATACAAATATTGAAACATTATGTTACTGATCTGCAACTAATAATCAATTATACCTCAATTTTTTAAAAAAGCAGCAACAGCAGCAAAAGAAGTGAAGCTGGGACTAAAAACTGTAGACTGTAGGATTCCAAGGCAGAGCTGTTGCTTCCATAGTCCACTTCTCATCGTGGGAAAAGGAAAAGGCAAGGGTCTGACGAAGCTCTAAAAGCCATACTGAGGGCGCCTGGGTGGCTCAGTGGGTTAAAGCCTCTGCCTTCAGCTCAGGTCATGATCCCAGGGTCCTGGGATCGAGCCCCACATCGGGGCTCTCTGCTCGGCAGAGAGCCTGCTTCTGACCCTCTCTCTGCCTGCCTCTCTGCCTACTTGTGATCTCTGTCTTTTAAATAAATAAATAAAATCTTAAAAAAAAATAAAAGCCGTACTGAAAATTGATACCCCAGATCCACACAGTTACGCCTCCCTAGTGACTAGGAGGAGCCTGAAAAAGGGCCTAAACCTAAGAAGAAAAGTAGAGATTTATTTGGGGCTAGCTGCCTGTGGTGGAGGATTCCTAGGGCTGCTCTGGGTTAGCAGAGATTTTGCCTTTTCTTTACTTTGTGCCATCAGTTAGCTACATTTCAAATGAACACACTAAAAACTGATGCCCAGAACACAAATACTCATGTATTTGGCTGGATTTCCTTTTTTTTTTTTTTTAAGATTTTATTTATTTATTTGACACAGAGAGAGAGAGAGAGCAAGAGATCACAAGTAGTCAGAGACGGAGAGAGGAGGAAGCAGGCTCCCTGCTGAGCAGAGAGCTTGATGTGGGGCTCGATCCCAGGACCCTGAGATCATGACCTGAGCCGAAGGCAGAGGCTTAACCCACTGAGCCACCCAGGCGCCCCTGGATTTCCTTTTAAAGTCAAGAACACTGTGGTGCCTGTGTGGCTCAGTCAGTTAGGTATCTGCCTTCGGCTCAGGTCATGATCCCAGAGTCTTGGGATCAAGCACCATATCGGGCTTCCTGCTCAATAAGGGGATCCTGCTTCTGCCTCTACCTACTGCTCCCCCTGCTTGTGCCCCACCCCTGAAAAAATAAATTTTAAAAGTCTTTAAAAAAATAAAATAAGATTAAAGAACACTATACCACTGCTTAATTTTCTTGTTACATGAAGTTAGAAGTCCTACAAGACCAATCCACCAATTCCCCCTGCTGGGGTGGGCAGAAGCTTGTGGTGATGATACACTCTCAGGTCTCAACCCACCGCACGTGCACTAGCCACAGCAAACTTAATTCAGTTATGGTCTTTCCCCACAGCCTTGAGAGCATATGTGCACTCTACCAAAGGTAGTTTTTACAAAACGCAAATAAACAAATTAGAATTTATTTTTAAAACATTCATCATACCACATTCCAAAGCAAAAATAGCCAATTCCTTGGGTCAGCAACCTTTAAGATTATAGACAATATGCCTTTCCTGTCTATGGATAAGCAAAACTCCATTTTCAAGGAGATGGATCCCACATATTTGAGTACTGACACAATACCAAAAAAGGAAAGTACTGTATTCTCCACCCCCCTCCTCTTCCAGGTGGAGAAAAAGAAGACCCAGAAAAAGTCCTGGAAAGCCCCAGTCTCCCAGACATCGTAGAACAGCTACCACATGCTAAGCATTGGGCTATCACCACAGTCAATGCTCACAACCCCATGAAACAGATAAATCATAATTTAATCCTTTTTTTACAAACCAAGAAGCTGAGACTCAGAATGGTTAAGTGCCTTACCCAAGGAGGCACAGCCAGCAAGTGGTAGAGCTGGCACTTGAACCAACGCAGTTAAAGCTGGGGTTAAACCCAAATAAAACCCTAGAACGTTTGCTGTGGATCATTTCCCATTCTACTTCTTTCATACTCACAAGAGCTGTAGCTAGAATAAGGAAAAAAATTTAAAGGTCTTCAAAATTGTCTAGGGGAGGGATATACAAAAGGCTAAAATGCAAATCCTGACTTAAAATGAAAACTACAAATCTAAGATGTGGACACTTAAACCAGAAGAGAGAACCCCACAAGAATGGGGGGGTACTGAAAAACATCTTTTATTACTAGTTACTGCATGTGTCCCTTAAAGCACTAAAACACTAGCATCGGAGCCAAAAGGAGGGCTAAAAATAGGCATTTGCAGCAAGCTCTGGAAAGCTTTTAGCTTGCTTATGAGGCACTCATTTCTGTAGACTCCCAAAAACATATGCATCACAGAACACAAAAATTCCCAAGACCACACCGTCACTCCACTGGTGTCACATTTAAACTTGTCCAAGCTCCAAATAAAATCAGGGCTGAAAAAACGGCCGTAGCAGTCCATGCACTCTCCAAAAAAAGAGCCTCCATCTAACCTTACTAGACAGACGATTTAATCAGAATTCTCCCTCAAAAAGCAACCAAGCCCTAAAACAGACTTAAACAGAAAAGCTACTGGATCAATTCGGAGTCAGTCTGTCAAAAACTAGTCCTCACGTTCAAAAACCAACCAGCAGACAAGACACTTTGTTGCCTTAAGATTCCAGAAAAACAAGAACAGAGCAAAACTACCAGACTCAGAATTTTGCTTTGGGCACTTAAACCAAGCTGGCTTCTCCACTCAGGAAGGCGAGATGCCAGCCAAGCTGTCTTCTTCCCACGATCAATAACCCCAGTGACGCACCCTATCAAGGGCCCCTGCACTTGCACAAAACGCCAGCTCAGGCACCCAATACCACCTGATGTCATGGCTGATTTAAAACCCACAAGGCAGGTTCACCATTAGCTAAGCAGCAGCAGCCAGGGTGAGTAGCCCCATTTAAACTTCTGAGGAGTGCTCTCTCCTAGGGATGATTATACCCCTTTGAGTTTAAAGGAGGGGGGGGGGACTAAAGAGTGTCTTAAAGTTACATTCCCTCCCTCTGTGGGTGGATCAGGAGGAATATGCAAGAAAATGGACGTTTCAGCACTGCCCTTTGCATAATAGAGTTCTGGAAGGGAAAGGGGGGAAGGAGGAGAGGGCAGAAGGAAGAGAACACGGTTTGAGGTATTATTAGTAAACCCCAAATGTCCCCTCCTCCAAATGAAGCAACCTTAAAAGAAATAAAAATTGCAACATGATATTTTCCGAATTGGCTGTTCAAGTCTCCCTAAGACTATGAGTGGTCCTAAACCCTCGAACGTAAAAGCATTAATAAGCTCTCTCAACTTTCCCCATTTTGATGGTTTAAACTAGTCTCAACCAGCGACTACAGAAGGAGAGTTCTGAAAAGCACTAGGGCTATGGCCACAGGCCCAACATTCTAGCCGCAAGCGGGTTTTGATACTGATCCACTTCAAAAGGACCCAAAACAGAGCCGCTGAGCCTCCACGCGCCCGCAAAGGGAGGCAGCAGGGCGCGCCCCCCACCCAACCGACGATCTCGTCTCGGCGAAGGGAGGCCGAGACGAGCCTCCATATTCTTCACCGCCTTTCCCCCCAAGCTGACACGGCTCCTCCGGGATCTCCCAAAGGACGGGGTCCACCGGACCGAAAATCCGAGCAGGGAGAGGGAGGGCGCGAGGAGCGCCGGCCGGCGGTCACATGCCGCTCCCCGCGCGGGGAGGCACCACGTTGTCCCGGCTGCGGAGGAATGCCGGGAAGGGGGGCCGCGCACTCACACTCGCGCACACGCACACTCCGGGCCGCGCCGCGCCGCCGGCCCGCACCCGCCTTCCACCCCGAGCGCGGCGGCGGGGGCCGAACGCACAGGCCCAGCGGCCGCGAGCAGCCCGCGGGCCGGCGGCGCGGCGCATGGCGCCCAACTGTCACCCGCCCGCCCAGCCCGGCCACTCCCTCCCCCGCCGCCACACGCCCCTCCTGTCGCCGCATGCCCCCTTCCTCGCCTCACATTTTCCGCCAACCCCTAACTGGATCCCCGCACACTCGCCATCCGGCTCCCTCTCGAGGCGGAAGGTCCCCGGGATCGGGAAGGGAAACCACCGAATTCAATGACACGTTGGGTTTCCTCTTCTCATCATTCTCCCCGTAACCGACCCCTCAACCCGTCGCCAATGGCGATTCCACCATCTAGTATCATCTACCAGAGAACAAAACTTGTTAACTTTTAAAGCCCGAATCCGTGTGGTCGGTATGAACTCATCACCGCGCGCTTCGCTACCCGTGACATATGCTCATTAAACATTTACAACATGGGGACGATCGTAACGCTACCAAAACGGGGAACGTGGGGCGGGGTGGGAAGAGGGGCTTCCCGAGAAAGGGTTAAGCTAGAAACCGTCTTCGACACCAACACGCGGGAGGAAGGGCGAGCGCTTTTCACCGAAACCAGCGCCCACCCTCTCCTGGCGAGGTAGGCCCGGACCACGCCGTTGCCCACTAACCGCTGAGGCCCAGGCGGTGGCCATGGGCTCCCGGGGGCTGGGCCCTCCGGCAGGGGAGGCTTCCCCAGTGTGTGAGAGGGAACCGCGACCCAAACAAGCCAGGAGGCAATTAAAAAAAAAAAAAAAAATCCCGAGTCACCACGACCAGTGGCGGACCCCCGGGCCCTGAAGGCCGCTGGGGGAGGGGACGTCCAAGTCCCCGGAAGAGGTCCCCGGATCCAAGAGAGCAAGCAGGGAGACCCACCTGGAGGGGACTGTCCGTTCACCGTGGCCAGGACCGGCGGCAGCGCGTTCTTAGTCCAAGGGTTCACCTTGGGCGGAGGGGCCTCCACGAAGTCACGACGCCCGGCGCCCGCGGCTCCAGCCGCTCCTCCGCCAGCACCCGGCTCACCGCCGCCGCCCTCCTCCCCGTCGCTGATCGCCAGGCCCTCGGCGCCCGGCGGCTGCGGCGGCCGCGGGCTCTCGCGCTCCAGCTGCCCGGTGCCCTCCTTGTGTGGCTTGGCGCAGGGCGGCCGAGGTCTCCGGGCGCCGCCGTCCGGCTCCCCCCCTCCGACGTCGTTCGCCCCGGGTTCGCCCTTGCCCTCGGGCTGTGGCGGCGGCGGCTTCTTCCTCACCAGACCCCCGTGCTCTTCGGCCTGCAAGAGGGGGGCGCCCCCCGGCAGCAGCGGCTCCACCTGAGTGGCCATCTGCGCGCCCGCCCCCCCGGAGAAGCCGGGCGCGCCCGAGGCTGCCTCCCCCGCCTCGAACTTGGCTTTCAGGGCACCCGCGACGCCTTCCTCCGGGGCGCTCGGCCCCAGTCCCTGCGGAGAAGGGTCGGGGTTCACGCTAGGCGCGGCCCCCCTCGCGGTCGGATGCAGCCGCCGTAGATCCGAGGCCCGCTGGCGGGGCGGGGGGGGTAGGAAGGCCCCCCACTCTGCGGTCCAGGCCTCCTCGGCGCGCGTCCCCCCCCCGCCCGTTCCTCGCAAGGCGCCCCCACCCCGAGCCTGGCAGGCTTCTCGTCCCGTCCCTCCCTCCCCCCCCGCCGCCGGGGCGGCCCGGGCTTCCCGGCTCGGGGGCTGCAGCAATATGGACGGACGGGGGAGAGGCGCGGCGAGCCGAGGCGACCACGCGATCCGCGGCAGGCGGCGGGCGGGCGCGCGCCTCGCGACGCGGCGGGCGAGGGGAGGGGACGGCGCAGCGGGAACGCGCCCGCCGAGGCCGGACCTTGGCCACAGGCGGGCGGGCGAAGCCGGCGGGAGCGCGCGCGCACACAGCCTCGCGGCCCCGCCCCTCGCCCCGCCCCTCGCCTCCAATTCCTCGGAGCACCTCCCGGACTGGGGGGTGAGGGGTGCTCTGACCGGACGGGGGCGAGCACGTGCCTGATGCAATTCGGAAGGGAGGGCAATGGGGGGGGGGCAGGAGAGATGGGTGGGTGAAGAGGGGGAGGTGTCTTAAAGGGCCAGCGCGTCAGGGCGTCCGCAGGTGGAGCACATGGGAACGGGCCACGCGGCCGACCGGGCCTGGCCGCGCTCTTTAGGTTGGGTGCGCCAAATTCGGGAGAAGGAGCCATTAATGTCACCCTTGATTTGCAGGGTGAAGGAGAAGGGTGCCCATCTACCTCGAACACGTACCGATACTGCTGGCTCCCTGGCGCCCCATGGGCCTGGCCCCTCTGGGCGCCGCCTGGGTGACCTTGGGCGAGCCGCCCTCACCTCCGTGGGCCGTGCTCGGCTCCTCCCCGCGGGCTCTGGCTGGGACACTGCCCTGAGTTGGGTTCGACGCCCGACCCGAAGGCAGGCCCTTAACCCTTGGGGACAAGGGTGCCTACAAAGTGGGAACGAACTACCAACGCCCCCCCACCCGCCCCGCCAAGCCCCCTAAGCCGAGTGTTTATAGGCAGGAAATGTTTTTTTCTTTCAACTGCATTTCGTTTTTTCTAAATAATTGCTTTGGGCGGAGTTAAACCTATGCCCCATTGGGATTCAGAGATCTGAGATTTTATCCAGGCGCTGGCCCTGCGCCTTACTATCTCTGCAGCAGTGGTCTCCTCAGTGGGCCTCAGTTTCTCTTCTGTAAAAGGAACCAGTTGTGTAGGGCACTGATTTCAAACTTGGGTGCACATTCAGTAAATACTTATTAACCTTGTACTGTGGGGACCTGTAGAGTTCTAGAAAATGGGGTTCGGCAATCAGTCAGGCTAACGAGGTCTCTATCGTTATGAACTTTACACTCTCAGGTGGAGAAAGAAACTGGTAAACAAGCACTTGTCTAGTATCTATGAAGACAATAATTACTACAGTGGTAGCTTGGACTCGACCAGCTACTTCAGTTTGAATGATGAGGGATAACTCTGAATGCAGATTCCAAATGTTTTAAGGATTAAGTATATATGGGATGGACCTAGAAACCTGCGTGTCTAAGAAGCTCCCCTTGGGTGCTTACAGATCAGCCGGTCCTACACTTCCCTTGGAGAATTCCTGGCCTCTCTGAAGGGCTGTGATCCCACCTGCTCAAGACATAACAGCCTGGGATGTTGGCCGTCTCCATGGCAAGAATTAGAGCACATGATGGTCTGGGTATGGGAGAAGGCTTATTGAATAGCCTCTTGGAACTGCCCCAGAGGATAAGGCTGGTTGTAGGGTGGCTGTAACCATGACTACTGGGGAGAGGAGCTGTTGGGGACAGCCAGGCAATCTGATGTCTAGTCCCAGCTCTTCCCTAACTTGCAACTCAGCCTCTGCACCATGGTCAGCATTCCACTCTTTCCTGGGTACACTTTCCTGGTAGAAATATGGGGTAAATTATGCCTGACTTGCTTCTACCTTCCCATCTTTTGTAAGGAGTCAAGTGAGACACTGTTAGTCAAAGTGCTGTGTAAATTATAGAGACTGAGGCCAGTGCTTCAAAAGAGGTACTAAGAAACGGTACCTCTTCCTGTAATGATTACAGAAATGTAAATAAATTTAAGCAGGATTCTTCATAATTGCATTATATATGCCCTTAGTCAGAAGGTAAATTATTTCACCTTGTCCCTCAAGGTGAGGGACTATTTTTTTTTTTTTGTCATATTTACTGTTAAGTATTTCCTAAAGAGGTAATTCACACTAGGCCTTATTTGTTAATAAGGGGCATTATGGTCACTGTTGGTCATTCTGTTCTATATTCCTGTAATTGGAGGTAGAAAGTAGAGTTGCCCCCAGACAACTTGTAAGGGAACCCGGACTCTGGATGAGTAACCTGTTCACACCACCCAGCACTCAGTCTGAGCTGAATAAGCTGTTTAGAGGCTAGAGGGGCACTGGGATCTGCACACCCTGGGCCTGCTCTGTCCCAGAAAGGGGCTCTTAAATATCATCATGCCATTTTACAGACGGGCAAACTGGGGCCAGAGACAGTAAAAGAAAAGACTACATCTTAAACTGAGGTTGTTAGAGCTGGAAAAAGGAATTTTAACAATTACTCAATTTCCTCGTTTTGCAGATGAGGGCAGTGAGGTTCAGAGAAGTGAAGTTACTTAACCAAGGTCACACAGCTAGTTCAGGACAGAGCCAGGTCTCATACCTGAATTTCTTGACCCTAAATCCAGTCGTTTTTTCAATATAAAATGATGGAATTGGGATTCAAGTTCAGGTCTTTAAAATTCCTGATCCCCTGTGACATTTAATATTCAGTTTTAATTATTAATAATGACTAAAACCAGTTAAGAGTAGCTGCTTTTATTGAGTATCTACTATATCCTAGGTACCATGAAAAATCCTTGACATTCAGCGGGTGGTGGGAGGTTGGGGGAACCAAGTGGTAGGTATTGGAGAGGGCACGGATTGCATGGAGCACTGGGTGTGGTGCAAAAACAATGAATACTGTTACACTGAAAAGAAATAAAAAATTTTATAAAAAAAAAAAAAATCCTTGACATTCATTATTTCAATTAATTCACATAATAACCCAATGAGATACATATTAATTCTTGCCACAAATTATCCATTGAGTCCCTACTATGTACCTGGCATGACAAGGTCCTGTGGCTGTACTCGTCAATCACAAAAGGTCACCGAAGTTCAGAAAAGAAAGCATGGTGCATTGGGGTGCCTGGGTGGGGCAGTCGGCTAAGTGCCCAACCTTTGCTTTTGCCTCAGGTCATGATCTTAGGATGGTGAGACTGAGCCCCATGTCAGGCTCCCACTCAGCGTGGAGTTGACTTGAGATTCTCTCTTCTCCTTCTCCCCCTCCCACTCATGCTCTCTCTCTCTCTCTCAAATAAATAAATACATCTTTTTAAAAAAGATTTTAACTTATTCATTTGAGAGAGAGAGACAGTGACAGTGAGAGAGAGCACAAGCAGGGAGGAGAGGTAGAAGGGCTCGATCCCAGGATCCTGGGATCCTGACCGGAGCCAAAGGCAGCCGCTTGGCCGACTGAGCCACTCAGGCTTCCCAGATAAATAGATCTTTAAAAAAGGAAAGTAAGGGGGCGCCTGGGTGGCTCAGTGGGTTAAGCCACTGCCTTCAGCTCAGGTCATGATCTCAGGGTCCTTGGATTGAGCCCCCTATGGGGCTCTCTGCTCAGCGGGGAGCCTGCTTCCCTCTCACTCTCTCTGCCTGCCTCTCTGCCTACTTGTGATCTCTGTCAAATAAATAAAATATTTAAAAAAAAAAAAAAAAAAAGGAAAGTAAGGTGGGTGCCTGGGGTCACAGGCAGCAGCTAATTATCAGAGTGACCTGTTTCAGGGCAGTGTAACTTCCCAGGCCTTGTTCTAACTCACACGACACCGTAAGGCCTGCCTCTTCCTCCCACTGTGAAACCCACAAGTAATTATACAGAAACCATCAAATATATCGTCCTGGGAAAGATGCTAAAAATGTTGAATCTTGTCTCCCCAAAAGGCAAACTCCAATGTCAGGGAGAGGGGCAAGCAATTAAGCAATATGTGACCCTAGGCTAAAAAAGAGGTAAGACAAGATTTGCTTTGGGCAGAAAGTGACAGGGATCAAACTAACTTGTGTGGTTTCAACACACCAGTGCTTGAAAACAGAGACAAAGCGTTAGAAAATCAAACTTAAAAAATAAAAACTGTCGGGTGGGTCCAAATATTTATTTGTATTTAATTATGTGCTTTGTTTGCCTCCAGTGCTGACAACTTCCTGAAGAGAGACAAAGGAAGCCACCCCAGGGACTGAGGGACCCCAGAGAGCTGGGAGACCTAACTGATAAGCTACAGCCCGTCTCTGGCTTTGCCCAATGACTTTGGGCAGCCTCTCTGTCTTCCTGGGCTTCCATCTCTCCATCCAAAAAATGGGAAGCGTAATCCCTATCTATGTGGCTTATGGATGTGAAAGGTTCAGTTTCCAGGAAGCTTCATTCTTTTGTGGGGAGCATAGGGAGAAGGTAGTGTAGAGGTTCCTCCACTTAATCTGTATTAGCAAGAAAAATTTTAATACACGTAGGTATACAGTTGTACTCCTCTTTCAGTTTGATTTTCCAAAGGAACTTGTGTTTCTGGAAGAACTTGGTCTGCATAACTTATCTTCTGATATCAGGGGCTCCTGGGCAGGAGGCCTCTAGGCAGACACGGAGTAGGTGGGGTCAGCAAGGGAGGGGCCTGGGCCAATACGAATGGTGCCAGCCGCGGAGTGCTATTCCAAACTCTGAAAACTCTTGGGTTCTTTGGCACATGCCAAGAAATTTATTTCAGTTCGTGGGAGGACCTCAGCCTAGACTTCTTCTTGTGAAGTCAGTACAAACAGCAATAGCTCAGTGGGGTGAGGACGGGGGAATACTGATTGTTTCCATAAGACCTGGTTAACCCCCAGAGCAACACTTTTGTGTAAGTAGGATTATCCCCATTTTACAGATGAGGAAGTAGGCTCAGAGGCAGCCCAGCCTCCCCAGGGGGGTTAGGAAAAGAGGAGAACAGGTTTGTAATGAAGGTGGTCGAACAGAGAATTTAACTTCTAACATAGTCACCATTTTGAGTTAGAGACCAGGCTCATACTGGCCTCATCCCAGCCTCTTTCTCTTCGATACTATCCTCTTTCCCAGGCCCTGCTCCCCTTCCCGACATGGCTGCGCTTCTCAAATGGTCTCATGATGAGCTTGCCCTCTAACTTCTCCCCACTGCAGGCAGCCTACCACACTGCCTGAGCCAGTTCTCTGACTCTTTCCTGGACTTTGATGAGCCCTGCCTCTGCTAAAAATCTCCCTACTCACACCCCACCCTGTCCTGCCACCTCTACCACACCTTATATTCCAACAGCAGGGGACCACTCACTGTAGCTTTCCTTCGACAAATATTTATTAAGCATCCATGATGTGCCAGGTACTGCCCAGGCCCTGGAGCTGGACAAGTGAGCAAGATACGTAGGTTGCCTGCCTTCAGGAATCTCCTGGTCTCACCCTGTGGGCCCCAAGCTTTCCTACCTCAAGTCACGGAATTCCCCTCACTGTGTTGTTTCTGTTGAGAGCGAGGTCCTGAGTGAAAATCCCAGCTCAACTATCTGGTGACTTCGAGCAAATATTTAACTTCTCTCTAAGCCTCAGTTTCCCCATCTGTAAATTGGAAATTATAATAAACTACTTATCTCATAGACCTTCAGTGACCTTTAAAGGAGAAAATGTGTATAATTTAATAGCACAATGCCTGCACATAGTATATGCTAAGTAAATATTACCTTTCATTACATGTATTATTGCCAGTAATGTCATTCCATCTCCATTTGTCCAGAATTCTACTTGTCCTTCAAGGCTCAGCACAAAATGCCAACTGCTTCACAAAATCTTATTTAGTTTCCACAACTAGAATAGATATCTCCCCACTCTTAGTTCTTGGTGGCAATTTCCCTAAAGCACATGATATTTTTTACTTTCTTTTTGCCCTCAATCATGGTTACTTATGAGTATGCCTTATTCTCCATCTAGATTATAAGGTTTCTTGAAGTTAAGGATTGCACCCCATTCTTCTTAGTGTCCCTTATGGCACTCACCAGTGGTGCCTTCTGCACAGCTGGCCCTCAGTGTATTTTCTGGACCAAAAAAAAAAAAAAAGAATTAATGACTACAGACTCACTCCTAATCACATCAATGTTTTGGTAGCTAGAGTGACACCTGTCAAGGGCCAAGTGCTAAATTTTATAGATACTTAATATATATTACATATAATAAATATATTAATTATACATAACTAAATTACATATGTACTTTTAAATGATAAAATATGAAAATAAAATGTGGTAACTTTAACAAATGGAAAGTATTTTAAGTCTAGCAAAGCAAAACCCGCATATAAGCCCACAGCCCAAGGGCAATCATTGGCAACATGTTGATGTATTTTCTTCTAGTCTTTTTTTCTATGCATATTTTAGATATATTTTAGATATTTCAAATAACTGAGATCATATTGCACATTCAGCAGCTTTATTTTTTTGTTTCCCCACCCTAACACTGTACTATGAGCCCTGTCTATGTACTATGAGCACTGCAAATTCCCTACCCTCAGTAATTTGTGCCATCTATTGAGCACCTATGGTTTGCCTTACTTCACAGCTGCCTACCTTCTGTTTGTGCTACACTGCATTTCCCAAAGGGCTTTCATGGAGAAGGACAGGTGTGACTGTCCCCAGTTGGCAGCTAAAGAACTGAGGCTCCCAGAAGTTCGGTTAATTGCTTCAAGATGCTGGGGCAACAGACTCAAGGTGAGAACCCAGGTCATACCCCTCCCATTCCAGACCCTTCCACAACCCCACAGGAGACACAGTACACTTTGAAATGCACCCCCCCCCCAACCAATCAGACAAACTCAGACAACTATGTGAAATCATTCCAGGGTCTGCAAACATCCAAGTTCATGGAGAGAGGTGGAAATTAGCAGCTAAAACGAAGACAGGAGGCAATTTTCCTGGCAACATGACTGTAATCAGTCACAACTACTGAGCTCCCAGAACAGAAGGACCCTGACCTAGGGACTAGAGTGGAAACAATAAAGGACAAGACATGTTCTCTGTCCCAGGGAACAAAACTCCATATACTAGCAGTGTTCTCGTCACAGACCACTTGCCTGTCCTTTACCTATAGCACAGGAGGAAAAAAGGGGTAAAGGGTTTGAGGTCAAGTTAGGTTCAGATTCAGGTTTGCCTACTTCCTAGCTGTGTGATGTTAGGCAAATTCCTTTCTTTCTCTGAGTTTTACTGTCCCCATCTATAAAATGGTGAAAGGAAAATACTTGCCTGAGAAAATTCATTATGCCTTTGAGAAAGTTCCCTGGCCTCTGTGTGGGTTTTCTCATCTGTAAAATGGAGATGATAACAGCACTGACCTTTAGGGTAATTGTGAGGATTAAGTTAGTAAATACATGCAAAGTGCTTAGAACAGTGCCTGACAAATAGTACACACTGAATGAATGTTTGCTATTATTATCATTGGCACAGAATCAAGAGAAACACTCTTCGAATCCCACACACAAAACGCAGAACAAGTGTTACCCTGATCTGTAGATGAGGAAACCAACTCTCAGAAAGATGAGGCATTTATCTGGAACCCTGATGCTAGTCGATGCTAGTCCTGATGCCAGGACTGCTAGATATTCCAAATGCAATGCTTTCCCTCTCCAGATCATATTTTAGCTGTCGCAAGCTGTCAGCCTTCTGACCAATTTCAGCCCACAGGCATGTTTTGCTTGGCCCACACAGTATTTTTTTTTAATTGAATTTAACTGTGATTTGATGGGCCTAGTACACACTAGTGAGCATCAGGCCTAACCCTTCCTCTGGTGTTTGTTACTCCCAGTCAAGCAGCAAACGACCCACATTTAGATCCTTGCACAGGCTCTTACGGTACCCGTCACTAAACACAGGGTATAGATGAGTTGTGGAGACTAAAGATGAGGCAAAGAGGGGCACAGGCTGGAGGAACAGGGAAGAGGTAGTCAGGGAAGCCTTCCTGCAGGTGGCTGTATGTGGGTTACAAGTTAATATTAGGAAGTGGGCTTTGTCCAGAATGGAAGGGAGGGTATGAGGTAGAGAAGATTACTTTAGCATTTGGTGACCTTCAGGGATGATGAGTTTCCTCCCTAGCACTTCCCCAGGTTTTTCCCTTAGTGGAGAAGAGAAAAGAAATACGCTGCCCCTTATTTCATATGAGGCCATATGACTTAGGAGGTCCAGAATCAATACACATTGTCTGTGTTTGTTGATTAATTGATCTGTGTCCTCATCCCTGAGTACTCAGCACGGTGCAAGATACCTGGAGAAAGATGTGATCACACAAGCCGAAGTATGAACTAGGGCCCCTGCCCTCAGTGATAATACCAAGAATAATAAGGATAATGGCAGAGTCTACAGATAGGGTTTTTCCCTTCTTGTTGTTGTTTAGGGTGGCACTTCCCAAGGTAAATTCTCCAGAATGTAAATAGGTAGTCCACTAGGATGGAATCTGTCACCAAACCATTTGGGAAGACACTGGGTTTAAGCAATGTTAAATAATGGGGCGCCTGGGTGGCTTAGTCATTGGCTGTCTGCTTTCAGCTCGTCATGATTCCAGGGTCCTGGGAGCCAGCCCAGCATTAGGCTCCCTGCTCATCGGAAAGCCTGCTTCTCCCTCTCCCTCTACCACTCCCCCTTCTTGTGTTCCCTCTCTCGCTGTCTCTCTCTGTCAAATAAATAAATAAAATCTTTAAAAAAAAAAAAAAAGCAATGTTAAATAAATGTTTTGCTATGGGATAGATCGGGGCTTTTACCATTCATGGTGAATCTCTCAGAAAGAGCATATTCCTCAAACTCGTGTAATACAAGCAAATCAGAGCTGGGTATTTGTGGAACCCCCTTTGAGAAACACTGACTCCCTTTCTGCTGGGGTGGTGTCAGACAAAGAGGTGTAGGAAGAGGTCTGCCTCTCAGCTCTGGCTCTGTTTCTACTTCTAGGTTCTATGGAACCGAGAAAAGTCTCTTTTCTTTTCTGTACTTTAGTTTTCCATTAAAAAAAAAAAAAAAAGTCTGAATGCCGTGGAAGTTTCTTCGTATTCTAGCAGTCTCGATAGCAGTTTCCAACATTTTTTTAAAAAAGATTTTATTTATTTGGGGCGACCGGGGGGGCTCAGTGGTTTAAAGCCTCTGCCTTCGGCTCAGGTCATGATCTCAGGGTCCTGGGATTGAGCCCCGCATTGGGATCTCTGCTCGGCGGGGGGCCTGCTTACCCCTCTGTCTCCGCCTGCCTCTCTGCCTACTTGTGATCTCTGTCAAATAAAGAAAAATTGTTTTAAAATATTTTATTCATTTATCTGAAGAAAGAGAGAGAATAGCATGGAGAGCGGCAGAGGCAGAGGGAGAAGCAGACTCCCCTCTGAGCAGGAAGCCCTACGTGGGGCTGAATCCCAGGGCCCTGAGATCATGACCAAGCCAAAGGCAGATGCTTAACTGACCGAGCCGCCTGGTGCCCCAGTTTCTCACATTTCATACCTCTCTGACGAAGAGCATGAGTGCTGGTCACAGGAATGAGATGGGAAAAGCCCACGACAAGGTGATGAAGCTGCCTGACTACATGTCCCAGCAACCATCACTGGATCAGAGAGGTTTTCCAATTCCCACAAGGTCCCCCTTGTGCTTCCCTTCCTGCTTCCCTTCCTCTCTCTCTGCCTGCCTCTCTGCCTATTTGTGATCTCTGTCTGTCAAATAAATAAAAAAAAATCTTAAAAAAAAAAAAAAGACCCTCCAGCGACTCCGTATCACAACAGGAATGAACTCCAGACCTGTCACCTTAGCCTGCAAGACCCCATGTGCTCCCGACTCCATCCACCTCTGACTCCCTGTCTCTGCTCCTGTTCCCTGCCCTTGCCCTGCGCCAACTTCTCAAGCACACGGAGTTCTTCCCAGTCTGGGGGCTCTAGGGCCCAGTTCCCACAGCCCAAAACACATGGCTCCCAGCACACACACACACACAAAGGCCACACGTAAACTTCCCGTGTTCCAGCCTCAGCTTACGCTGCCCCCTTCTCAGAGAGACCTCCCTTGATCGCCTTGGCTGAAGTACTCCGTGTTCTCCATACCACAGATCACAATCTCTGACTTTATGGGCTTATCTTCTTTTGCCCTTTTCTCCAATAATGTATAAACTCTGTGGGCCTGGAGCTTGTGGCTATTTTGTTCACCCTTCATTCCCAGTCCCAAGTAGAGTGCTTCACACAGTAGGCACTTAATATTTGGTTGAATGAATGCTGTGTGGCCTCTGGCAAGTGACTTCCCCTCTCTGGGCCACGTGTAAAAAGCGGTGTTTGAATGAGGTGCTGCTGAGCGCCTCGGCAGCTCGGACTGTGGCTCTATGACTAATACCTGGGCTCCGGGCCCAGGAGTGAGCCTGGTATGTTCTGTTGCCACAGCACTGCACACAGCACGCTGATTTAATCAGGTGGCAGACACCCTGTAATTTTGTGTTCTGCTGTCCCTCCTCCCCTGTCCCTGGGCTGGGAACCATGCTATAAGATTTCCAGCATGAACCCTGCACAGCCACCTGGGAGACGATGTTCAGTCTGGAAGTTCAAAGGCCAAGAAGACTTGTCAGTGTCCCGATAGGAAAGACTGGGCTCTTTGGGAGTGTTCAACAAATCCTGTAATCTCTGGTTAGAAAGGACCCTCCGGGACGCTTGGCCTGACCATCTGCCTTAAACGTAACTGCCCTCTAACCCTTGCTCAGTAGTGAGCATAATCACCTGAATTCCCCTTGAAGTGCTTGGAAAGAGAGGACTCATTAACTCTCAGGGCCCCTCATCTCACCAGTGAAGATTTAGGAAGCCCTTTCAGCAGCGTGATGGAACACGAGGCAGTGGAGTATAGAGGCAAACAGTCTGGGCTCTAACTAGCCTGGGCAGAATCCCAGCTCTGGAACTACTTGCTGTGTGAGCTTGGGCAAGCCATGAACCGTCTCTGTGCTTCCATTCGTCTTCTGCAAAGTAGGGAGAACCCTTTTTGGGCTGTTGGGGAAACTATAAGCATTAATACTCAGTGCGAAGGCAATAAATGTCTGTTTCTGTTAACTGCTACCTAGGAGTGTTCTCCTTGTTATTATCGTTTTTAGATCTCCTTCGACTCTGTTCTTGGGGCTGGTGGATTTGTTTGTAAAGACAGACAGCAGGGGCCAGCCCAAAGATATGGGGCTGGGAATCCAGAGCGGTGGGCTCGCTTGGGATTATGAGAATTGACTTTACCATTCCAGGCTTCAGGACTTCACCTGAAGAAAGGAAAGAGAATAATCCCTGTCCTGGGGCACCTGGGTGGCTCAGTGGGTTAAAGCCTCTGCCTTCGGCTCAGGTCATGATCCCAGGGTCCTGGGATTGAGCCCCGCATCGGGCTCTCTGCTCGGCAGAGAACCTGCTTCCCTTCCACTCTCTGTGCCTGCCTTTCTGCCTGCCTGTGATCTCTCTCTGTCAAATAAATAAATAAAATTAAAAAAAAAATAATCCCTGTCCTGCTTCCTGTCATAGAACTGATGTAGATCAAATGAGAAATAAACAAGAAGCTTTGGAAAGTGCAAAAATGGTCCATGGATGTGAGGGATTTGTCTTATTTTGTTGGAGAGTCCTGTCCTCTTTTAACCAGGCCCATTAGCTCCCACACAGCAAAATAGCTAAACTCAACCTATTTGGCAAACAGTGTGTGTTTGATACTTGCTGTGAATTTGAAGCTAATCCCTTCAGAATCTTCTTTCATTAATGCACTGGAGCAAACAAATTTGAGAAGGATTTACTTATAAGCACTTGGTACATTCCTACAGGACACAGGGCTTGGTTTGACTGATTTCTGACATCTTTGTTTATTGTCATAATTATATCTTATGTTTCTCTTATTTGGGAATCCGATGGGAAGGATCTAGATTGGGTGCACTCACTTTGTAAATGTAGGCAGGACACAGGAGCTCTGCATAATTTCAGGAAGCCTGGGGTGACTTCTGGTCACCACCTGTCATGTCATGTGGGGCTACAGCGGGAAGAGGTCCCCAGAATGTGTCTTACTGTACAAATCAGAGACAGAGGCTCAGAGAGGGGAAGGCACTCACCCGAAGTCACATAGCTTGTTTACAGCAGAGGCTTGACCAGGTAGCCAGGTCTCCTGACTCCAAACCCCATACTCTTTCCAACAGTTCTATGGAATCTTGTGATTTCTCTAAATTAGCTAATTGTGTATCAGAATCCTGTAATTCGTGGGGGCTAACATTTGTCAAAACTCATTGAACTGGGGGTGCTTAGCTGGCATTGTAGGTGGCACGTGTGACTCCTAATGTTGGAGTTCTGGGTTTAGGACCTGCTTTGGGTGTAGGGATTACTCAGAAATAAAATCTCAAAAAACAAAAACAAAAAACACAACCCAAAACTCTCATCGAACTGTAACACTTAAAACCTAAGCAGTACTGTGGTTAAATTTAACTCAGTTTTTTAAAGTGATAAAATGGTGTGGCAGAGTTCTTTTTCATGAGGGAGTCAGTGTCTAAGGCCAGTGTTAAGGCAAAATTAAGCCCTTCAGAAGGGAACACACCGAGGCCAGTAGGGTCTCTCAGCCGGTGTTTCTGCAAGCATTGTAACAGCCTGCTGGTTCTTCAGAAGGTCCGCGTTGGATACCTGCTGCCACGCAGGGGGCAGGCTGTGAGAGAAAGAATGTATCTCTACAAAAGGAGGCTATATGGTGTGGTGAAAGGCACAAGTGGGAACCAAGACTGCTAAGGGAATGGTAGCTTTTGGTACTACAACACACACACACACACACACACACACACACACACACACACACACACAACCTTCCTGAGCAGATGCTGGAGCAAGTTAACAGAGGGCCTGAAGCTGGGGACGAGGATCTGAGGGTTCCTGGGACCCAGAATGTGAGTTAAGTCAGGAGAATTTCGGGGCCTCTGAGGGGCAGTGCTGAGGGTGAGAGGTTGGAGGAGGGCTGGAAAAAGCTGACACGATGGAGAACCTCTCATTCAAGAAGGGAGGGCTGTGGTGGGAACCAGTGGAGGAGAAGGAGATAAATAGCTGGAGGACATCAAAGAGAGGCTTTGGAGGTAGCCGAGTTTTTGAGGAGAAAGCAAGTTGCCTAGGTTGACCTGCTGCACTATTGCACAACGAGTAACTATCTTTTAACAACTAAACACCCCCAAATGTGGAGGGATCGAGATGGAGGTGGTTAATCCACAAAGCAGAGTGTGTTTAATGAGATTAGATCTGATACGCTTCAGAACAGTTTGTTAATTGTTTATGTATAAAAAGGAAGATTTCCGGGCTGCTCAGTGTCAAAAAGGTTTAGGACTTGAAACATTTTTCCTGTATTAAAATGATACATTTGTTCACCTCACACCCCTTTGGAAAGCTATTATCAAAGAAGAAAGGAAGGATGGATGGACAAGTGTTGGTGAGGATGTGGAAAAATCGGAGCCCTTGTGCCCTGCTGGTAGGAATGCAAAATGGTGCGATTGCTATGGAAACCAGTATGTAGCTTTCTCAAAAAATTAAAAACAGATGGGATGCTTGGGTGGCTCAGTCGGTTAGGTGTCTGCCTTTGGCTCAGGTCATGATCCCAGAGTCCTGGGATAGGGTTCCCCCCTCAGTGGGGAGCCTCTTTCTCCCTCTGCCTGCCCCTCCCCCCACTAGTTTTGTTTTGTTTTGTTTTGTTTTTCCTCTCTCTCTCCCTGACAAGTAAATAAATAAAATCTTTAAAAACAAAACTAAAAATGGAGTTCCTATATGACTTAGAAACCCCATGTCTGGGTATTTATCCAAAGGAATTGAAAGCAGGGACTCGAAGAGATATTTGTACACCCATGTCCATAGCGGCCATATTCAAAATGGCCACGAGGTGGAAACAATCCACGTGTCTAGCAATGGATGAATGGACACACAAATGTGTTGTTTACCTATAAAAAGAATATTATTCAGCCTGAGAAAGGAAGGAAATTCTGCCACATAAATGAACCTTGAGGATTCTCTACTAAATGTAAGCCAGTTACAAAACAACAGATAGGTATGATTCCACTTATATGAGGTATCTAACAGTCAAATTCAGGGGCGCCTAACTGGCTCAGTCAGTGGAGTATGAGACTCTTGACTCCATGTTGGGCACAGAACTTACACTGGAAAAAAAACAAAAAACAGAAAAAATAATAGAGCAGTCAAATTCATAGAAATAGAAAGTAGAATGGTGGGTTCCAGGGACTGGGGAAACGGGGAGGAGGAGCTGTTTCATGGATATAAGGTTTCATATCTGCAAGATGGGAAAGCTCTGGAGACCTGTTTTACAACAATGTAAATATATATAACACTACTGAACCACATACTTTAAAATGGTAAATTTTATGTCAGATGTCTTTTATTACAACAAATAAACAAGAAACCAATACATTTGCCTGTAGACTTCCTTTTACTCACTGAAAAACTGCTGGTTATAAAATAGCCTGTTCAGTATGATCCTATTTTTGTCAAATGTCCCTTTTTATTCTAATACATATTCATTATTCAAATATACACCAAATGATTAACAATGGCTACTTCTGAGTACTGATTTTGTTCTTTTTACCATCTGTATTTTCTAGCTTTTTAAAAAAATATTTATTTATTTATTTATTTATTTGAGAGAGAGACAGAATGAGAGAGAGAGAGAGAGAGAGACCATGAGATGGGGGAGGGTCAGAGAGAAAAGCAGACTCTCCACGGAGCAGGGAGCCCGACATGGGACTCTATCCCAGAACTCCAGGATCATGACCTGAGCCAAAGGCAGTGACTCAACCAACTGAGCCACCCAGGCGCCCTTTTTCTAACTTTTTTAGGGAAGCACTTTGTTCCTTACTGAAACAACAGCAAAAACCTGGCCCATTCTGGCCCTTGTCTTTACGTCCACAAAATTTTCATAAGCAAAACTCACATTCCTGAGGTTTTATTGTGTATATAATTAGAAGTCACTGCTAATAATTTTAAGAAAACAATAGCAACAGTAAAATTTCCTATGTAGGGTGAACTTAATCTGTGCTCAACACTTGGGCTTCTCATGAATTATCTCAGACAATCACCCTTCAAAGTAGGTACCACTATAAACCCATTCTGCAGAGGAGGAAACAGAGGTTAAGTAGCTGGTACAAACTCATTTACAAACGTCAAGGCTGTGTTGACATTCACAGCAGTCTGATCCCAAAGCCTATGTTTCTGATAGCCTGGCTACTCTGCTAGACACACATGATGTACTCACCTGTTACCCTGTGCACGGGTCCCTTCAGCAGCCATGAGTAAGTATGTGTTACTTACAATGTTCAGTCAGCTCTCCTACCACTCTCCTGGTGGTCGTAGGATGTTTGTTTCTCAGATAAGGCAAAGGTCAACCTCTTTCCAGAAATCTCAAGCCACATTACATTCCAGATAGGTCCACAAACAGCAAATGAATGAGCCAATCCTAGGGACTCTGAGTGGTTTGGGCTTGTGGGACTGTATCCTGGACACTTAGCTTATTCGTGTAGATATTAACTCCACTACCCACTACAACCAAGCAGGACACACACCCACCTCCCAGGACCAACTTCAACCTGAGGGGAAGCCAATGGGCAGACAGGAAAGAAAGGCTGTCAAAGATGGTCACTGTAATAATATGATTTCAAAAGAATGATTATGATTATGTAATTAACACTTTGTATTCAAACATTTTCATCTCTAAGGATCTCTGAGAGTCAGGTTGTTTAAATATATATCACATACATTGTTGGAGACAAAATTTATAGTTTTATTTTTTATTCATTTTAATTTTTTTAGATGGAGAGTGTGGGGGGGAGGGGAAAAGGAGAGGGAGAGAGAAAATCTTTTTTTGTTTTTTTTTTAAATTTTATTTATTTATTTATTTAACAGAGAGAAAGATCACAAGTAGGCAGAGAGACAGGCAGAGAGAGAGGGGGAAGCAGTCTTCCCGCTGAGCAGAGAGCCCAATGGTTCCTGAGATCATGACCTGATCATGACCTGAGCTGAAGGCAGAAGCTTAACCCACTGAGCCACCCAGGCACCCCCAGGAGAGAAAGCATCTTAAAATGGCTCCACCCCGACATGCGGCTCAATCTTACTACCCTGAGATCATGACCTGAGCCCAAATCAACAGTCAGATGCTTAACTGACTGAGCCATCCAGGCACCCTAAAGACTATAGTTTTAGAGTTTTAGAAGATAACTAAAATTCCTTTGCCTTTGTAATTAGGAGAATTCCCTGTGGGATGAATATGATACCACTAGACACCTAAATAGATCTAAACTCGGAAGAGTTGAACTTAAGGCTGGAAAGGATCTTGATAAGTAGTTTATTTAAAAAAGACAAATAAATATGTAATAAACATAAAATCAACTTCAGATTCTCTGCTTACGATGGAAATTAATCAATCACAGCACTCTTTCTCACTAAGCCTGGACTTAATCTCAGAATCTTTCTCAACATAGCAGTCTCAGCAACTACCTCCACCTAATCAGACTCAAATCCTATTTGCCGTCCTGGAAATTGGTCCATTCCCATCCTTACCATGTGACAGAGAGGGGACTGGAGTTCAGAGAGGTAAAGTAACTTGCTCAAAGTTACACTGCTGGTAATATAAAGCTGAGGTTTCCAATTTTTTTTTTAATATTTATTTATTTCACACACAGAGTGTACAAGCAGGGGAAGTGGCAGGGAGAAGGGGAAGCAGGCTCTCACAGAGCAGGAAGCCTGATGTGGGGCTCAATCCCAGGACTCTGGGATCATGACCAGAGCCGAAGGCAGATGCTTAACAAACTGAGCCACTTAGGTGTCCCCGTTTCCAAACTTTTGCTTTTTTCTTAATCTCCACCCCTGCTTTTTTGCTCTGTTCAGAATATACTTGGTAGATCATATGTTTTGCACTAGATTCCTCTTTCCTGGCTGAGCTGTTTAGAATGCCCCTACCAGTGATTTGCCAAGGCAGGCAACCTATCCCTTTAAATTTTTGTGTTGGGTGTTTTCAAGTTGAAAATGGAGACCGTCATCTGGATTCATATCCTTGCCTCTCTTACTGGAAATCTGGGTGCTCTATTGAGAAATGTGAGCTGTTGCTGAAATTTCTATGACTGTAGGCAAAGGGTCAGATATTTTGAGAGCACCTTCTCTAGGTGCAAGGTGTTTTTGCTCCAGACTACAAAAATGAAGTAAGACAGTGGCCGTCTACAGTGATCTGGCCATGGTGAGGCTACTTGGAAGAAGATGGCATTTGAGTAAGACTTTGGAGATCAAATGGCCTAAATTATTCTTCAACTATAAAAGTAATATATGGTCATTTCACAATTATTTGAAAAGACAGACTATTGAGAAGTAAAATCATTCCTAGTTCCTTCATCCATAAGGTATGTCAACATTTTATTTTTCTCTTCTAGTATCTTTTTACTCCACGCATAGATATTTGGGTTTTTCCCCCTCCCTTCTCATGGTTGTTAATCTATGTGTGTCATTTCATATTTTGATTTTTATAACGTTTTGTTTGTTTGTTTGTTTGTTTTAGTGGAGCATGGAGCCCAATATGGAGTTTTGAACCCACAACCCTGAGATTAAGATGTGAGATGAGATCATGAGTCAGATGCTTAACTGACTGAGCCACCCTGGTACTCCTTGATTTTAAACTTTTAATATACTATGAGAGTGCTCCATAACCCATTAATTCTAAGAATAACCAATGTTAATTCTAAGAATAACCAAATATGTACATACCTATGTTCACCCAAAGGCAAATGGAAGCAGCACTTTTCAAAACAGCCCCAAACTGGAAATAACCTGAATATCCATCGATAGCATAGATATATAAATTGTGCTATACTTCCCTAATCAAAAAGTGTACAGTGATGAAAATAAACAATAGCAACACCTAGCAACACGGATGCATCTCACAGATATAATGTTGAGCAAAAGAAGCCAGGCACAAAAAAGAACATACCTTACAATCTGGTGATATAAAGTGCAAAACCAGGCAAAAGTAACCATGATGTGGTTAAGACATCAGATGTCAGATTGTAAGATGTCAGAACAACCCAATGTGAAGAGCCCTGGGTGTTACACGCAACTAATAGTAATTGGACATTGCATCTGAAACTAATGAAGTACTATAAGTGGCCTAATTGAATATAAATTAAAAACAGATGTCAGGACACTGTTTACATTTGGGGGCATGGCTAGTGACTGGAAGGGACCGTGGGGGTAGGTATCTGACTGTAGGTAAGACCATATAAACACTTGGTGAAATGTATCACGCTATACATTTCTGGTTATGTGCTTTTCTACATATGTTCTACAAGTCAATTAAAACACCAATTAATTAGAGCAAGCCCAGGTAAATACATCCATCAGGTAAAGAAGGCCAAGGATGTCACTTCAGGCAGAGTAAATAGCACAGAGAAAGTTGCAAGAGTGCAAGATTGCAAGAAGCAGTCCAGCTTGCTTGCAACATTGGTATTACAACATTTTGCCATAAAGAGAAGACCCTAAAACTTAGGGCTTAAAAACAATGACATTTATTTGCTCAGAATTCTTAAAGTTGACAGTATAGGCTGGGCTTAGCGAGACAGTGCTGTCTCCTCTAAGGTCACTCAAACGACTGTAGTCAGATAGACTGGGGCTAGCTAGCCCAAGACAGCCTGTGCTGTTTACCCTTTTTGCCTGCTCCAGGAAAATTAATCTGGGCCCTTTCTAAATTTGTTTTCTTTGGCGGCTAGCAGGATGCCTCCCTCTTATCGGTAGAGGGAGCTGGGGAGACATTTAAGTAAGAAAGCGTTTTGCTTCCTGGTTTTCATGTGCTATCTCATCAGCCTCCTGAGGTGTGTGTGGGTCCCCATGCCTAGCTCCTGCAGTGTGTGGCTTCTCCAGCATCAGGCTCTGGCAGGGGACAGGGGCCAGCAGCATCTGGCAGCCAACAGCTTCCCCAGGAATCTCTCTTCAGTGATTTTGTAGCAAGGTCTCTGGAGAGACACTTCCCTATGAATGGCTTTCCTGGAACATGAGAGGACACAATTCCAGCAACTTCCAGGGGATCGCCTGGCATGGTACCACAGGGACCTCTCTGCCATTTAGAGGCCACAGTCACATCCTCTGTGATAAGAACTGGATCTCAGCCCTGGGGGCAGCAGGGGAAGCTCTTCTTTGGGTGTTCTACATACCTCTAGAGATACTAGCTGCCCCTTGTATGTGCTGTTCTTGAATTCTTTAGAATTCTCTTTACTTCTTGTTAGTCAGTCCCTTGTTACATCAACCTCCTTTACAATGAACAATTCTTTAAACTTCTCCTGTTTGACATACTACACAGTTTCTCTCTCCTGGTTGGACCCATGCCTCACTTATCTGTCTGGCTATTGACTGTGCCTTTTTCTCCAAATGTCTCCAGCATAATAGTCTTGATTTTTTTTTTTTTTTTTTACCATGGCAGCTGTATCCCAAAAGGTGAATGCTGAATATGTAAGGCTTCTTGAGGCCAAGGCTCATAAGTCCCATAACATCAGGTTAAGTGATATCTATCAGTCAAAATAAGCCACAGAGCAAGCCCAGACTTAAAAGGAGGAAAAATAGATCCTATCTCTTGATTAGAAAAATGGCAAAGTCACATTGCAAATGTGCACGGGCACAGGAATGGTGGGAATGTTGCAGCCATCATTGCAATCAGTCTACCACAGTCCAACAGCATTAGAGACAGCAGAACACTCTTTGAAAGTCTATTCCTTGACTCTGCTCTAGAACCTCTAAATCCAAACATCTGGGGTAGGATTTGGGAGTCTAAAATTTTAACACTCCTCTCCTCCCACTCCAGCCCAGGTGATTCATACCCATAATAAAACTTGAGAACCATTAACCTATGCTCACATAGTATCTGTTCTCATTCACCACTTTTGAAGATGCTGTTCCATTGCCTTCTGGCTTTTATTATTTCTGGTAAGAACCTGTCAGTTTCATTATTGCTGCCTTCAAGATTTCCCCTTATCTTTGGTTTTCAGCAGTTATACCATAATAGACCCTAGTTTAGTTTTCTGTTTGTTTATTCTGTGTGCGGTTTAAAGTGATTCTTAAATCTGTGGCTTGATGTCTTTCATCAGGTTTGGAAAATTACTATCATAAAATATCGCCTCCAGTATCACTTCATTTCTCTAAGTCTCTCTTCCCTTCCCTCCTTTTCCTTTTTTCTATCCCCGTACCTGCTTTGTTCCCACTCTCCCTTGGGACTTCAATCATACATAATTAGACATTTTCACCACGTTCCCTATGACTCTCTTCTTTATTATATGTGCTGTAGTCTGGGTACTTTCTACTGACCTCTTTCAGTTCACTAAGTTGATCTTCAGCTATGCTTAAGCTACTGTACTGTTATATCCATCTAGTGACTTCTTAATTTCAGTTGTATTTCAGGCTTAGAATTTTCACTTGATCAAATTTTATTTGACTCTTCCTTGGTAGATTCCAGTTCTCTGATGAAATTCTCCATACTGTCAATTAATTTCTTGATTACATAAATTACATTTTAAAGTTCACATCTTTAAAAAAAAAAAAAAGTCCATATCTTATAATGCCAGTATCTGGATCTTCTGTTGACCTATTTCTATCGTCTATTTTTTCTTCTGGTTTTTGGCCATGTGGTTTGCCTACTAAGATTTTTTGAAAAATTTTTATTGAATGCTAGATATTATAGGTGAAAAATATTATAGGAAAATTTTATCTTCCTTCAGAGAAATTTTTACTTTTTGGTAAGCAAGAGTCTTAGAAGTCGTGTAAGGGACTGAATTGATTATATGCTTGTCTCCAGTTTTGTGGGGTTGGTCTATTTCTGATTTGTCTCTTATCCTAGGGTAGAATCCTTCAGGGGTTCCATTTGAAAGCCTTGGTGTTTACTAGGGACACTCCTACTTGGTGGACACTGAAATCCACTTTTTATATCTTAGCTTTACAATGCCTTCAGATGTTCAGCTTCTGCTTAGCTTCTTAGTCATCTCTTGAGAAACAGCATATGTCTTGAAGGGCAAAGTGGCCCCTGAATATGACTATACCTCTCTGCATTTCTCTCTCTGGAATCTTGAACCCTCAGGTCCTTGTTGCTTTGGTAGCTCTCTAATGCTAATATACATACACACATGCACACACACACACACACACACACACAAACACACACTTATTTTGTTCAGCTCATTTAACAATTCTCAGTGTAAGGGTTGGTCTTTAATAAGATATTGGAAATACAGAATTATTTGTAATTATTGGAGTTATAGAATTATTGGAAATATAGAACCCTTGCTCTTCTAACATTTATGTTATATTTTTAAAGGGGAAGAAACCATGCTTTAATCCACTCTGTACTGCCAGGATAGAACCTGTGTCTTCAGATTCTCCTTTTCCCCACCTTTGCCCACAGCACCCCTAAAATTTCTCCTACTCTAGGGTTAAGGCATTATTTTTCAACTTTCCCTATTGCAGTACATGAAAACATTTGGATACCACCTAGGCTATGCTAATGAGGCTATTAGAGGTCTGTAGGTGACTGTCTCATCAGATTTGGGGGCTTTGGCTGCCCTAGGCTCCACCTGGCCACTCGAGACCTGAGGGCTCTATATTTCAGCATAATTATAACCTGTCTGGGGCCCTCGGCACTAAGAAGTTGACAACCCCACATAAGAGCCAACACTGCAGTGCCCAAAAGTGACACATTAACCCATTGTTGGTAAATCAGTCCTGGATCAGTTACTCAGTCTTCTAGTAGGAGTCCAGAGGCCAGAGCCCAGAACATAAAGATTGGGAAGAAAATCAGATGTCAGCTCCAGTCCCGGCTCTGCCTCAAACTCATGTGACTTTGGGCAAGCCATTACCCTTTTCTGGGCCTTACTTTTCCATCTGGAGCAGAAAAGAATTAGACTAGAGGAAAGATCTACCTGGTCCCTTTTGGCTCTGACCTTCTATGAGTCAGGTATTCTGTGAATTCCCCATCACTCAGCAGTATTCTTTTCCTGGTAACCTGGTTCCTGCCTTTGGTTCAGATAAGTGTAGCAAATAGTAGATTCTCTCTGACTGTGCTGGTGCTTGCAGCTCTCCCAGCACGTTACTGGCTGGTCTCTGAAATTAACCCCTGCCTGGTCCTGACAGAGGGCAGAGCCACACCTATCCCTGGCCCCCATCAACAGAACTCCCCTGAGCCCTGTGCATGTTCAGCTTCTTCCCGCCCTCCCAATCAGCCTCTGGGAGAGAAACACTCCTAGTTTCCTGGACCTTCTCTTCTTCCCACAGCTCCCAGGCTTTGGGAGAATCAGATGGAAAAGGCAGAGAAGACTCCAGTGGCAGGAGCATAACAGCCTCCCAGCAAGAGGAAGGAGGGGTGCTGGGGGAATGGGGGGAGGCTGGAGGTAGATCCCAAAGAACCTGGGCTATGACTCTCTGGAGGCTGGAGTTGGCCTGGTCTTCAGGGAGGAGACACCAAGGGCCTTGAAGCAGAAGAAGGTCATGGACATAGTTACTAAGTGCTTGGGGGCAGAAGTGGGGGCAGAGAGAGAGAGAGAGAGAGATGGGGGGCTGTCTGAGAATGCAGGCCAGAGACTATGACATGGCAGTAGCGCCAGCAAAGGGGAGGAACAGCTGGCAGACTGGGTGACTCCTGATCTGTGGTTCAACCACAAATCAGTTACATGTTACATGGCAGTTACATGTTACATGCCAGTTACACATTACATGCTACACTGCCATGAGTCATAGGCACGATCTGCTCTGTCAGTATGGGGAACAAGACCTTAAGGAAGAGTAGAGAAAACGGTCTCAGGCTTAGAGACAGACACATTAAAATCCCTTCAATAGCACTTTATGACATTTTCTTAAGGAAATGTTTTCTCATTTGGCCCTCCCAACACTTGTCTGTTTTGCTAATGATAAATGTAAGGTAGGGGCACAATTAGAACCTCAAATTCAGGTCTCCTGACTCTTGGCCCCATGTTTGACCACAAAAATGGCTTCTCTGAACTGACGGCAGGCAGAGGTGGTGGGAAATTTGCCCTTGCCCAGCTGCTTCCCACTGCCTCCCCTGCACTCCACAGCCCCAAGCCTGCTGCCAAAGGTCAGTGTTCTTCCAGCACCTTCACGCCCCTGCTCAGGCTTTGCTCTTTATCGTATGAAGAGGTGGGTGGAGCCAAATGAAGGTTCTTGACATTCAGACATAAACAGGTGACCCCCCCCTTTTTTTAAATGAAGGAATCTTACGGATCACTAACCTGAACTCAAATAAAAAAGAACCTTCTCAGGCTGAGGCAGAGGTGGCTATTTGGTTGGCTGGTTGTCCTGACTGCCCCCACCATCTGGTAGCCTCCGTGACACTATCAGAATCCCCAGGGTTCCACGGCCCACAGTTTGTGAACCATGGACTGGAGGCTCCTACTTCAGCATCCTAGAGTGAGGGATTCTCCACCTGGATCTACAAATAGAATTCTCCGAACTTGGAAGGAAAACATTCCATCTTTATTTCACTGACCTCTAACTCAAGTTAAATACTTTGTTCCATTGTAAATGTCAGCAGTGACCACACTAATAGAGACCGTTCCTGTGACTCTGTCACTAAGAGAAATCAGATATTTTTGTATCAGATATTTTATATTATAGTTGTCATAGATCTTTCAAAACATCATTTATGCTCATTACTCGAAAATGACAATAGTTATTATATCTGCTGCCAAATCTCATTTTAAAGTTATTAATAAAAAAGTACATATTATTATGCATACAATTAAAAATTTTTCTTGATGCCTATATATTTTCTTTTGTGCATTTAAAAATGGTCTGGAAAGGGGTCCTTCTGGCTTCACAGACTGCCAGAGGGGTCCGGGGCATCAGGAGGTTACGAGCCCCTGTTCTAGGACTTCTCTTCCAGAATGGAGGGGGCTGGGAACTGTTGAAGGCTCTGCCAAAAGAGGGCATGTAGGACCCAGGGTCCCCGGAGGCCCCATGCTCCAACGTGCACACTCTGAGACCGAGGAAAATGAGACAGGAAAGTGGGGCAGGAGCAAAGGGACTCCGAGAAGTGGAGCAGAAGCCAACGGGCCAGGATGGCAGGGCTCAGTCTAGTGGGACAGAACTGAATTCCTCAGCCCTGACCCCAGTCAGACTTCCGAGGGAGCCAGGACTCGTGGGTCCGAGTCCTGTTTCTCATTTCCCTCCAGATGGGACCCTTCCTTGCCTTGCTGAGTGATTTTGGGCAAGTCACCTCCCTCACCCAGGCAGTTTTCGGGGTGGTGTAATTGCCTTCCTAAGTACGGTTACAAGCCCTTACCATGCCCACAGTAGACGTTGCTGATAGATCTCAGCACACGATCATTCCATGTTCACAGGCAGCTTCAGAAGCTATCTTAACACTCTACCAGTTGATTGGAATTAGCAAATGAATCATATCTGGTATTGCTGGACCAGATCATCTACACATTTCCATCTGGACTAGTCTGTCCATGTCTCTAAAGATCTGATTCCAGGAACTCAAGTAAGACAGTAGCTAGAAGTGCAGACCTCTCAAGCATGGCTATTTCTCACTCAGACACGTGTGTGTGTGTGTGTGTGTGTGTGTGTGTGTGTGAGAGAGAGAGAGAGAGAGAGAGAGACAGGAAAGAGAACATTCTTAGCTGGGCTATAGATTTTCTCTTGTACACTCTAGAGCAAAAATGGGGTCAGAAGAGGACACTCGGATGTTGAAATCTCAATCAGACTTCCCAGAACAGATGAGCAGAGGCACATGGAAGTCGAACTCTGAGCAGTGTTGGGAATGGGCATCACGCCAGGACCAGTGCCACCAGGCCCTACCTGTCCCCAGATGTCTCCTGTCACAAGAAGCAACAGACACGTGGTGCAGCAGAATGATGATGACAAAGAGTGTATAACACCCACCACTCCTCGTGTCATTTACAGGGCCTGACATCACGCACAGCCAGGTGGTCAAGAGTGGCTGTGCTGTAGATACGTGGTTTCTCTCCCAAACGGCACAAAAAGCCAGTTAGAAAGTTATTTCCGAGTGTTCACTAGCCTAGGTTACAGCTAAAGCCCAGACAAGTGTTATAACTTACTTAAGGTCACAGCCAGTTCAAGCGTTAGGACCAGGGCCCAGGTCTCTGCAGAGAGAGTGTGCTGGGTAGATAGTAGGGAATGATGGGAACTGTGTCAAATTAGAGGTCACGGGTTCTGTTGAGAGGCAGCAGCTGATTATCAGTTTAAGTTGATGGTTGGCATGGGAGGGTGTGGACCTAGAGGGCCCCATTCTCCTGATTTTAAAGAGAAGTCAGAATTGAGATTTTTTTTTTTAATTAAACAACTCCATTCTCAAATGTTGGTGTCTAAATTTTAAGAGGTTAAAACAAAACAAAACACTGAGTAGACCAAACAGATTGGATTGGGGACTTTAGAATTTGGCCTGATTTGCAACTTCTGGGAGAGCAGGTGAGAGCCCAGGCTCTGAATTCAGCAGTACAAAGGCCTGAGTCACAGTTCTGGCATTTTGTTAGCTGAGCAGTCTTACTCAAGATCTGTAGCCTCTCTGAGCCCCACAGCTTTCATCTGTAAAATGGGAATACTAGAATGGACTAGAGTATGGATTAAGGGAGGTGATGAGTTGTAAACAATTAGCCCAGTCATTCGATCAAGAAATGGTGCTCATTTCTTAATCGAAGAAATGAGCACCACAGGTGCTCAAGAAATGTAGCTCCTCCACCAAAGTGCCTCTAGGCTTCACGGTGATTGGATGAACCCCACAGCCCATCCACCTCAAGCTTATTTCTGCAAGGTCTTGGAGTTCAGTGCCCAAGGAACTCTAACATAGACGCGCAAGGCCCTCAAACCTGCTCACACATACCCTGCACACACCCCTGGGAGGATTTGGAGATGCCAAGTGTGGTTACCAAGGAAAGATGTTTAGGAGGCTTCCCTGGAGTGTAGCCACAAGCCTCTAGTGTTGTTTAGAAGAGAGGCCTATACAGTGCAGAGGGTTGCCGAACGTGACCTGTTGGGGTGCTTCACAGCATTGGAATTTTTCAGGTTGAATTTTGTTAGCTCATATGCACCAGTACACACGCACATATAGGCTCTCACACACTATCTGCCCAGAGCCTGGGCAAAAGGGGCTGCCTTTCCTGTTCCTGGAAAACTTCTATTCTAGCTCTTACTCCTCTCATTCTCCTGCAGGCTCACTGGGAAGGGAGGTACCATCCTGACCCTTGAACCAGCATTCCCTGAGACCGATTTGCTCAGCAGGGAGCTGTGGGAGAAGGGACAGGGCAAAGAAGCTCAAATGACTGAACAGAAGGGCCTTGGAACCTAGTCTGGGCCCTTGAAGCAAGAAGCAACAACAGCCCCCGGGACTCAGGGGAATGGACTGGTTCCAAAGACCCGCCCATCCATGTCTCCAGGAGTCTCCTGCCACCCCCAGATGATGGCCAGACTATGAGGGGCTCTACTTCACAGATGGGGAGACAGACACGAATGTCTTCCTCTGAGTCAGTTTATCCAATACACACCAAGGATCGGGAGCCCTCCCAATCTGGGACTCTCTAATGGATCAAGTATGTGTGTGTTCTGAGTCCTTGTCCTAAGCTGAACCTCAGCTTAACAACAACATCGCTACCACTTAGCCAGCAACACTCTTGCTATTCCTCCACTCACACCTCATATTAGAATTTAGAAGACATCGAGGCAGAGAAAAGTGACTTATACCCAAGGTTACTGGTAGGTCTGAAAGTCTGTATTTGAACTCAAGATTGACTTCAAAGTGCATGTTCCAACCACATATCACACCACCTCATACATTAAGGCCACGTTTCCGGCCTGGGGTTCAGTTCCAGGAGTCATTAGAAAATACCATGACTCAGTGAGCTGTTTCCCCCTGCTTTGTGTTTATATGAGTCTGTATTTCAAAAAAAGCCCCAATAAATGATATTGTAAAAAAGCAAAAGAACTTAACAAGCAACCACAATCCCATCATAATTGGAATACTTCTTTATCGTGGAGGTCACATTTTATAAAACATCCATTACTCTATTTTGTCAATTCTAAAATGCATGCCTGTGGGGTTTTTGTTTTCAATCTTTGAGTTTGGGAAGCACTTAAAAATCTGTGGTCTCTGAGCTTCCATGAAATACACTATTTTATTTGGCCCTAAGAATAATCCTGGTAGGCAAGCATTGCCAAGATTACAATCCCCATTTTACAGCTGGGAAAACCGAGGTTCAAAGAGGTTAGGCAACTTGCCTGAGGTTACAGAGCCAGCCAATGCAGATTAGCCCTGTGTCCTGATTCCCAGCACAAGCTGGGTCCACCTTCTGCTCCTGGACTCTAGATACTGTGCTCACACCTACCTGTTTCCATCACCCCACTGGCCAACCCCTAGCAGAGGACTAAGGGACACCTCAGCTCTGCCATCCAGGATTGTCCATCCTCAGGCAGAGGGGGGATGAACCCACTATGGGATCTCCTAGGAGTAGGAAATAAAGGAAATTTTCAGGCCACAGGAGCCCTCTTTCAAGAACACATCCCACGTGTTGCAGAGACCAAAGCTGGGCTGGGGTATGAAGGCGGTATTTCTGCCTGGTTCCTTCATAAACCATACAAGCCAGATCTAGAGGCTCCCACCTAGGTTCCCCATTCCCTGAAAATTGCCCTATTTCTCGTATTTCAAAAGGCCAAATGAAAAGCAAATATTGACTCTAGATAAGCTCGCACAGGCAGCCTAAAACACTGCATTTCTTTGCTTTTGGTTTAACTTACATCAGCTCAGCGGTATCACCGCGGTGCGTTCCTGCTGCCCAGAAAACAGATCGGCCAGTATAGGGTCCCAATTAATGACATTATGTAACAGGTACAGCTTGGCCCACAAAAATCTTTCAAAACAGGGGGTGTGACAGGGGAAAATAAGAAAAGGAGAAAGCTGACATGGAAATTTGAGCTTCTCATTCTCCCAGATGGAGAACATGAGGCTCAGAAAGCTGGAGTGATTTGCTCAAGGTCACACAGCAGGGCCCAAACCAGCACCCAAGGTTTCTGACCCTCGGGAGACACATCTCCCCCCACCCCACACCCCCAACCCTGCTGGGCTGAGGATCAAGAAACCCAGATTGTCCGGACTCACCGGGGTTGCTGCAGGGGGTCACGACAGGGAAGTGGCTTCTCCCTCACACCTGTGGGCTCCTTCCTGGCGGGCAGTTGCCAAGGCCACGCTGTCTTTCCTTCCTGGGTGTCTGCCAGGGCAGCTAGACAAGGGAGCCTCCTGGAAGGCCAGCTCTGGGCAAAGGCGAAGGTGGCCTCTCTGAAGACAGCACCCACTAGGACACCACCAGATGACCAGGCCCTGGGGTCACGGCGTGGCCACGGAGGGCTTAATTACACCTAGCTGGCACAGCTGCCTCCGGCCCCCACCTGGGAGCTCTCCAGGTGGCATGGCTGGTTTTCCTGCCAGTGGCTGGGTGCCTTTAAGAGCATGACTGCAGTTCATTGGCTGAGCAAGGCTCCCCCTACCTCTTTACCTGAGCAGGTGAGAGAAGCAAGGCTAGGGGAGGGCTGGGGACTCAGGTGAGAAAACAAACAGTGACAACGAGCTGGCTCTCCCTTCCTCCACAGACAGCCCTTCCTTCCTGGGCTTCCTTCCTTATCCCCGCCCCCCACTGCAGGACCTGCTGGGGAGGTAAAGAAAGGGCAAACATCCTGCAAAGTGCCTAGTGCCATTCAGTTCCCCAAGCTTCACCAGCTCACAGTAACCCTAGACCAGAGTTACCCGTATGTCTTCTCGGTTGATGGAGAAACTGTCCTTGGAGATATGAAATAGCTTGTCCAGCTCACGCAGCTCTTGGAGGGAAGGGCGACCGAGTAGGAGGGTGTGAGGACCCAAACGTGAGTCTCCTGCTTTTGACTTTCCATACGCTGCTCCTGGACCACACCACATCCCTCTCAGTGAGGCCTCTGGCAAGCCGCTTACTGCCTCAGTTTCCACATCTGTAAGACGGTACAGTCATGGTTGTATGTAGGTCTCTACTCAATTTATTGAGTGTCTCAGAGACTTAGAGCTCAAAAGGACTCGGGAGATGATCTAGCTCATCCACTCATTCAGCAGGCATCCCCTCATTCTGCAGGCATGGTTCTTCAGCAACTCTTAGTGCTACACCTGTTTTAAGTCCTAGGGCTATATCGGTGAACGGGAAAATCAAGGACCTTATTGAGTTTACACTCTAGAGAGAAGAAAGACAGACATAAACAAGTAAACAAGCTAGATAGGTAAAAGTACCATGAAGAAATAAAATACGTTGATATGAGGGGTGCCTGGGTGGCTCAGTGGGTTAAAGCCTCTGCTTTCGACTCAGGTCATGGTCTCAGGGTCCTGGGATCGAGCCCCGCATCGGGCTCTCTGTTTGGCAGGGACCCTGCTTCCTCCTCTCTCTCTCTGCCTGCCTATCTGCCTACTTGTGATCTCTGTCTGTCAAATAAATAAATAAAATCTTTAAAAAAAAATAGGTTGATATGATAAAGAATGGGGAGGCTATTTTAGAGTATGTAGTCAGTGAGGCCCTCTCTGAGGAGGGGATATTGAAGCTGAGACTTGAATAATAACAAGGAACCAGTTATTAAAAGAGCTGGAGCAAGAGTGTTCCAGGCTTTGGGAACTGCAAGTGCAAAGGCCCCGAGGCAGGTGTATTTGGAGACTACAATGAAAGCTGCTGTGGCTAGAGCATAGTCCAATCCCTGCACTCCCTTTTCAATAGATAAGGAAATGATTCAGAGCAATGGCTTGCCCAAGATCCCCTCTTGCCCATTTCTCCTTCCTTTCTTTATCCTCATTCATTATGGAGGGAAACTGAAGTGTGGAGTTCATCAGCACATTTGAGTCACCAATAAAACAATCATTCCACAAGCCTACACTGCTTTCACTTAATGTCTCTTCCACTCTGTAGACATGTGTAAGCTCCCAAAGGGCAAGGGCTATGATTTCAGGAGTTTCCCACATTGAGGAATCAAATCCTGACCAACAATATGGGACTAAAATACGCAGCAGCAACGCAAACTGCCGTATGGTGACACAGGGCCAGCACAGCCCCTTCCCATTCAATGCCTTTCCACTTTTGTTTTCAGAATTTTTTACTCTGATTTTTATTTTTATTTTTTTAAAAAAATATTTTATTTATTTATTTGACAGAGATCACAAGTAGGCAGAGAGGCAGGCGGAGAGAGGAAGGAAAGCAGGCTCCCTGCTGAGCAGAGAGCCCAAGGCGGGACTCGATCCTAGGACCCTGAGATCACAACCCAAGCTGAAGGCAGAGGCTTCAACCCACTGAGCCACCCAGGTGCCTCTTACTCTGATTTTTAAAAAGGGCTGCCTGTTTTCAGCCATCATGTTTGTGGTGGGAACACTGGAGTTGTTATGGTTGTTATTCTGAAACTGTCAAATGGGTAGTATGGGTTAAAACAAGTGGGTTTCATGTCGGTAGTGCTGAGAACCAGGACTTCTGGTGTGAGAGAAAGGAGAGACAAATGAAAGACAAAAGGGGTAAAGTCAAAATTTTACAGTCCTGGATTTAAATCAGAAGTCCCAGTGTGAATTTTTGATGTCGCCGATCTGAAAACAAGCACCATGTTCCCTAGCCATGCCTACTGTTGTCAGGGGTAGAAACAACAACCAACATTTGAGTGAGCACCTTCAGTGCCCAGACTGTGGTCTCTAAATACGATGTTCTGTAAAGGAACCCAGGAGGCTCCTCAAAAAAAAAAAAAAAAAAAAAAAGGTGATTCCAACTTTGGGACAGAAAATGTACAACATGTACATCAACTCTTGATGCCACAAATCAAGGAAACTGGGGTCACAGCAAAGGGACTCAGGAGACAATCAGAAGAGACTCCCATATGCCAAAGTCCAGACAACTTCATCAGTGAAGAAAATAATTGCAATGAGTAGAAAACATTGAATACATTTCAATCTGTGAGTTCATAATGATATTTTATTTTTTTTTAATTTTATTTTTTATTTTTTTTAAAGATTTTATTTATTTATTTGACAGAGAGAGATCAAATGTAGACAGAGAGGCAGGCAGAGAGAGAGAGAGGAGGAAGCAGGCTCCCTGCTGAGCAGAGAGCCCGATGCGGGACTCGATCCCAGGACCCTGAGATCATGACATGAGCCGAAGGCAGCGGCTTAACCCACTGAGCCACCCAGGCGCCCCATAATGATATTTTAAAAATAAGCAAAAAACCCTCACTGATCATCTCTGTAAGGGATTAGGAAATCAACTCATTATATTTTGAAACCTGGTAAATAAAGGGAGACAATTAAGCATTTATTCTGTCCTTCCTGTAAGAACTGTGCCTCAGGCAACCAAAGAATAGAGGAGAGGAAGGTGCTTTTTATGTAAGCATTCCAGTGAATTAAATGAAATAGGAAAGAAGAAGGATTAACTCGGAATATTAGCATTTTGCAACTCCTTATGAATTAGTTGATAATCCTCCAAAGAAAGAAACAACCAGACTTAATGGGCCTCTTGGTGGAATTAACCGCCACCTCCTAGGAAGAACTCAGGCCCCAAGAATCAAGCAGGAGTCTGATCAAGCCTTTGGAGTAGGTAGGTACTGGCCAACTTTGTCTTTAATGGGCCAGGTAATTTAAACGTTACAGGCTATGTCTGGTCTCTGTGGCAACGACTTTGCTGTTGGGAGCACAAAAGGCAGCTGTGGACAACAGCCAAACAAATGGGCAGTTTGTTCCAACAAAATCCTGTTTTTAAAAAAGGATAGATATTAGATTTGGCCCATGGACCATAGTTTGCCAACCCTTGTTCTGAACCCCACTACCAATTTACAGGAAGTACAGGGACGAGGAACACATGAAATAACACCATCGGGACACAATACACAAAAGCCAAACTGGGGGAAAGTCTAATGGGAAAATCAACTTGATTTCTTTAACAAATGAATGTCAAGATATTAAAGATGTCTTGAGGGGCGCCTGGGTGGCTCAGTGGGTTAAAGCCTCTGCCTCCAGCTCAGGTCATGATCTCAGGGTCCTGGGATCAAGCCCCACATCGCATCGGGCTCTCTGCTCAGCAGGGAGCCTGCTTCCTCTTCTCTCTCTGCCTGCTTCTCTGCCTACTTGTGATCTCCATCTGTCAAATAAATAAATAAAATCTTTAAAAAAATATCTTGAGAGAAAAGAGTACCTCTAGAGTAAAAGAAACTTAAGAAATATTAGCCAGTCACATCGTATGAACCTTACTTGACTCTTAATTCAAGCAATTATTTTTTAAAAATATGGGATAATTGGATAAATGTGGACACTGACCTGAATACTTAATAATATGGAAGAATTCTTGTTAACATTTGGAGATAGTTGATGATACACTGTGGTTATTTTTTTTTTTAAGATTTTATTTATTTATTTGACAGAGAGAGATCACAAGCAGGCAGAGAGGCAGGCAGAGAGAGAGAGAGGAGGAAGCAGGCTCCCTGCTGAGCAGAGAGCCCGATGTGGGGCTCGATCCCAGGACCCTGAGATCATGACCTGAGCCGAAGGCAGTGGCCCAACCACTGAGCCACCCAGGCGCCCCCACTGTGGTTATGTTTAAAAGGGGGAGTCCTTATTTTTTACAGCTATTTGTTAAAACATTTAGAGATGAAATGGAGCGATAACTCGGATTTGGTTGAAAAGAATGGGTGGTGAAATCTAAAGGAAACAAAATTGGAAAGGGGTTGGAGGTGGGTGACAGATACATAGAAATTCATTCCCTAATCTCTCTTGTTATTTTGTAAATACTTAAAAATTTCTGCTATTTAAAGTTAAAATATAGTTATAACATTTCACACTTAACCAATTGACAAAATTTTTAAAATCTGACAAACTCGAAGTTTGGAAAGGATACAGGGAAGGGAACTCTCCCAGAAGGTGGGAATGTAAATTCCTACAATTTTTGACCCATCCGGATCTATACTCAAGAGAAACTTAAGTCCATTAAGAGACATACAGAAGCATTTTTTAAATAGCAAAAATGGAAAACAACCCAAATGAATAATTTCTGACATCTTTGGACCCCGAGAGGTAGGGGGAGGATATGACATGTAGGGATTGGAAATGGCAAGTCTGTGTGGACACAGGAGCCAGGACCCCATCAGGATAGACTTGGCTCAACACGTTGACTTGGTACCCACTCCTGGGCAGGAGTACCCAGGAGTACCCAGGTACCCACTCCTTTTCTGAGTGCTGGGAATACAGAGGTGATGTCCCTCAAGAGTTTTAAAGTCTAGATATAAGAGCTAGAGGGGGGCTGACCCTGACATATCATTGAGCCCAACCTACCCATTTTACAGATGGGGAAAATGAGGCCCAGAGAAGTTAAATGACTTGCCAAGGCACATGGTTGGTTTGTGGAGGAACCAGGAATTGAAAGAGGTCTCTGATGCTCTGCAGAATCAGATCTTGGAGCCATACATTCTTCAGCAGAATCCCAGCCCTGTAACTTACTAGCTGTGACCTTGACCAAGTTATTCTCTTTTCTCAGAAGTATAGAAATACTTACTTCATAGGTCAAAGTGAAGATTAAATGAAATGATATACATAAAGCACTTAACCCCATGACTATAAAGGAGTCAGACCTTAGTGAGTAGGTTATTTACTTTTACTATTATTGATAGAAGGAAAGGCACCGGCAAAAGGACGAAATGCTACATTCTATGTTGCTCTCAAGTGGTTAGATGTGTGTGGGTTCTGCTCCACCATCCTGAAACCCAGTTCCTTGTAAAATGAGGATAATAATAGAACCTATGTCATGGGGGCACCTGCGTGGTGCAGTCGGTTAACCGTCCAACTCTTGGTTTCGGCTCAGGTCATGATCTCAGGGTTGTGAGATCGAGCCCCATGTCAGGCTCTGCACTCAGTGCGTAGTCTGCTTGAGATCCTTACTCCTCCCTCACCACCCCCTCTGCTTCTCCCCCTGCTCAAACACTTTCTCTCTATCTAACAAGTAAATAAAATCTTAAAAAAAAAAAAAAAAAAAGAACGAATGTCATGGGGTTGTTGTCAGGATGAACTAATGCCTAGCACATGCTACGCCCTCAATATACAGGAGCTGTGCTGCTGACGATGAAAGACATCTATGCCAGGGTGTCAGGCTCGGGAGATACAAAAAAGAATCAACTGCATTTCCTTCCCTCAGAGTGCTTCAGTCCAGTGGGGGACACGGTCAGAGGCCACTCCTTCCTTTCCATCTCTCCCCATGCCGTTACATTTCAGGCCTGGATCAGGCCCGGGGGCCAAGTGATTCTGACTATTTTATCCCGCAGGCAAGCTGGCTCTAAAAATGACCAGGCCAGACCTCCTGGGTCTGAATGCACACACGTGCTCACCTCTACTGCCGAGAACCCCATTCCCCCAGCTCTGCAGATTCCCTGACTGCCTCGGGCTGCCAGAGCCAAAGCATCACATGCTCTGAATAATAAAGCCATCCAGAAAGTTCCCTGTGGTGAGCTGGGCACCACACTCTGGTCTGCACCCTTGGGGCCAGGCAGCCAGAAATATCACAAAAGCCTGCCCTCAAAGCTGAGCTGCTGTCCCCAGCTTGCTGGAGCCACAGAGCATAGGGAGTTTCAATACCCAGTTCCTTCCCTTTCCTGATGCCTTCTCCTCTCAGGGAAACCATGTGTATTTCTCACCCAAGACCCCATGTTCACAGAGCCCAACAAAACATTCTTGGTTGGCTCAGTGACCATTGGTCCCAATTTCCCCAACACTACAGAATGAAAACCACCGAGGGTCACAGAAAGACACAGTCAGACCAATGTGAGGCGAAGGGAACCGGTTAAATATATTTGGCTCTGTGGAAGCAGGAGTGAAGTTGTCCTTTGGAGTGGATATCAAAGCTGTCACCTTGCAGCTGCTCACAGGCGGCAGGCTGGGGACACCACCTGTCCGATGGTGTGGGTCTGGTGCACAGTGATCTCCTTGTGAGCAGGGGCTGGACCTGGTTCCCCACTCTGCCCAGCACTCAGCATCAAACCCAGTGCCACAATGAGCACTCGATCATAAGAGTCCTAACAACCCGAACTGTTCCCTCTCACTGCTTATCGTGCTTGTAATTAAATAATTGCATGTGCAATTATTTATTTAATGCGTGCCTCCCAGACAAGATTGTCAGCAACCTGGGGGCAGAGACTGCCCCTGGTATTGTTCATGATTGTATTCCTGGTGCTTGGCATGGATCTGATACTCAATGTTTGTTGAACGAACAAATGAACACAGATGGCAAAGATGGCCATGGCCACTGGGTCAACTCACATGCCAATCTTGAAAGCATACACTGCTCTAGGTGCTGAGCACACAACCAGGCCAAAGGAAGCTGCCCTTAGGCCCTTCACTTCAAGGAGCGAAGAGTATTATGGGAAAGTGGGGGGTGAGGGGAGCAGCAGAGGGGTTTGCTAACACCCAGGCTCAGCTGCTCTTAGAAAGAGCCTGCCTCCTAGAAAGTCAACCCATTTACAAAAGAGACAAAATGGAGTGGGAAGCAGGCTTGTCTGGTGGTTAACTGGGGCCTTCTCTTTGCCTCTAGTTGGTGATTTGGGACAGTTGGCCTGGGAGCAGATGGATGATTTCAGCCTGGAGTTCATGGAATCTGTTACAGGACACAAGGAGTAAATCGATGTGTAAATATTTACCATAGGACCTGACAGTGCCCCAGTGCTCAGGAAGGCTCTGTGGAGTTACTGTTTTTGCTCTCAATCATCTGCCCTCCAAGGCTGCCTAGGGATGAAAGGCACCTTGGAAGGAGCCCTTAAGGGCGTTAGCCTGGCGCTAGGTGCCGGGCTTCCCCACGGCATCTCCTGGGGCCAGCGTGGACAGACCACAGGCAAGAGGGAGTGAATCATCTAAGGGACAGAAACACGACTCAAACTGACTTAGACAAAGCTGGCCCACACATCCCTTAAGCCCAGACAGCAGAGCGGCTTTGTGCACAACTGGTCCAGGAGCTCAAACACTTTCAGGACATCTCCTCCCTGATTCCATCCCCATATACAGTCTTCTGTGTGAGCTCCAGTCTCAAGAGAGGTTCAAGCTTCCAAGGTGGCTTCCATCCTACCTCAGATCCACAGAAATGAGAAAAGGTCTCCCTACCCCAATTCAGGTCAACCTCCCAGAACTGAGTCTCATTGGCTATAACTGAGTCACATGCCCTCTCCAAAGCAATCACTGTGACCAGGATTTGCAAGGCTCTGATTGGTAGAATTGAGTCCCATGCGCACCTCGCGCTACTGGCCTGAGTCCACTCTGCAGACACGGAGGGGAGGATCCCCAAGCAGCCCAGAGTTGCTATTGCCAAAGAAGGGAGAATGTTGCTGGGGCAGCAAAATAAATATGCACTGCAGATTCCAAACCTCTCTTCAGGTCAGATGACAAGAGCAATGTTACAGTGAGGCCAAACAAGCCTCAATTCTGTCAGACAAACTGATAGGATCTGGAAGGATTCCCAGAGGGCAATGGGCCATTACTCAGCCACGTGCCCCAAAACTTGTTTTATCAGGGCCCATATCAAGGTGCCTCCGGCACTAAATAAGGGACCTCCCCCAAACTTAGTAACCTAAATAAATAACAAGCAAATGTAGTATTTTAAAAACCAAAATTAATGCAAAAAAATCCATGACAAACAAAATTAGGGGTTTAACACCAAACTTGGTGCATAGTACTTGACAGAAGTTTGCCATCATCATTTTTCATTCTGGAAATTCCTAAGTTTACTGATGAATCATCTACTATAGCAAACGTACAGTCTTCATTCATTCGACAAATGTTTAATGGGTATTTAGTATATAAATTTGGTACCCTGAGAGAAACACAGTTGATCTAGATCCTACCCCCAGGAGTTCATAATCTGTAATCTGAATGGCAAGATTCACTGGTATACGTCACCAACCTATATTGTGATTCATGTTTTAATGAAGGCCCAAAGGGGACCTGGGTGGCTCAGTTGGTTGGGTGACTGACTGCCTTCTACTCAGGTCATGATCCCAGGGTCTTGGGATGGAGCCCCACATCAGGCTCTCTGCTCAGCAGGGAGTCTGCTTCTCCCCTTCCTCTGCCTGACACTCCCCCGGCTCGTGCTCTCTATCTCTAATAAATAAAAATTTAAAAAAATTAATGAAGGTCCAAAACTTCGCCATGGGAGCCCAGGAGAAGGAGCATTTAAAAAACCTTTTTATAAAATAAATAAGTCCTAGGGCTATACCATATAATATGGTGACTGTAGTTAATAGTACTATATGCTTGTAAGTTACTAAGAGAGTTAAAACTTCTCATGACAAGAAAAAAAACCTGTAACTGTGGGGTGATAGATTGTAACTAGACTTATTGTGGTGATTATTTTGTAATATATGCATAGACCAAATTGTTGGTTGTATACCTGAAACCAATCTCAGTGAAGACTCTTTTCATTATGGAAATGTGGAAACCTACAAAAAAGGAGATAGGACTGTAAACTGAATACCTACATGTTGATCACACAGATTCAACAACTGTGAATATTTCACCATATTTACTTCATCTCACTCTATGTTAAATTTGTGGCTAAAACATCTGAAAGTTAATTATAAATATTCTGGCACTCGAGCCCTAAACACTTCAGAGTGCATTTAAAAAAAAAAAAAATCTCCTCCATAACCACAGTATACTCACCTCAACTCACAAACTAACCATCATTTCCTTACATCATCTGATGTCCAGTTCACAGATTTCCCCCATTGTCTGAATACATGGTCTCAGCTTAAGGGAAAAAAATGAACAAAGATATATATAATCAAGAGTCACATCTTTCTTAGATCTCTTTAAATCCAGAATCTCCTCTCCCATTGCTTTTGCTTTGTTCTCATGACATTGACTTTTAAGAGAGATCCCAACTGTTGTCTTATAAACTGTCCCACGTTCTAGATGTGTCTGGCTGCTTTTCTGGGTGTTATTCACTATGTTCCTCTGCCCCTGAAATTCCTGTAAACTGAAGCTAGCCTTAAAGACCTGATTAGGTTTAGGCTCAACATTTCTGGCAAGAGCCAAAACAGGTGGAGCTGTGGATTCTATTGCATCCTATCAGAAGGCAGGGAATGCTGGCTGTCCCATCACTGGCCACGCTGTGTGGTCCCTGGGTTAAGAAAGTAACAGACACATTGAGGAGAAAGGAACTGGAAAGGGTGGTTAAGTCTTCTCAGTGACATTTGAATAGGGCTTTATAGAGTCTGTAGGAGGCTACTGGATGGAGACAAAGGAAGAGGAAGGGTTCTCCAGGCATACATGGAGGCACAGTGTTGGGGAAGAGAATGACTGGCTTTAGGAAGTAGGAGGTGGTAGCTGAATGTGGCTGAGAATAGTTGTAAGGACTAAACACTTAAGCTGAGTTTACTGCGTTCCAGGAACTATGCTAAGTGACTCATTTAATTCTTCACACAGTCCTATGGAGTGGGTGCCACCACCTCCATTTTCCCATTTGAAGGGTGTGGAATCCAGGTTGAGTGATACGTGGGTAACTTGTCTAAGGTTAGGTAGCTAGAGACAGGCAGACTCAGGATTTGAATCCGGTTGCCTGACTCCTGAGCCTCTGCCTTTAAGAAGCACTAAGCTCCAGTGTTACGGTGACAGGGGCAACAGAGCTGGGGAGGCAGGCTGGGGACAGGTGGAGACAGGCCTTCTCAGTCATCCTGAGTTTGAACGTTATTCCGGCGGCAAGTGCAGGTTTCCTGGTCTGGGCGGCAGGGCTGTATCTGGGAACATGCACCTTGGGAACTCAGCCCTGTGAAGGATGAGTGGACAGCTGCTGGGGGGAGCTCTCAGGGGCAAGCCAGGTGTCCCTTCAGGCCAGCGGGACCTGGTGAACAGAGGTGAGCAGACATGAACAGGACCTGGGAGATGCCTCCCAGGCTTGTGTGCGGATTCTTACTTTCCCGGTCATCAGGAGGCCTGGGAGGGAGAAAGGATTTCGGGGTGGGTTCTGTGGGACACCTGCAGTCTTCCCAAGGAGGCAGGCAAACATCGGGTTGGCTCCGCACTCTGGACTCCCCAGAGCCTGGCAGACTGCTTTATCTCAGCCTCATCCCAGAGATCAGCAACCTGTGGGCCATATCCCAGTGAGACATGGTGAGCTGCAAAGACCCGCTGCAGCCCCAGCCTTAACCTCTGAGAGCCAGAGAGGAAAAGCGATTGACCCAAGGTCACACAGTCATATCTCAGCAGAGACAGGACTAGTGGCACTGTGTCTCTTAATTCCAAGTGTGCTACTCTTTCAGGATGGAGTCTATTTCAGCATCAAAGAGGGACAAAGACACAACCGTTTTGGATTAGCCACCAGGTTACCCCATACTCTGGGGAACACTTCATTTTTAATTTATATTTTCCCACTTTGGGGATCCTCTCTGAGGGACAGGGCGTCCTCCCGGTTGGTTTTTGTCGCACAGCCCTTCAGACAGGGGACCATCCCCTGTCCTGAGGCCCCATCCCCAGCTGGGGGTGCAGACTCCATGCTCCCTTCCAGCCTAGGTGAGGAGGGCACACAGATGGAGTGACAGGAACTGCTCTGGGGCCATGCTGCCTGTTTTAAATCTCTGTCCTCACTCACCAGCTGAGCAACCTTGAGCTGCTCGCGTCCCCTCTGTGCTTCTGTTTTTTCATTTTTAACTTGGTGAAAGTAACAGTGCTTCATAGAGTTCGGTATGAGAATTAAATAACATAAGTAGTATTTAAGGGCCTAGTAAGGCACTTGCCACATGATAAAGGCTGGTTATTATGATTAACCTGGGACTCAGGAGGCACGGGTACCTGCCACTAATTTACTTATGTAGTGGACAAACCTTCTAGATCCGGAATAGAACCTGCCTCCTCTACAAAGTCCACCCAGATTAACTGCACACAGTTTAAAGGCCTCCTTGATTTCCAGTATTTAAAGCCCAGCTGTACTAAGACTGGGTGGGGAAGAGCATCCTGTGGACCCCTCTCTCCACGGCACTAACGTAGACTCAGAAGGCCTGGGCGTTGTCGTTCAGGCACTGCCTCCCCCCACCTACTTGGGTAAATCACTTCATCTTTGTGATTCAGTATTCTCTGTCAAATGGGGATAATAATCCTTCTTTCATCTGTTTTGAGCAGATTCCCGACTACTTTGAGAATGGAAGGAAACAAACATACAAAGTGTTTTTTCAAAGCACATTTAATAACCAGGAAAAGTGATGCCAATATATAAGGCTTACTTCCCTATTGTGAATTTCTTATTTAAGGATTTTACACAAAGACGCATAAATACATTCTCATGGTAACATATTCATGATATAACGTTCATCAGACAAGAGCAATCCAGTGTATACGAAGTGTGACCCCTACTACATTTTTAAAAAGTGTAAATACACTGAAAACAAAAATAAATAATGGTAAGGAAACCCTCCAACATGTTAAGTGACCTCTGGGTAGTAGGGTTACTGATAACTATTGTCTTTATCTTTACTTTTCTCTACTTCCCTCTTTCTAACAAGTATACTATTTTTATAAATAGAAGACGACGACAGTGATTTTTAAAGAAAAATAATGTGCTTGAAATTAGTCAAGGCTAAGCTGAAGTAAGTTCGAGGTCACCCATCTGTGGGCAATCAGAACTCTTTAGGATGACAATTCTGCCTTTAGCAAGCACCCGTCCCCCAGCCGTGGGTCAGTCCGTGTTTTATTTTCTTTGAAAGCCCCATGCAGAGCTCCCCACTCCTTCATCTTCCAGAATTTCACCAGCCTCCTTGGCCAAGAATTTCTGCTTCTGAAGTCAGGCCTAGCCTGGCCACGGGAAGCTGCGGGCTGTGCCCTGGGGAGCTGGAGATGACCCCCAGGTCCCTGCAGTTACCAGCTTACTTGGTGAGCTGAGGAGGCCTGTTATTTACCAGTTCAAACAAAAACCCGGCTGGGGCATGGGTTCTCCCCCACTCTGGGTTATTATGCTTCTTCGTGTGTTCTTTACAGGCCTCGAGGACCTTCTCGGAGTCCCCCCCCAGCTTTCCCGTGATTTACAGTAAAGGTTTACAGCTCTTAATCCTTCAGTGATTCCTCATTTCCCTCAGGGTGGGCATCTGCCAACCTCCTTAGTCTGGCCTGTAAGTGCCCCTACCATCTGAACCAGCTTCCCAAGCATCTCCCATGAGTTGATCAAACGGTCCCCTGGCCAACAGGACCTGTCACTTCTCAGGGCCAGGCAATGGTCCTTTGGTGGTATCTTCCACTTTCTTTTAAAGAAAATCCGGAAATCTGGATCTTTATGAGAAATCTCATTTTTTTTTTTTTTTTTAAATACTGGCAGCTAATTCACCAAACACATTTGGCCAGTCGGCTGATCGTAATTTGTGACTTCTCATAGGAACACACTGAACTTTTCTCCCTCTGTACCTTTGCTTTTGCTATTTCCACTGCCAAGAACACCCTCCCACTCATCTGGGTCTGATGAACTCTACCTCTTCTATCAGACCCAGTTGGGACACCACATCTTCCGTGAGCATCCCCGGATGACCCTGGCTAGAAGTGACCTCTCCCTCCTTGGGGCCACACCAGGGTCTGTGCCTGCCCATCTCATGCCACAACTGATTTTAATGAGTCCGATCTCCCCTGGTAGACAACGAGCTCCTGGAATATTTGACAAATATTTAAGAAGCACCTGCTCTGTTGCCGGCATCAAACTAAGACTGCGGCCTAGAACAAGACAGATAGACTTTGCCTTGATGGAAGGTGGAGTCTACTGCCGGGGACAGAGCTTAAAAAAATGATTCCCAAGATACCTAATTCCAATTGTGATGCGTTTTTGTTTGTTTTTGGTGATTTGTTTTTTATGGAGTTAAGAAAGTTTGTAAAGGAGCTTAATCTAGGCAGGAGGATTAAGCAGGTCACGAGGCAGCCTGGGTGAAGCGTTAGCACTCCAGGCTGCCACATAAGGTTGCACAGTCCGTATACTGCACAAAGGTAACCAGCTGAGAGGGCAGACGAAAGCTGAAGTCCAGATCCTGCTTGCCTGCCCAAGCTGTGCCCTTTTCTACTTTGCAGAAATGCAGGGGCAGTGTTTAGTTTCTCTGACCACCCCCCAACTCCCCCTAAAAGCTGCTCTAAATAAATGTAGAATCGAAATTAAAAGGGTGATTTCTCTATATAGACAGAGCCTCAAAAGAAGTCCCCGCTTTTGCTTTCTACCAGAATATATTTCCTAAATCCTTACTTCAGAGACTCTGGGGATCAAGGTAGGTGGTTATCTCTGAGGAAGTGATATAGTGATATACAGGCAGGTGGAAGTATGGGAACAGCAGCACATACCAGGCCTCTGAGGACAGAATGTACCATGGCTGAAGGGCCTAATACATGGGTAGCACAGCTGCAGTGTGGACAGAGAGGGGAAGAGCAGCAAAGGGTGGGCTGGGTAGTGACCATCCCATGCAAAGCCTGGAAAGCCATTATTACGGGGTTTGATTCTTATCCTGAAGTATCTTCTGTATCCCCCTCTCTGACCAGGTTGCTGTTGGGGGTCACTGCTTCTGGGCAGGCCTACAGAGTGCACGGTTAACAAAAACTACCTTTGCAGAGCACCTACCAAGAGCCACACACTGTGCTGGGGCCACACGTCTAGCCCATTCTTCCTCTCCTATCCTCCTAAGGAAGTATCCTTTGATTCCAATCAAACAGATGAAAAAATTGAGGCACACAGAAGATAAGCGGGAATATCACCTGGCTACTCAGGGGTGGGCGGGGACCCACGCCCAGATCTCTGGGATTCTGAGCCCCTCCTTTGGTTGCCAGGTAGAACGACGCTCAGGAATAAACTAGAAGGCATAGGGAGTATGGCACCTTGCCCCTCAGAGTGGGGTCTGGGGGCCAGAGGTACTGGTATCACCTGGAAACTTGTCAGAAATGTAGACTTTCACGAAAACGAACCATCCCCGTCCTACTGACCTCAAATCTGCATCTTACCCGACTCATGTACACATCACAGGCTAAGAACACCGAGACTAATCCAAGCAATGACTGCTTTTGTAACCCTTACACAACAGTCTCGAGTCTCACAGGCAGGACTCCAGTGACTTGAAAACAGCTTATTCTAACCAAATTTGCCGGAATTGCCAACTGCTCCATCCATCCACCGCCTCAGTTTTGCCTTCTGTTGTGACTCCAAAAGAAAGACCAAGAATGTTCCATCAACGCCAGGGAGGGGCCGCTGAAACACTCCGCTTCCGCTCAATTTCTCAGTATGATCGCTCTCATCCAGGAATAAATGTGAAGCGATTTGACCCTTCTCCTGGTTAATTACTGCTCCAAATCATCTTCCATTTGGGGTGCTCTGACCCCCAGATCATGTTCTGGGACCCACCTTTGGCAAGACAATTCCCTTTCTCAGTCCGCATACCAAAGGAGGCAAGATGGTTTGCCGGAAAAAGATGAGTGAGTGAGAAAAAGCTGGTTTCTCTTTCCCCGTTAAGGCCACATGTTCTGCGACCCTGGGAAACTCCCAATCCACTTCCTCATTGGCATCTGAGAAATGGGTAGGATGGACAGGGCAGGAATCACTAGATCCAAGGCTTGGCTCGTAGCCTTAAGAAGTTTAGGGGCCTCGGTGAAATAGGAAGGCGTCATGGGGACTGTGGCGAACGAGAGGATGCATTACCTTGACTAAAAAAGGCGGCCTCACTCAGCCTTAGGCTATTGTTGTACTGGGAAATAGGGGACCGGTGTTGCCATGTAATTCTAATTTTTCAAGGGTTGGGAATCTGGTGTTCCCCCTACGCAGTATCACACGGTGTTTAAATACGGGCATCTGCTTCAACTTAAACTACACTCTGTGGGTCAAACGCAGATCAGGTGCAGGGGAGATGTGCCCGTGGGCCGCCCGCTCGCGCTGCCCGGCCTGGATGCCATCCTAATGGTGTAAGTTTATGACTCCATCCTACGTGTAGCTCTTTCAGAATGCCGCACAGCCGCTGCTGCAAGGGCGGCGGAATCCGCGCCCTCCGGGACCGCCCGCCCCTCCCCGCCGCGGCGCCGGCGCCCATCGGTGCCCCCTCCCAGGCCTCTCCCGCCGAGGGCCGTGCGCAGGGACTCGGTCCCATCCGTGGTGGCGGCGACGGGCGCACGTCGCTTTCTTCGCACCCTCCCTACCTGCTCGCCCGCCGTCCCCGCAGCGCCGCAGCGACGACTCAGCCTCTGGCGGCCCGGGTGCGGCGGGGGAGGGGCGAGGGCGAGTGCGGGGAGGGGAGGGAGGAGGGAGGAAAGACGGGAAAGGGAGGGGACGAGAAGCGGCCGCGGAGGGAGAGGGGAGGGAGGGCGGAGAGGAGGGCGGAGAGGAGGGGCCTGGGGGGAGGGGAGGGGAGGGGAGGGAGGAGAGAGGAGGGGAGGGGCTGAGCGGGGGGAGGGGGAGGCCGAAGCCCCGCCCCCCTGCTCCTGCAACCCTACGGAGATCGGGCTGTGTGGGTGCTGGGGGAGCTGGGTGGGGAATAGCGGAGGGGCGCGGCTGAGACGGAGAAGGGAGGTTCGTGCGCTCCCCGCAGAGGAGCCCCACTCCCGAATGCGCGTGTGGACGCGCGCTTCCCAGCCGCACCGACAGGCCCACCCTTGCCGTTGGTGGATTGGCGAGAGGAAATGCACCTTTAGCCGTGGACTTTTATGGAGCACCTCCCGGTGGGGGCCTTGGGTCCTGGGCAGTTAGAGACCGAGATGAAGGAGCCTAAACTCTGCGTCGGGGGGCGGGGGTGCTTGGGGCGAGAGAGAGCCCACACAACTACCCTAGAAGTGCAAGTTTAAAGGGAGAGATAATCTACTGGCTTATTTTGGGGGCGTACACAAATAGCTGTAACACAAAGTTGAATTTGGAAGGTGCCCCAAGGAAGTTTCCTTAACAAATTTTTGATAATATAAATGAATCTATGAATGAATGAAATGTGCAGTAGGCGCATGTATGCGTGTATATGAGGGCACAGTTATTTTTAAATGCCTTTTTATATGAACATGTGTTCTTGTGTGTTTGGGGGGATATATAGGAGTGTGTGTGTGTGTCTTGAATGATATATGTATATGCGTGCTTATACATGTAAGCATATTGATAGCTGTGTATGAGTCTGTGTGCCTAGAATGTATCTCTGTGGATATGCACAGGTGTTTATGTACCTCAAGGTTAAACGTGTGTACGTATGAGATCTACGGGCATCCCTAAGTTTGAATGTAAATAGATATCTGCACATGAATTTGTAGGTTTGTGTATATGACTACATGTCCTTGGGTATGTATTGCTTTTATGTGCTGATGTGTGTGTATGGGGGACTGCATGTGTCTTAGTGAGATTGTGTTATGCAGCTGTCTGTGTCCATAGGAGAATACATCTGTGAGTCTGTGACCTAAGCTGGAGTGTGTCTTCAGGTGGCATGTGTGTGTCTGTGTGTATAAGTGAGAACACATTCCTTTTTCAGAGTCTGAATGGATACAGTTGCGTACGCGTCTTGATGCCTCTCTCTAGTCATTCTCCTGATTTAGTCTGAGATAAGGGGCATGTGATCCTTTCCAGTTTTATTGAAACATAACATACATCATTGCCTAAGTGTCAGGTGTACAGTGTGATGGTCTGATTTACGTATATCGTGAAGCGATACCGCAGCAGGCTCAGCTAACATCGATCTTCTCATGCAGATACAAGATACAATAAAGGAAAAGAAGGAAAAAAGGAAAAGAGAATTTCTCCTTGTGATGAGAACGCTTAGGATCTACTCTTAACAACCTTCCGATGTATCACCGAAGATGGTAGCTACAGTCCGTGCAGGACCTCTCTGGTGCTTACTTACCTCCTCACTGGAAGTTTGTGTTTTCTGACCACTTCTTCCATTTTCCCTTCTGCTCTCTTTATCACTTGTTTTTTGTTGTTGTTGTTTTTAGATTCCACATTTAAATGAGATTATACAATACTTCTGTTCCTCGGATGATTTCGCTTAGCATAAGGCGTACAAGATCCATCCGTATTGTGGTAACTGATAGGATTTCCTTATTTTTTTTTTTAGGGCCATGTGATTCTTAAGGGTTGGGCTACTGGAGATGCGTCCTGGAGGAAGAGGCCCAGGGGCCATTCAGAGCAGTGGGAGGCTTGGGGAACAAGGTAGGCTAAAGCAAGACCTCGAATGCCAGCTCCTCTGGCTTCTGGGGCCCCCTCAGGTGCTTGGTCTCTTTGTCTCCAGGCCTCCTCCCTGGTCGGTTCATCTTGTCAGCGAGAGGCAGTGGTCCTCTGCAGAGCTCATGAACAATAGCAATGTGGGGGCTCACTGGCTGTGTGAGCCCCCACAAAAGCAGCGAACTGGCATTGGTTCAACTCTGGGAGGCAGAAATCTAGTATCCCCTGTTTCATAGGAGAAACTGAGTTGGTCAAGTGCCTGCTGCTGTTTCCATAGCTAGGAAGGGTGCCTCCGACTCCAGAGGCTGGTGTGCCTTCTCAATGGCTAGACCACGGGCTTGCAATCCCAGCACTATTAACGTTGGAGGCCAGAGAATTCAGTGATGTAGGGCTGCCATGGGCACCATAGGATAGTCTACAGCCTCCATGGTCTCTATCCTGGATGCCAGTCACACCTTCCTCCCTGGTTGTGACAACCAAAATGTCTCCAGACAAGTCCAAATGCCCCCTGGGGACAGAATCACCCCCTGATTGAGAATCACTGTGCTAGACCTGTCCTGCCTCCCTGGCTAAATGTTTCTTGAGGGGCTGTACCTTCTCCACTTGGTCCGGTGGCTTCAGCTGCCCCCTCTTCCTCCACAGGGATCATCGCTTTCATGCAGGTAGCCCTTTGCCTGTGCCACAAACAGAGGGTTGAGCAGCTGGGCCACCTTGCTCAGCAACTCAACCTCTCTGAACTCCAGCCACAGAACACTTGGCACTTCACTGATACATCAACAGCTCTTACTGTTATCCAGCGAGTCACAGGGGTTTCCGGGGGTCAGAACGTGGAGAAAGAGGGCCCCAAGCCAGCCAGTTCTCTCTGGCCCAGAGCTGTGGACGCTGCTGGTTCTGCGAGTTTGCTTTCCTGGTTCGGTGAGAATACAGTGCTATAGTGTTGAGCCAAAGCTGGTCCCCTTTGACGCTGTCATAATTATGCTGTTCTGTTTTTCCAAATAAAACAGCTTGACTTTCCCCACCAGCAGGGCCTGATTTTAATGAGCAAGAGCTGCCTCACAGCCAGCGCAGGTGCTCAGGAAGGGCAAAGTGGAGTCCTATGCAGGGCCGTTGGCGTGTCCAGGCCTGGGCAGGGTGTTTGTGCTGCTGGGCGGGCCTGGGTGGCAGGTGGAGGAGAGAGCTGTAGCTCTGCCACAGGAGCCGGAGGCCTCAGGCTCCTGCTACAGACGAGACAGAGCAGGCCATGGTCGCAGAGGACCTCCACACCACCGCCGTCTCCGCCGCCCCCGAAGCTCTCTTCTCCCCACGGTGTGTTCCTTTGCTGCCCCGACTCTCCCTCTGCTCCATCCATTCTCCCGCAACCTGTGCGGCGTGCCTGTGTTTGTGAGGCCTCGTTGCATTTCCTCTTGGGAGGCTGCAGAGGGGTTCAAGGTGGGGATTCTGAAATAAATAAAATCTTAAAAAAATAAATAAATAAAGGTGGGGTTCTGGCATCTCCTCGTCCAAGTCTGGGTGATCTTGGGCGAGCATTTCACCTCCTCGTGCCTCAGCTTCTTCGTTTCTAAAGTGGGGATACTGAGAGGCGGGTCTGGCAGGACTAGATGAGGTGGTACGTGTAAAGGATGCAAGGTATGCAGGGAGCCCCTAATAAACAGCGGCTCCCACTATTGCCATTATTCTTTAGGAACAAGGAAAGGCACGTGAGCACTTGTCAATTGCCAAGCCCTGGGCTCAGCCCCGGACAATTTTTTTTCCTCCTTTGATCCCTTCAACAGCTCTGTAAGGAAAGAGCTATTATTAGTCTCACAGCAGCGAAGGGGAAGCTCAGATGTGATGATGCTAAGTGACTTACTCAGGGTGACGGAGCTTAAGAGGAATCTGAACCCGAGTGTTGTCCCTGCAAAGCCTAATCACCCTGATCTTCTCCGCTGAAAGCAGATTTCCCCATAGGAAGTGGGGCTCCTCTCCAACTGGGGTGGGCAGCAGAAATGTGGGAGACATGGAGAAGGCAATGGTGGTGGAGGTCCCTGGGCAGAGGAGGGGTTTGGCTTAAAAGGGATCAGGGCATCTGGGTAGCTCAGTTGGTTGGGCATCTGACTCTTGATTTCAGGTCAAGTCATGATCTCAAGGTCATGGGATCGAGCCCCATCTTGGGTGCCATGTTGGGTGGGGAGCCTGCTTAAGATTCTCTCTCTCCCTCTGCCACTTGTGCTCTCCTCTCTTAAGAAAAAAAAGATTAAAAAAAAAAAAAGGGAAGAAGTTGCCCTTTTTCAGCTTTTGATGAAATCCCTAGCACAGTGGGCCGTGGTCTCATGACTTCTAAGAGGTGTTGCCAAGTTTTTATTAGTGCATAAAGTTTATTTGTATTCTGAGCCAGGGTATATATTGTTCTGGTGCTTTTGTTTGAACTGGGTTGTAGGAAAGGTAAGGAAGGCATTAAGTCACAGGAACAGATGGGTGGCCCATTTTAGAGCTGATGCCAGAGAAAGACGGTGTGCGTTTCAGGAGCTGTGAGAACGTGGCCAGGTGGTTCTGGGCACAAGTGTTAGTTCTTCCAACACTTGGCCAAAGGGGACAAAGAGAGTCATGTGGTAATTGTCTTGCTTTCTTTTAAAGATATTCAAGGCGTGTTTTTTCTTGTACTGTGATTGTATAGTTGTATTAGTTACTTGCTGTTATGTAGCAAATAACCCTAAAGTGTAGACAAGCACTATGGCAGTAGAAAGGGCATTTGATTCCTGTGTGACCTGGAAAAGTCATCTGGAAACCACCTCCATGTACCTAAAACAAATATGTATTATCTCGCAGTTCCTGTGGATTAGGAATTCAGGAGTGATTTAGCATGGGCTCTGGCTTGGGGTCTCTGACAAAGTACTCACATAGGTGCTGATTAGGTCTTTTTTTTTTTTTTTTTAAAGATTTTATTTATTTATTTGACACAGAGAGACACAGTGAGAGAAGGAACACAAGTAGGGAGAGTGGGCGAGGGAGAAACAGGCTCCCTGCTGAGCAGGGAGCCCGATGTGGGGTTCAATCCGAGGACCTTGAGCCGAATGTAGCCGCTTAACGACTGAGCCACCCAGGTGCCCCTGATGTAGGTCTTTTGTAAAAGCAAGTGGCGTAACACAAACTTTTCAAAAGTAAGGGACAGCTATATATATATGGACATGCCATAATTAGCTAACTGTTTCCCCTACTGTTGTACACTTAAGCTTCCAAGTTTTTCCTATTCATAATGAGGTGTCAGTGAGCATCTTGGGAGCCCAGAGCTCATCGCGTGCTAGGGGCTGTCCTAAGTCCCTGATGTGGCTGCATCTCACTTAATCCTCCACAGCCAAGGGAAACTCAGCTAGACAATGACACTTTTACGCTCTTGTCTAACTCAGAGTGCGTTTTAAGGATGGATAATTCCCTGCTTTCTCAGTCCTAAAGTTCTTTATTCCAGTAGCGCCCCTGAGGAGTACTTGTCTTTGCTCTGCAGCAGGTTTGTGAGTGGCACTGGACTCGAAAGAGGCATCGGTTTGAAAGGACAGGTCTTGGTAGCTTATCACCAGGCCCCCGGCAGCCTGGACACAGCAGACACGGCCCCGTAACAGACACGATAGCCCAGGTTATGTTGCCATGACCAACTACCCCAAGACAGGGGCTTAAAACATTCATTGTGAGGCTGCGACAGGTTCTGTTGCGTGGTCAGCCACCAACCCGACCAGTTGCCATTCCAGGAGGCAAGCAAGAATGTAGTCAGTGGCCCACTGGCTCGTCAAGCCTCACCCGGAAGTGACTTGTTACTTCCTGTCACTTTTTTTTTTTTGGACAAAGCAAATCACATTTAAGGTATGCTTAAGAGTGGAGGAGAGGTTGTTTTCTTCCATGCGCTCCAAGTGGGGAGAACTGAACGACACTGATGCCCCCCACAGGCCTTGTCGTCTGCTGACCATTTAGAGACAGTTTGACAGTCTGACAGTCCTAAGCACGTTTTGGAACCATTAAGTCCAGGCCAGAAGTGCCTGGGCATCTGTCAGCATTCTGACCCTGAGGAAAGACCCTGGTCTCTCATCCCCCTCTTGAACATACTGTGAAGCCCAGTTGCCCTAAATTTCTGGGGCTCCAGGATATAAAGAGAACAGAGGAGTGTGGGTTCAGGGAGACAATTGGATCCCACCCATGACCATGGGTGACCGTGATGGAGCTCTGAATTCTGAACTGTATCTCCCCCAGAGGGAGTATGTGCCTGGGCCACTGGGCAGTAGAAAGGGCATTTGATTCCCGTGTGACCTGGGAAAAGTCATCTGGAAACAACTTCAGTGTATCTCAAAGGAGAACGGCTATACCAGCCAGAACACTAAATACTAAGGAGAAATGATTCACTGTTCATATGCAGATGTACCTGGAAAATACAATGTTGAGAGGGGAGAAAAAAAGCAAGTGACAATGACAGGTATAGTTTTGTACCATTGATGTAATTTCAAAATACATACACTAAACAATACGATACATATTGTTAGTTGCATTTGATAGAGGATGGTGGGGGCCCCACAGGGGAGTGGGGAGGAGGGAATGGGTCAGAGATGGAGGCCAATGGGGCTTTGACTCTGTTTGTAATTAAAAAGTAAAAACACAGGATTAAGCATTTATCACTACTTCCTACCAGTTGTCAATTCTGAGTAGAAGGACTTGGAGGTTTGTGATCTTACTGCTTGTATTTTTTGTGTTCTTAGGAAAAAAGCTTGCTCGGTCTTTCTAGGCCTCACTTTCTCCATCTCTAAAATACGGTTGTTCAGGATGCCCGGGTGGCTTAGTTGGTAAAGCAGCTGCCTTCGGCGCAGGTCATGATCCCAGTGTCCTGGGATCGAGTCCCACATGGGGCTCCTTGCTCAGCGGGGAGCCTGCTTCTCCCTCTGCCTCTGCCTGCCTGTGCTCGCTTTCTCGCTCTCCCTCTCTCTGACAAATAAATAAATAAAATCTTTTAAAAAAATAAAATAAGGTTGTTCATCTAGAATGTGGGTGGTTATCAGATAACAGGTTACACGGACAAATGAAATTTCAGGGAAAAAAAAATCGGCAACAGGGATGTCTGTTTTAAATTTTGCCCAGAATGGGTTTTTTAAAAAATGAATTATCGGGGATGCCTGGGTGGCTCAGTCAGTTAAGCATCTGCCTTTAGCTCAGGTCATGATCCCAGGGTCCTGGGATGGAGTCCTGCACCAGGCTCCCTGCTCAGCCGGGAGTCTGCTTTTCCCTCTAACCCTCTCCCCCGCTGCTGCTCGTGAGCTCTCAGATAAATAAATAAAATCTTTTTAAAAAGATGAATTATTGGGAGAGGGGAGGGAAAAATTTTTGAAAAGGAATGATCTATTCTGATCATGATTTCAGAACAAGAAAGAACATTTTAACATGAAATTAGAAGGACACAAGCACAGAATAGAGAATTGGATAAAATTTTATTCCTGTTTTCCAAGAATAAGCACATACTGTTTAGTGAAAGAAACACATACTCGTTGTAAAACATTTGGGAAATTTATCACAAACAGAATAAAAATTACCCACCCTTATTCTCAGCACCCAGAAGGGTAATTACCATTAACATTTCAGCTGTTTCTTCACAGTATTTATTAAACATATATAGTGTATTTCTAATTTATATATAAATTCTGTTCCTTTTTTCTTATTGTAGGAGTAGTACATTTATGGAAATGTAGGAAAAAATAAACAGAAGAAAATGGAGATATTAATATTAATTAGGCTTTCTGCCATATTAATTTTTCTTATTGGACCTTGAATCAAAGAAAACTTCCACAAACAGATATTTGGAAATAATGAATAGATGATAAATGGTATTTGTTGAGTCTTCCTACATGCCAAGCCTTGTACTAAATGCTCTACAGGGCTCTACTTAATCCTCACCATAAGCCTCAGAAATGGAAACTATTATTGGCCCATTCACAGATGTGGAAGTTGAGGTTCAGAAAGGTGACATTTACATATCTTAATTTACATACCTGGAAGCCAACCTCCAGAGAGGTTAAGTCAACTATGGCAGTTCCCACTTTACTTCCAGGTAGTTTGCTCTCTGCCCGCCCTATGCCCTGAGAACCAGTGGGTAGCCTGCCCTGAGTTTGAAGTTCAGTCCAAAGTCAGGGGACAAAAGGGCAGGTCCCAGTGAGGTACAGTCAGGGGTGTGGTGGCCTGACTAGAGAGGTCTTCTCTGAGAGGTGTTCTTGTGGCTTAGCAATGGGGTCTTGAACTTGTTCTCATCAGCCAAGGCCTTGTGCTGTCCTCCCTCTGAATCACCCCCCGCCGCCCTGGGCCACTGGTCTAGGATCGGCCCCTACCCCCACCCCACAGAGCCCCTGGGAGAGCTCCAGGCCAGCCTGCTCATGCACTGTCCTGCCTTCAGGTTTGGTCTCCAGCACCTGTCTCCCGAAGACCAGGTCAGAGCACCCATCGTTCCTCTGTGTTCAGCCATGCCTGTCCTCAGGACTGCAGGCCCGCCCCGTGCCAGGTGCTGCGTGAGTGCTGGGGGTCTGGTCGGGGTCAAGAGGGACAGACCCCCACCCTCAGACACTTTGGTCCCGGGGAGAGAGTTTTCAAGTAGCAAGAGAAAAGGCGGTAAGTGCCTGCTGTTTGCTCAGGGCACTGACTGGGGACCAGGCGAGGCTGCTAGCGATGTGCCCTTCCTTCCATCGTCGAGTAGATGAGCACAGCACATGCGTCTGGGCCTGTGGGTGCAGGTGTACGGAGGCCTGGAGCTCATGCAACCATCAGAGCCTTCCTCAGGAAAAGGGGCGCAAATTGCGAAATTCTAAATAGCATGTGAAAAGAAAGCACAGCAAATAACACATTCCATAAACATGACAAAATCCAGATAAATAAAATAACACTTTTATTAGTTAACTGCCTGATACACCCTTCTTGTATTTGGGCTTAGGTTTTTGGCCCCTCCCCCTCTAAATCACTCTGTGAATGCATTTTGAGGGCCCCTCGCAGGGGAAGAATCAGGGCAAGTGAGGGCCTCTGAAAGGTTTAAGCTTCTCACTAAATCCACCCCTAGATTTAATTCTCTACACTGAATCCTCACAACAATTTTATCTTGTAGGCACTGTTATAACCCCATTTCATAGATGGAGCAACTGAGGTTTAGAAAGGAAACGGGTTGTCCAAGGTCATCTGCTCTCCACTGTGACCTTCACTCTAACCGGCCCTACACACCCATGACTCTTGGGTTTGGTAAATAAATTCAGACACATCCCCAGAGCACTCCCAAGCTAGAAGGAGAAGATCGGAAACCTGGAAAAAAATAAGTGCTATTATAAGGCCAAACATATTTTGTGCCTCAACCTCCAAGCCCCTTTTCTTTCTCTATCCAGATCTTATCAACTTCTGCCTCCTCCAGGAAGCCCCTCAGGACTCCATGGGCCCACTCTGGCCTCCTTCTATTTGGATCATTAGATATGTATGTCCCTATTCTGCTCGGCTTTCACGGTGGTGTGGGCCAGTATAGTTCCCCCTCTGGGATGCAGTTTCCACAAACGGAAAATGAAGTCTAAGTGTCCTTGAACTATGGAATTACAGGGTGCTGGGTTTTTTCATTTTTTTAAGAGAGCCTTGAATCCTATGTCCCAGCATCAGGGGGGCACGTCCACCCCATTCAATCTGTCACCAACCCCTGACCATTGCTCCCAGCCCCCAGTCACGGCCCGGACCAAGCTGCCATCCGCCCCCACCCCGGACTACGGCAGCAGCCTCAGTCTCCAAATGGCTGCCTAAGCAATCTTAAAGGTAGAACAGGGGCACCTAGCTGGCTCAGTTGGAGGAGCATATGACCCTTGATCTCAGGGTTGTAAGTTTGAGACTCACATTGGGTGTAGAGATTACTAAAACAAAAAAAACAAAAAACAAAAAAACAAAAACAAACCCTCCAAAACAAAGACCAAAACCAATTACTGAAAAAAGGATAAAAATAGAATAACACAAAGAGCCCCACCATGGCTTCCGGGCTTTTGGACTGTAGCTCCTCTTTCTCTACCGCCCTCTACCCTTGCCGATTCCACTGGCCACATGGCCAGCTCTCTGTCACCTCAGGCCTTCACACATGCTGTTCTGGGACTCTCTTCCCACCCCTCCCCAGGTGGGGTGCAGTATCTCCCATGCATCCTTTCCAGCTCAGGTGCAGTATCTCTTCTTTGGAGACACCTCGGTTTAAATGAAGTGGCAGGGAAAAAAAACTGGCACTCCCTACTGTAGAAGGCTAGTAAATGGCCCCCAAAGCTGTCAGGCCCTAGGGGTGCCTGGGTGGCACAGTCAGTTAAGCACCCAGCTCTTGGTTTCGGCTCAAGTCATGATCTCAGGGTTGTGAGATCAAGCCCCCCTTGGGCCTTGCAGTCAGCGTGGAGTTTGCTTGAGGTTCTCTCTCCCTCGGCTCCTCCCTGGCTCTCTTGCTCTCTCTGAGATAAATAAATAAATCTTAAAAAAAAAAAACAACAAAAAAACCCCCCCAAAAACACCAATAACCCAAAAAACTATCAGGCCCTAATCCCTGGGACCTGTGTTACCTTGTTTAGAAAAAGGGTAACATTTGCAGATGTGATTAAGTTAAGGATTGGAGATTCAGGAATTATCCTGAACTATCTGGCAGGGCGTAGGGGTGGGGATGGGGGGGTGCGGAGTGGGGCTAAAATCAATCACACCTATCCTTGTAAGAGACGCAGGGACAGACTGGACACGTGCATGGAGGAGAAGGGGGCACAAAGATGAAGCAGTGAGAGATGTGAAAATGTTGGCCTTGAACACTGCAGTCACGTGGCCACAAACCAAGGAACGCCTGCAGCCCCGGAAGCTGGAGTGGATTCTCCTGTAGAACCTCCAGAGGCCATGCAGCCCTGTGAACCCCTTGGTTTCAGCCCAGTGATACTGACTTTGGATTCTGGCATCCCGGACTGTGAGTGGATAAATGTCTGTTGTTTCAGGCCACCCAGACCATAGTGATTTGTTACAGTGGCATCAGGAAACAAATACACCTACTCAGTATTCTTTCTCCCTTTCATTCTGCTTACAGAATTCTTATCTCGTGAAGGATGCCCAGCTCATCTCTTCATTTCCCAGCCTCCTTTCCAGCCTTGTGTGCATATGTGACTAGGTTCTGGCCAGTGAGATATAAGTAGAGGTTGTGTGGATTTTTGTGAAGATTCCTTAAAAGGGGGATAGAGAACCAAGGTGTGCTCTTTTGATCTCCCATCCTTTGAGCTTTTTGTCTGGAATACAAACATGAAGGCTGATGCTCCAGCAGCCATCTTGGGAACATGAGGTACAACAAAAACTTCTGCTGCTGAATTGGTGAACTAATACTAGCAGTCACTACCTTCAGACTCTTATGTGCTTATGTAACTGTCTTTAAGGTGTTACTAACAGCTGCTCAAAATGCCCACTAAAAAATCTTCCCTATTATTCCATCTCACGTCATTCAGGTAAGTCATCAGAATGTATGATAATACTTGTATTTGTGTGTTTATTTATTTAATGTCTGCTTCCTCTACTAGACTATAATTTCCATGAGGGCAGGGCCCATGTCTGTTTTGTTCATACCATAGGACCTGGCTCAGAGTAGGTGCTCAGTATGTATTTGTTGAATGAATGAATGAACAAACGAATGAACAAACAAACGCATCTCATAGTAAGGTCCCAGGCTCATTATAAGACAAAGACCACAATTCACTCCTCTCTTATTTCTAGCACAGCCCTGGGACCCAAGTGAATGTTTCCGGAGTCCCGATTAAGCAGACTGGAATACAAAGAATTGAAAGTATCTGGGCTCCAACCTGCTCTGTGGCTTGGTGACAGTGAGTGCTGCATAAAGTTGTGTTGAGAAACTCAGGAGCAGACTGGCCCTCTGGAGAAAAACAAGGAAGTCTGGGGATGGCATCCCAATCTGGGACATGAGACCCTGAGAATGGGGTGTCTGCTGAATCCCCAATGAGCCATCAGTTTGCAAGGCAGGTAGAAGCCAACTCTGTCCCACCAGGCTGTGCCCATGTTAAATTCCTGTGAGCTAAGGCTCAGATGAGGACAGAGACTTGCCTGAGGTCACCCGGGACTCTGGCAGAGCCAGATAAGGCCGCACAGCTTCCAATCCAGCCCTTCCCTCTGTTCAGTGTTTTCTCCTCTGCAACCTGCCGCCTTCCAGGTGACAAGACAAAGGAGGGGCACATGACTGGGGCTTCCCAAGTTCCCGCTAGAACATCGGCAAGCCCGGGTTCAATCTTCCCATTCACAGATGCCGTCCCTGAGGCTCGGTGAGGCTGCAGGTCCTGCACCACAAAGAATTTGCAGAGTCCAGAAACCCGGACCAGGAGACCCCACTGCGGAGTTTTCTCACACTGGTGTCCTGTCTCGTGACCCGGCCATGGCAAATGTCACCTCTGAGGCTGGGGGCAAACGGCTGCATTCCTACTGGTGTTCTCAAGCTCCAACTTCGAGGATGGCAGATTTAGGATTTATTGTTCACACTTTCTCCACGTGTTAGCAGTTCAAGGTGCCCGAGAATTCTGCGTGACTGACCATGCCTGTCCTTCAGGTGAGGAAGCGGAAAGCCAAGAGCATCCCATGGTCTAGTCCAGGGTCACATACAATCAGCCACGGTGGAACCAAGGCCAAGGTCTGACATATTTCTCTTGGCCAGTGTTCAATCCCCTGCGGTTTAGCAATGACCTCCAGCAAGGCAGGCAGACAGGGCAGACAGAGCCCTGGTGAAAAAGACGATGAGTATTAGCAAGCCCAAGGTCAAGGGCGTCTCCCTCCACAAATATACCCAGTGCCTTGCACTCCCAGAGTCGTTCTAAAACTTTTTGGTCTCAGAACCCCTTTGTACCCTTAAAGATTATCCATGGCCCCAAGGATCTTCTTTTTGTGGTCATTATATCCACCAACATTTATTGTATTAAAAATTAAAACTAAGATCTCTAATAAGTACTACTTAATGTAAAAATAACATAAACATTCTAATATAAAGAATCTATTTTATGAAAAATAATATTTTTGAGAACAAACAAACAAAAAAGATTGCAAAGAGTAGCATTGTTTTACATTTTTCCAAATCTCTTTATTGCCTGGCTTAAAAGAAGACAGCTGGGTTCACATACCTGCTTCTCTATTTAGTCTGTTGTGAGATATGACACATAGCCTCTTGGAAAACCCCCTGTACACTCATGAAAGAATGAGTAAAAAAGCAAATAACACCTTGGTCTGATAGTGCAAACAATTTCAACCCCTTTCATGGATCCCCTGAAAGGGTCTCAGGGAACTCAGGAGTCCCCAGGGACCAATGCTTTAGAAGCACTGGTCTACACTATTGATTTAATTTTCACTACACCGTCGGAGTACATCCTGTTGTTATTTCCATTTTGTAGATGAGCAAAACGAGGCTCAGAGAGGTTCTGAGGCTTGCTCCAAGACACACAGCCAGTGAGCAGTGGTATCAAGATCTGAACCCAAGATCATCGACTCTGGGAAAGTGAGTTCCTAACAGCAACACTGTACTGCAGCTCCTAGCTGATGGACAGATGTCTAGGAGGAATGGATCAGGAAGGAGCAGAGGTTCTGGGGGAGACGTAGCGTGGTGGTTAAGATAGTGGGCTTGGGAACAGCACCTGGACACACACCCTGGCTGTGCCCTTACATGCTGTGTAACCAGGGGCAAAGTGCTCAATTCCTCTGAGCCTCAGATACTCCTGTAAAATGTCATAATATGATATTTACATCATGCAGTCATGGGGAGGATTCAGTGTTAATTCATGCAAATTGTATCAGTGCTCCATACATATAATATAAATCTATTACACATCTTTGAGTTGGTATAGATTTGGGAACAGGGCTGTGGATGTGGTTTGCTGAAGCTGGAGAGAGGCAGGGGGCAGCTATGGCATCGGTCCTGAAGGCAGGGCCACGGCAGGGAGAAGATGGGGGGCCTGGAGGGTGGGGGAGGGGTTTCCAGACTAGGAGCATGTTGTTCTCGGGGCGGGGGGGAGGGGCACAGACTGGCCTGAACCGCAGGGACTCAAGCGACCCGGCCAGCAGAGAGATGCAGCGTGAGGGGAGGGCCAGCCTCACGCGTTCCCAGGCAGAGAGGCGGGATCCCCTGCTCAAGCACACAGGCTTCCAATTTTGGGCCCAGAAGAGCCACCAGACTCCTCTTCTCCTGCCCTGCTTCCAGGTGTGAAGACTCCAGCTCCCTGCTTTGCTCCTCATCCCAGCTCTAGAACATAGTCTAAACCACAGTGTTGGACGATCTGAGAACTATCTTGCCAAACCGTTCCCTCTCCCTGCTGGTAAGTGAAGAACCTGAGTCTCAGAGAGCGGACCGGATGGCCTACATCACACAGCAAGTGGGGACAAAAGGCCCAGGCCAGCTGGCGTCTGACTCAGGCTGTGTCCACCGTACCACGCTGTCCTCCTTGCTCAGCAGGGACTCGTGAGCTCTGGAGCTTGACTGTCTGGGGCCAGTCTCAGCCTTGCCATTTCCGGGCTGTGTGACCTCAGGCAAGAGGTTTAACCTCTGTGCCTCAGCTTTCTTAGCTATAGAATGGAAATCACAATTTTACCTTTTATTGGCATACTGTGTGAACTAAAGCAAGTTGATCCACACAAAGAACACTCCCTAGCACTGGATGCCAGTAGTTACCTCTGGGAGCACATCACCACTGCCATCATGGCCCTGCTTTGTTCAAGGTCCCGGGAAGAGACGGGTGAATGAGGAGTTGTGTTCTGTTTTCTGCATGGAAACTGATTCACAGGGTGGTTTTGGCACACTGTTTGGCAGGTCTGAGTCTCTGTCGCCCCAGCTGGAATGGGGGTCGGGGTGGGGAAGGGTCCATTTAAGAGAGATCTATTGTACCTGTAGCGTCATGACATTCCCCTGGCAGTAATGACCGTGAAAACGTGCATGGCTATTTATTGTTGTATCATTTATAAAGTAACAGTAAACACTGAGAAGCCGTCTCAATGTCCTTTCCTCGCTGGGATTTTAAACACCTGGGAATAATGGCCCCGCACTGGAAGCGATCCGGATGTTCTCCAGCAGGTGCACAGACCCACAAACCGGAGCAACCACACCACAGAACCTGTTCAGCAATGACAAGCGATCACCTCTAGGTCACACAACAACATTGGTCAAATCTCAAGAACACTGTGCGAGATGAAGAAGCCCCGGCGAGTGCCTCCTGATGAATCCCCTGAAATAAAATTCTGGAAAGCGGAAATCTAAGCGATAAGGGCAGGAAAGAGTCCAGGGTTGCCTGGGGCAGGATGTGGGGGCAGAAGACTGACTACAAAGGAGCATGAAGAAATTTTGGAGTAACAGAAATAGTCTAGATTTTGACTATGGCTGGTGGTTACATGACTGTGTAATTTTTGAAAGTCACTGAAAAGTACTCTTAAAATGGGTGTATTGCACTATGTGCAAATTATACAATAATAAAATTGATTTAAAATGATGGATGGGGGCGCCTGAGTGGCTCAGTTGGTTAAGCGTCTGCCTTCGGCTCAGGTCATGATCCCAGGGTCCTGGGATCGAGCCCCGCATCGGGCTCTCTGCTCAGCGGGGAGTCTGTTTCTCCCTCCGTGTCCTCCTTACTCTGTCACTCATGAATAAGTGAATAAAAGAAAAAAAAAAAACTAAGACAAATGATGATTCACATACACAAGGAAAGCACTGGATTTGTCAAAAAGAGGGCTACAACTTTGGCATCAATATGGAGAGATGTCCACGTTGTATCGTTAAGTGAAAAAAGAAAGGCAAGTGATGGGACCACCCTGGGTAAATGGGCGGCTGTGGAGAGCTCAGTGTGGGCCAGGGTCAGGCTAAGGCCACACAGGCATTACTTTATTTAACCTTGACAATGTCCATATGAAGTTTTATAGAAGAAACAACTGAGGCTCAAAGAGATGAAGTCACATGCTTGGGTATGGAGCCCAGGAGCCACACCGCTGGGACCTTGGACACACTCTGGGCCACCACACTGAGCTCTATGGAGTGACTCTAATCTAGCAAATAATTGGCAGTGTTAGTCTACATGTGGACAAAATCTGGAGAGATGACCCCAATCTGGGCCCAGGCATTGTGTCTGGGAGGTGGATTTATAAGCACTTTCACTTTCAAAACTATCTACTTCTATTACGTTGAACTTACTCTAACTAGCCCAAATTACTTTCCTAATCAGAGAAAGCAGTATAGATTAAAAAAAAAAAATACTGAAAAACATCCCTGTCCTATATCTCATCTGCAGCCTCCCCGCACCGCTCCCTCTTCTAGATGAGGCCACATGCCTGCCAAGAGCCCCAAGTTCCACTGATAAAGACAAGGGCCCACTGAGCCCCGTATCAGGCCTGAGCAGCCCTGAAGGGCCCATCCATCTGGTCCCCCCAGGGAGGGAGGGCCCTGTTCCAGAAATCAGCAGGCTCCAGGGCCCTGGAGATAAGAGGACCTTTGGGCTTGGTGGTGAGGACCAGTGACGAGGGGGTCTGCAGCGAGGAGTTGGGGTGGGAAGTCAGAGGGGTTGGTAGGTGTCTCCCCGCTGGGCAGACAAGTCTGCTGAGACCCAGAGAAGGTGTGGCCTACTTGGGCTATATGGACCTGGCTCTGCTGCGAGGCCCTGGGCACACTTCATGCCCTCTCTGATCCTCAGGTTCCCTTGGGATCCTTTGGTTCCAGCTTGGTCCTCTTTTAGGAAGTGACCTGGACCCTGAAGCCATCCTCGATAGTCCCCAGTGTATGGACAGACAGCAGAATAGACATGATGTCCTCGGCGCCCAGCTTCAACTCTGACTGGACGTGTGGCGGCTCCAAGGCACCCTTGGGACGCTGAGCGCAGGTGCACCTGCATGTCTGGGCATACTCACATCTGCAGGCCCCAAGGACGCTGAGCCGGGCCACCCTGGGCCAGGTCAAGGCTTGTTTATATGTCCAAAGGTCGGGCACAGCTTGCCAGAGAGGGCCTCAGCTGGTGAGAGTCTGCAGCTGTGCGCTGGGGACGCAGATAATGTGTGTCCCAGGGAGGGATGGGACAAGAGTGACCCCCAGGATGCCCTCCCCAGTAGAGGCTCTGCCAGGTCTGCTCCTGCAGGCCCTGCTTGGGGTGAGCTCCACCTCTCCTGTGAGCTTAGGGGCACCCTGGAGAGACCACTTAGCTCTGTTTCCCTGAGCCTCTGCCTGCTTGGTACCACCCACCCCTTCCCTTATGCTGCTCTGTGCCTTCACCTCCTGGAGCCTCAGCGGCTTCGTCTGTGCAATGGGGGACAATCACAGCTCTTTCCAGATAGGGTGCAGAGTGGAGTGCGGGGGCTGAGGTGGGGTGTTGCCAGATGAGTGGGCAGGTCACCCCTCTAATTTTAGGGACAGCTCCACATTCTGGAAGCCCCCGCTGCACTGTAAGGAGGCCTAGGAATAACACCCCCCCCCCCCCCCCCCCCCCCCGTCTGAGCCTGAAGTCACAGGGTGGAGCCTGGAAGTCTGCCTCCCTTTCCATGTTCTCCCCCACCGCCTGCAAATCCTACCTTCTCCTTGGAGCCCATTGTCCCCTCTCCTGGTCGGGGTCACCATACGTGTTACTCAGCTAACGTCACCGGAAGCCCAAAGGCAACCTAGAGGGCTTCCAGGATGGGTGCAGTGCTGGGCTTTGCACACTGCAACCTAAAAGACCAGTACCCAGTGCACACAAAGGACGTGTGCGCTCAGCCACAGTCTCTGCCCAGGAGGGGACATCTTCTCTTGTCTTTCCCCCAGGACAGTCTTGCTTGCACAGACTCTTACTACTCACCAGCAAGGAAGGAGGAGGCTCAAAAACTGACCAACAATTCTTTATATTAAAGTGGCAGAAAGCGTGAACACGGACCACCTCCGGGGTTGGGGGTACAGAGGAGACCGGCTCCGCCCTCCCTCAGCGTGGGTGAGAATGACGATGAGCACAGCACCCAGGGGGGTGATAAATATCTTTACCAACACACAACCACATACACAACCCCCACCCCAGGGGTCACATTCCTGGGAATCCACGGGACAGAACCCCCCTCCCTGGGCAGAGTCATCTGTTCATGCGTGTTTGTGAAAGCTTTTGGGGAGGGGGTGGGAAAAAGCAAAAACAATGTTGGAAGTATTTCACGTGACCGTCCACAGTCAGTTATTAGCCACACATTGTGTGACCCAGCCACCCTATGGAATACCAAGGCGTGGAGTCCCTTGGAAATGTTTCCAAAATTCACCGCAGGTGAAAGAAGCCAGTTGAAGACTTCAGGAACTCTGAAAACCATACATACGTGACTTAAAACTACTCGCCCTTTCTTAATGAATGCATATGGCACCTCAAGTATATTACCATGGAAAGTTCTGGAAGGAGTTACAACAAATGATTGATGCATGCCGTTTCTAGCTGCGTGAACTTGGGGAAGGACAGCTTGGACTGTTTCCCCCTTTTTAAAGCAGGTAATAACAAACCTCATAGGGTTGTGATGAGCATCAGTATAACTAATTATTGTAAATCATTTGGGCACTTAACAAGCAGTCCATAAATGTTTAGGGAAGTAAAGCAGGAATCAACTTTCAGCCAAACAATTAATGTATTTTCGAGTCAATTTTCAGTGCTGGAGGCTCGCCTGCCTGTCTTTGCTGCCACCTAGTGGTCATAGTGAGAAAGTACACATTGGAATGCATTCTCCCTTCCTGCCTTTATTCACTCCAGTCCCGTTTATCAAGGGTCTAGAAGGTGTTAGACACACACCTTGGAGCTGGACACGGACAAGCTCGAGAACGGTCCCACGCTTCTGTGAGACTCAGCTTTCTCATCTCAAGAGGGGGGAGTAATAACAACACACTTCATACCATTGTGAGGATCAAACGCAATAATTCATGCAGAGCATTTAACACTGGCTCCGACACAAAACAATGTCCAAGAAATGGTAATTATTGGTATTTACACACAGATCTCTTTGCTGCTTAGGAAAGCAGTATTATATCCATTTCACAGAGGAGGAACTTGAGGCTCAGAAAAGTCAGGGGAACTTGCCTGAAGCTACTTGGCTAAACCAGTAACAGCTAAAATGAGAATCCAAGTCTGGCCAGGAGCCGCCTCTCCCGGCTTAGGATACCATTTCACATGCTCATCTGAAAAGGAGTTGTAGGGCACAGGTTTTGTTGTTGTCTTTAACGACCAACGACCACTTGTGCCTGAGTTTTAGATTCCACATACCAGGAACTTAAAAAAAAAAGTAATACCTAGATGTAGATTGACAATTGCTCTATAACAAATTGCTTTAAAACCTATTTTGTATCCTAGATGCCCTACTGCCCCTAGCCAGCCCACAGCTGGGCTCTAGTAATCTTTTATTTTTTTTTTTAAGATTTTATTTATTTGAGAGAGAGAGAAGGAACACAAGCAAGTAGAGTGAGAGAAGGAGAAGCAGGCTTCCCGCTGAGCAAGGAGCCTAATGCTGGGATCATGACCTGAGCCAAATGCGGATACTTAACCGACTGAGCCACCCAGGTGCCCCTGGGCTAATCGTAAGGGCACTAACTGGGAAATGACCTGCTTCCAAGGTCATGTGGCAGCTGCTGGCAGGATTCATTCTCAAGGACAGGTGGACTGACATCTTCCCAGCTGCTGGTCAGAGGTCACTGACCCCCAGCTCCTGGCCACACCACCAATTTCTCCCACGTGGGAGTTTGCTTCATCAGAGTGTAAAGCAGGGCATGAAGGCAAGAAAGAAGTCACAATCTCCTGTAGCCTCATCGTGGAAGTGATGCTTGCTGCATTCTGTTTGTTAGAAGGGAGTCACTGGGCCCAGCCCGTCCTCCAAAGGAGGGGAGAACACAGGGGCTTGAATATCAGGAAGAAGGGATCATAGAGGGCCGTGCTAGAGCCTCTCCACCACACCAATTACCCACTTAGAAAATCAGTTCCCACCCCTGGCTACCATAATCTCACAAATGAAACAGACCTTTTTACTATTTGTCTAGGTACAGACGGTTTCAGAATAAAGTCCTTGTGGGTGAACACATGTGGCCCCGTGTGAAATGCACACATGGTGCCAATTTTTTTCACTCTGCAGAGCCCTGGTGCCTGGCGCAGCCCCGGGAACGTCCTGCCCGGAGGGGGAGAGCATACCAGCTCAGGGAAGTAGAGAGAGGAGAGATAGGGCTGGCCTGAGCATGGCCAGGGCCCACACAGTGCCCAGCACCCCCCAAACTGGCTGGCTACATGAGTGAAAAACCTCGTGGAGAAGTGTCACATATGCCTGCAACTCCCACAGCCCTGCAAGGCTAAGTGACAGTGGGGTCTAAGGTTTCAGGCTAGAAAGGACATTATATTTGTAGGGTGCTGTATTCGCCACAAGTCCCTTCTGCATCCATTAGCTAAATGGATAGTAGGAAGAAGATTGCCACTTCCGGCGTTAGTACTGAGCAAACAGGTCCAGAAAGGGGGTGACTCAATGTGGTTATGGGAAATGGACCCAGGGGAGGCCCAGGGAAGTTAAAAAAAAAAAAAAAAAAAAAAAAAAGCAGCAAGGGGTTATTGAGCAGGATGGGTCTGATCTCGGGTCACTTGGCTAGTCTCCCAGATTGGGGGGCGTAGTCAATCCCAGGGGGGTGACTCTGGTGTTGGTGCTCTTTGACACTCACCCAAAGCCACCAGCCGTCCTCATCTGCAGCAGGTGGCAGGCAGGATACCCTTGAGTCAGACGGCCCCAGTGCCAAGGCAAGAGACCCTCCAACAAGCAGCCAAGTCAGCCCCAGAAACACAGAGCTTTTTCCATGGCCCTTTTGGTTGGGCCAAAGCTGCCCCATCCCAGCCCCTCCTCCGCCTGGTCCCCTGTGTGCCTCTGCTGGTGCTGTTTTCCCACTTGGCCCTTTTGCTTTATTTTTATTTGTATTCTTTAAAAAGAGTTTATTTATTTATTTGACCCAGAGAGAGCACAAGCAGGGGGAGGGGCCAAGGGAGGGAGATGTAGACTCCCCGCTGAGCAGGGAGCCCTCTGTGCGGCTGGATCCCAGGACCCTGGGATCACGACCTGAGTCCAAGGCAGATAATTAACCAACTAAACCACCCAGGTGCCGCCCACTTGACCCTTTTAAACTGCATATCATCTGGTTTAGTTACACCCTCCCTTCTTGAGGAGCATCCCCTGGGGCTCCTCTCTGCACTGCCCCCAGCCCCCAGCTGAGCACTTGACCAGTGACAGCCCTGGCGTAAAATGGCCACCTCCGTCTGGGATGCATTGTACCCGGGAGTAGCCACTGTCAACGCACACACCAAATCCTGAGATGAGATGCTACAGTCATCCCTTTCTACAAAAGAGAAAACCGCCGGGAACCGAAGGTTGATGAACGTGGCAGAATCGCGCAGCTAGTACTTGGTACCACAGCTGAACGGTGGGGGGGGGCCACATTTTAAAATCCTTCCTCCGGCACGCAAGGCAATGGGCTGACTGACACTTTCATAGGCATCACCTCCCTGAACTGCCAGCACACGGTGGCCCCCGTCATTAAATCTGCTTTACCTGCGAAGGCACGAAAGCTTCACTGGGCCAAGAGACCTGCCCAAGTGTGTCGGGATGGAGTGTGGACGGAGCCTGCAGCTGGGTCTTCAGCAGAACCCGTGGGCAGGGGCACCTGTTCACTACACGATTAGCAGCCAACTCCTGCTTTTGGCTCCTTTGGTGGCGGTTGTTACTGCTTCCCTGGGTGTGTGCCGTGGCTGACGGTGGGAACCCTGGAGTCAGCTTTATAAAGGCAATTAGAAAACTTCAAGGAAGGATGTCAAACAAAACAAAAAAAATCTGATAAACGGCAAGATAGATCACCACCATCGATGAAAGAAGTCAACTCTTCCCAGTTTAGCAGTGCAAAGGAATCCCATCAAAACACCACTGAGTTCTTCTGCAGGATTTAATGCACTTATTTTAGAATGACACGGAAGAGTGAACGACCATCAAGAAATTCATGGCACTGGAAGATCTGAAAGGGATACTCCTCTCAAATAGCAAGGCTGAGTGTAAGGGCTTTTCATCTATAATTAAGAAGAGTACTGCTCGGGGAATACAGATGAAGAAAAGGAAAAGCATCAGGAAAACCAGTCACCTTTCACCACTTTGGTCATGAAAGAAACATAGATTAGAACAAGATCACCTTTTATACCTATCAGTCTAGCAAAGACGAAGAACAATAGTTTCCAGTGGTGGGGGTTAAGTGGGCAGACGGAGGCAGACCCTTTCTACGCTGCTGTGTGCGTGTGTATGTCGGGGGACTGAGAATGAGTCAAACCTTCTGGACAGAGATTTGATAATATTAAGATGTAAGGGGCCATGCTCTCCCACCCAGAGGCTGTTCCTCCAGAATTTATCCTTATGCCATGAAAGCTGTCTCTCACAGCATTGTTTAGAATAGGAGAATGTTGGAAGCTGCCTACATGTCCATCCATAAGGTAATTTGGTGAAATCAATTATGGTATGCCCATACAACACCAGATCATAAACGATTAAAAATGAAAATACAGACTTATAGCACTGACACAGATTTCTGAGTAAATAACAAAGATGGCCTTAACCCTACCACTCAGAACTAACAATCGATAAACATTTTGCTTATATTTTCCCAGCCTTTTTCCTGCACATGCCCACACAATATTTAAAGATATGAAATCATACCATATGTTTTACTTCATAACCAGCATTTTGATTAACTATATATCGAATACTGTAATTTTTTTTTTCAAAAAGCGTAACGATATGCTAAAAAAGCGACCTTAATCTTTAATGCGGCCAGGTGCCTTCTCTTGTAACCATGCACACATCACAGGTAAAACAAACTCTCCGTCCCTTCCTCCCCAGAAACCACCCTGTTGGGCGTTCATTTTTGCAGATCTTCTCCCAGACTTTTCAAGCTATTCCTACTTATATACGTGTACATGCAGACGCGGAATTCTGTATTTCTCTTTCTCCATAGCTTGGTTTTGTAGATTAGCAATGGGACTTGGAACTCGGTGGGGAACCAGATAAAGCTTACTATTTCATCTGTTGTCTTCCACTCCGTTTTCTTACCATTCAACAGGAAAAAAAGAAACAACAAACACAAGCATAAAGCACGGATAAGGAGGGAAGGGGGGAAGGGAGGGAGAGAAAAGGAAAACAAGAATCTTCCGGGTTGCAAAGATTTTAAAGCTCCCTTGACTGCCGCTAGAGGGAGACAACGAAACACAGAAGAGGGTCCGCCGGCGCCGTGAGCGCAGCCTTCCCAGGTATTCCAGCATTTTCTAGCCCCTCCTCCCACCGTGCCGGCTTTTCAAACGCGCGCCATCTCCTCCTTCGGATTCGGGGCTACGAGTCTTTGCGGGGCGTTCCCCTGGAGGAACGGGTCGGCGGAGGCGCGGCCCAAGTCCGGGGAAGCGGGTCGAGTGCCTCAACTGCGTGCAATCTCGAGGACCCCTACCTCCCGGGTCCCCAGCTTCAGGCCTTGGGGTTTGTCGCCCCCTCGTGGCGGCGTTTGTTAGCGCGCCCCGCTCAACCCCGCGCGCTCCGAGGTGCCCCTGGCGGAGAACAGCTGAGGTCACGGTGATCGTGGCGCTTCCAACACACCCGCTCCGAGAAATCCCCCACTTTCCAGGCTCCCCAGAGTGGGTGTGCGGGGAGAGGGGAGATACTGAACGCCATCGGCCAGGCACGGGGGAGCTACAGTCTTAGCCAGAGAGAACAAGTTCGTCCGCACGCAGTTAATTTCCACCTGTGGCACGTGCCCAGCTCGGTGCTGACCGTACGGGTGTGTGTCCGTGGGGGAGGGAGAGTGCGACAGAAGGTCGGACTCCGCCTCTGTCCTCCACCTGTCCAGCGTGTCTGCCCTCTGATCCCGGGGCCTGGCTGACCAGTCCCGGCCAGCCCCCTCCCCCCACCTCCCGGACAGGCAGCAGCAGCAGCAGCACGCCATCGGTGAGGTGTCCTAGGACGGCGGAAATCGCCCTGGGCGGGGATCCCTGAAGGCTGGTTCTCAGCCCAGCCTGACAGACAGCTCCTTGCTGTGGGACCTTGCTTGGGTCTGGCCCCCATCTAGGTCTCTGGCTCTGGCTCCCTGGGAGATCCCCTCAGATTTCACACGCCTGCCCGTGTTGCCGCTCACCTGGGTGATGATTTCTGGAAGCAACTTTGGTCGCTCCTTGGACTCGGTGTTCCTCCTGGTAAGGCATCTGAGCGGGGTCTGAGCTGGCTCCTCGCCCCAGGGGGCATCTGTTCCCGGAGGGAAGGAGGAGGAGGAGGGTCAGACCCTGCCGCCTTGCTGTTCCGAGCAGAAACCCAGGGGCCTGCATCAGGCTCCACCTCTGGGGAGGGCGCGCCCACCTCCCTGGGCTGATAGGAATTCCCTGAGGAATTCTCACTCAGCGCCTCAGTGCTCAGCTTAAAGTGATTTTCTGGATTAGAGGCCAACATTTGAGAACATTCCCACCTTCTTTCGTGAATCTCCAAACTTGGCTTCCCTTGACCTTGACTTCCTAGGGGTGGGCTGAGGAGTGGCTGCCCAGAGCAGGTGCTCGTTGGGGGGTTGGTGAGGGGGATGAGGCTCTGGGGTGTCCCCAGGCTGCTGGTTTGCTGCCAAACACCCCCTGCCAGCCCTGGACACCACCCACATGAGCTGCCTGGCCCTGTGGGCCCTGGGGCCCCTGGTCTGGCCAGGCAACTTCTCAGAACAGGGACAGCATCTGTATCCCCAGTGCCAGCACTGGGCCTGGAACACAGTCATAACACAGTGACCATTGGTTGAACAAATGAATGAGTAAACACACCTTTCTGACTTTAAATCTAAATGTACATCCCTCACCCTGGCATTCAAAGCCACCTTGATCCCATCCAAAGCTACCGAGGACGATGACAGTGACAGAGATGGAATAGGATCCCAGTAGCCTGTGTGTGACTTTGCAGCCCTTTATAAAATCCCACTTAACTCCTGTCCGTAGGCCTTTGGGGTCTGTTCTATTTCCTCCCAATTCGCAAACGAGGAAGGTAAGGCTAAGAAAGGTAAAGAGATCTTCCCCGGGATCATGGGAACCATGTGAGATGCTAAATGCATCTGCTAAAATGCAAAATGCAGCTTCCCAGCACTCCTTCTTCAGGATTTCTGGCTGTGGAGGCTAGGGAACCCACATCACCACACGCAGCCCAAGGAGATCTGATGTGCCAGCATGTTTGGGATCCTTGCCTGTTCGAAACGCAAACAGAAGCCCTAGAAAAGCCTCTGTCCCCCCAGGGACCTGGGAGACTTCAGGCAGAGATGGGGCATTTGTCCCCTTACAAATTTACCCATCCACAGACCCCTTGCTGGGCACGCAACATGAGCAGAGCAGACCCTGCCCCTGCCCCTGCCCTGGAACCTTCAATCCCAGTGGAGAACATGGAAAGTCATCAGTCCGCAGTGCAAAATGTGCTCTGAAAGAAAGATCTGGAGAGGCAGGAGAAGTGGCCAGAAAGCCCAGATCCTCCCTGGGGCCTCAAGGAAGCTGAGCTTTGAGGGAGAAGGAAGTAGGAGCTGGCGGATCCCCCCCACAGGCTAGGGTGTGAGGGTCGGACATTCGGAGTACAGAGAAGGAGGGCACAGACGATGTTGTGTTCCCTGCCATTTATACTGCCTTATGGACTCCTGAAGCAAGTCATGTCCGGTTTCCAGGCCTCACTCTCTGTACCTGTGAAATGGGTGCAGTGGGTGATGTGAGGAGACTGGACAAGATTTTATCATCTCTTGTCGATGTGGAAAGGGAATGGAAATCAAGCCAGGGAGGGGCTGCCTTTGTTCCCCCTCTTTCTGGCTGGGCAAAGCTTAACACTGCAGGCCCAAGGCAGGCGGGTTCTCCCGTTATCACCATAAATCTCTCCCTGATCTTGAGATGCTGATTAGCACTCCTGGCAGGGAGTTCACTCGGGTTTGCTTTCAGCCCCTGGCAGGCTGTGCCAGAGAGGCTGCCCCCCGAGAAGCTCCTTCGGCTGGCCTGGCCTGGGGTGCTGCCCTCAGCCAGGCCACGGAGAAACCCTGACCACTCCCAAGCCCCTTCTGACATTTACGAGGTGCTGCTGAAGGGGGGCCTCCCCAAACCTTGAAGGAATGTTAATTGGCTTAAGCTGTTGTCTATGCACCGGCTGGGGCCCAAGTTATGACTGTTTTATTTTTATTTGTTTTCCTCTAGAGGCGCCTGGGTTGGGCTGGACGACTGGTAGGCCAACTCTCCGCACTGAAGCCAGAGACGGGAAGGGGCTGGGGTGTGGTGGGGGGGTGCGGAGGACCCTCAACGTGTCCCCAGCTCCCACTCAGCTTCTCCCTCTTGCTGGGGTCTCCACGCAGAGACAGGGTACGGGGAAGTTCTGGAAAGGAAATGAAATGCAGAGGGGACAGACAGCAGAGTTTGGGTGTCATACCCACGAAGGACGAAGAGCTGCTCTGCCCTCCTGGGTCGCATGGCCCCAGAAGGTATAACCTGTCTGATACAGTCATATTAGACTTTCTTTAAGTGCTGGCCTGAGGAATAAAGGAGAAAAGGAGTCTTCTCAGCACACAGTGCTTACAGTTATAAGAAAGGCCATCTCTAGGGTGGGGACAAGACAGCCACCGCGTGAGTCACAGCTGGATGGACCCTTCCAGAGAGTCTGCCTTACCATCCAGAGGGAGAAGCAAGCCCAGGCAGGGAAGGAGATGCACTTGGAGTCCTTTGCGGCAGATGTGACTTGGGGGCCAGGCCTTTCCTCAATGTCCAGCAGAGTCTGAGGGAGTGAGCTCCCAGAACCTGGGGGGGGGGGGAGTTGTCACACTGAAAAAAATGACATCCCACTGGCTTCTCCCCAGAAGGTACTCTATGAGTTCTTCACTCTACAGAGAAGAAACTGAAGCCCAGGAATTATAATAGCAATACTGCTCCTAATAAGAAGAATAGCTCTAATTTATTGAGCACTTACTGAGTATCAGACCAGGGGCCAGGCCCTTTTCATGCATCCATCCAGTATATACTTACGCAGGGGTCGGTCACTGAGCTGGGTGCTGGCGATGCGACAAAGGATTAAACAGAGCACGACCACCAGCAGGTTACAAGTGGGGAGTGGGCTTGGGGAGGGACACAGGAAATAAGCAAGTCAAGAAGCCATGCAAACTGGGGAAGCCAGGGGCAGCAACAGAGAGCAAATGTGACCCCTTCCGGAAGTCAGGGAAGTGACATGGGCTCAGACCCAGAGAGATCTGCCTCCCCATCTGATGAACTAGGAAACCGAGACTCCCACAAGTAAGGTAGGTGGCTGAAGGTCACCTAAGCTAGTGGGTGGAGGTGCCCGGACATCAGTTTGCTCCCAGTGGTTGGCACCTGTTCTGTGCCCGGTCTGTGGGTCTCCACGGACTCCTCTATCCTTACACTGAGTGCTTCATCTTGTCGCTCACGAGAAGACTTTCAGAGTCAGGTCTGGGACTTGGGCTCTGACTCCTCACCCAATGCTGTGTTTCTTCCTCAAGATCTAGCCAGGAGGGACACCTGGGTGGCTTATTCAATTAAGCGTCTGCCTTCAGCATATGTCGTGATCCCAGGGTCCTGGGATCGAGTCCCACATTGGGCTCCTTGTCCAGCGGGAAGAAGCCTATTTCTCCCTCTGTCTGCCACTGCCTCTGCTTGTGCTTTCGTGCTCTCTCTCTCTGACAAATAAATAAATAAAATCTTAAAAAAAAAAAAAAGAAGGGGTGCCTGGGTGGCTCAGTGGGTTAAGCCTCTGCCTTCGGCTCAGGTCATGATCCCAGGGTCCTGGGATTGAACCCCGCGTCGGGCTTTCTGCTTGGCGGGGAGCCTGCTTCCTCCTCTCTCTCTCTCTGCCTGCCTCTCTGCCTACTTGTGATCTCTTTGTCAAATAAATAAATAAAATCTTAAAAAAAAAAAAAAAAAAGATCTAGCCAGGAGCTCTCCAGCAGCAGTTCAGAGACCCCAGTGACCCCAGTGACCCAGAAAGAACTTCTAGGTGAACTTCTCAGACATCAGGTGCTTCTGACAGGACCACAAATTCGAGATGCCATGTGAAACAACAACTTCACAATGGGGCTCTAGCCTGAACAGAAACTTACTTAGGAAGTTTAACCAAAGCCAACCCTCATTTAATCAGGGGTCTCATCAAAAGGAGCCCTGGTTCTCCCCTACTTCTCTGGCAGTTTTGTGTGTGTGAGTGTGGGTGAGGTAGGAGGTCTCTGGGGTTCTTCTGTCAGCCTTTGTGGCTCGCAAATGGGAAATGTCCCCACCAGGAACCCAGGCTCCCCAGAGGGGCATGTCTGAGCACCCCCGGGCCCTGGGATTCCCTGTTACAGAATTTATAGCATTCAACCTGCCCAAAGCCTGTCGTAGTGCTCACACTGTGAGACCTGAGTTCCTGGACAAGGGGATAGCCCACCTCACTCTCAGACGGCTTAGTAAAGTCAAGGTAACTCATTTCTTTTTCATTGTGAAAATTTCCAAACATATACCAATGCAGAGAGTACAGTGGGCATCTAGGTACCATCCCCCAACTTCAACAACTCTCTGCCCTTGGCGTATGTCCTCTCTCCATCCTTCTCCACCTTTAATGCTTTTTGTGTGGAGTGCTATAAAGCCAGCCTCAGGAGTCGTGTCTTTCACTTCTAGATTCCTCAGTATGCATCTGAGAAAACAGACACAGTTTCTTACGTGACCACAAAGTGGCTGTTGCACTCACCAAAATTAAAAATTTCCCCCTTATTCAGTTGCTTTATACAAACGAAGGTCCAAACAAGGTCTACTCATCGTATTTATGAATTTTTCTTAAATATTTTAAAAAGTCCTTAAAAATAAGTCACAGTTTCCTTTCCTCCCTCCCCCAGTCTTCATGACACTGATTTGACTTTAACTCATTCCGACAAATATTTATTGAGTGAAATATTTATTGAGTGCCTGGCTGCTCTCTCTACCAGGGACTGCGGCTAAATGTTTTGTTATTATTAACAGTAACAGTGGTTGCCCTTTCTGTAGTTACTATGTGTCAGGCTTTATGTTAGCATTTTGTATATTTGGTGTCAAAATCCCCCGAGACAGAATTTATTGTCTTTATGTTCCTTCTTTGTAGCTGACCTCGTGGAGACCAGAGAAGCAAGTAACCAAGGTCACACATCTAGCAAGTGGCAGATTTGGGTTTTAAACCAAGTACCGATGGCTCCAGAGTGATTTTTATCCCTGCCTCCGGTGATGCACAGAGGGAAACCGCATCCTTAGTCAGAAAGAATTGGAGGGGATGCTTGTGAAAAAGCCTGGTGAGGTGCTCCCCCACGGTCAGGATGAAAGACTGTGCCTTTACCGTGATGTGCGGGAATAAATGCTGCTTCCCCAGACCATGTGCAGTGGGGCTTCAATAAGGGAAAAAAAGAAGGGAGTTGGACACTGGGAGTTGGACAGTGCATCCGAACATGGAGCTTTACAATGAAGTTCACACTGTGACTTAATCAAACTCTTCGAGCTGTTAAGGACAGAAATCCAACTGTAATGGGCTCAAGCAAAAATCATTTAATCATTTATTGGCTCAGTTAACTGAAAAGTTGTGGGGCAGGGGCACATAGCTTCAGGCACAGCTAGATCCAGAGGACCAACAAAGTGAGCATCATCATGTATGAAGCACCAAGGCAAATTTTTTTTTAAAGATTTTATTTATTTATTTGAGAGATAGAGCACATGCACAAGCAGGGGGAACGGCAGGCTGAAGGAGAGGGAGAAGCAGACCTCCCGCTGAGCAAGGAGCCCGATGTGGGGCTCAATCCCGGCACCCTGGGATCAGGACCTGAACCAAAGGCTTAATGACTGAGCTACCTAGGTGCCCCAAGGCAAACTCTTTATAGTGATCCTCATAACATCTTCCCAAATAAGCATCACCACTTTCCCATTCTACAGTTGAAGAAGCTGAGTTCCAGGGAGATTAAGCGACTTTCACAAGGTCAATGCAACTGGCAAGTGGTAGAACAGGAACTCAAAGCCAGTTCTGTCTGGAATCTGATTCCAAGGCTGGACCTTTTGCCACTAGACAAACTCTGGCTCCCTGACTTATGGAAGGCCCTATGACTATGCTAGAAAGCCCATGGCAAGTCCTGCTGAACAGATCTATGACCACAAGCAGCTGCCTCCTAATCCAGCTTCCCGAGCCCCCCAGCTGCGGAAAACAAGCACTCTAATGCCAGCCATTCCTAATCTCTGCTAACCACGATACTTCTCTTTGTTCTTTAGGGGCATGATGTTCTGGGGGATACAAAGGGGCTTCCAGTTTGCCCACCTTCATCTGTTGATATGTCTAACAAATATTTATTGAGCACCTACTGTGTACCAGATGCTGGTGCTAGGTGCTTTCCGTGTTGTGACTCAAATCAGCCCCGGGAGGCGTCAGTCCCCGTTGCTTCTACCTTACAGATGAGAAAGGCAAGCTGGGAGCTTGCCCAAGTTGGCATGGCTGGTAAATAGCAGAACTGCTGTTTGAACCCAGGTGGTCTGACCCAGAGCCTGTGGGTTCTGTTCAAAGAGCTGACAATCGAAGGAGGAACTGGAGACATGAAAAGACAGTTGTGAAGGGGAAACAGGAAAAAGGAGTGTGGAGTCAGTGGGGTATGGCCACCCTCTGCTGTGCTGTGCCGGAGTCAAAGAGGACCGGTGGGTGCGGACTTGTAGATGTGTCTCCTTGGTATGCTACTGCTGGAAAATCAATTCGTGGAATAATAGACACAGTACGATACCACTTATGCAAAACAAAATACTGTAGTCTTAATGCATCGAGACACTTCTGGGGAAAAAACACACACCAAACAGTGGGACTGGTTGTCAAGAGGACTTAGCATCTACCTGCAGTGTTCTCAGTATTTACAAGGAAAATGTGTTTATTTTAGAATAATATAATAATAATTTAGAAAATAATAAACTAGAAAATAATAATTTAGAAAGGACAGTCGACATGATGTGTTATATACGCTAAGAGAGAGGGAGAAGCTCAGAGTACTGGGGATGCCCAATGCAGTTAGGAGGAGGTGGTCATCAGGGAAGGGGGGGACCCTTGCTTCCTTGAGGAGGGGAGACTGAGTTGAGTTTTGAAGACTGAATAGGTCTCATCACCATAGAAACCTGGACAAAAAGTGTCGTAAGCAGTGGGAACAGTATGTGCAAAGACCCAGACGGGAGATTGAACATGATGCAGAAAGGACCAGGTTAGCCCTTCCTAAAGCATATCACCTGGGATGAGGATTAAAAATGCAAATTTCCGGGGCGCCTGGGTGGCTCAGTGGTTTAAGCCGCGGCCTTCGGCTCAGGTCATGATCTCAGGGTGCTGAGATCGAGTCCCGCATCGGGCTCTCTGCTCATCGGGGAGCCTGCTTCCCTCTGTCTCTCTCTGTCTGCCTCTCCATCTACTTGTGATTTCTCTCTGTCAAATAAATAAATAAATAAAATCTTTAAAAAAAATGCAAATTTCCTGGGGTGTCTGGGTGGCTCAGTGGGTTAAAGCATCTGCTTTCAGCTCAGGTCATATTCCCAGGGTCCTGGAATCTAGCCCCATATCGGGCTTTCTGCTCAGCGGGGAGCCTGCTTCTCCCCACTCCTCTCTCTGCCTGCCTCTCTGCCTGCTTGTGATCTCTCTCTCTGTCAAATAAATAAATAAAATCCTTAAAATAAAATAAAAATGCAGACTTCCAGACCTCACTACAGACTCTATGATGGGTACAGGAATCAGCATTTTGAAAGACTCTTTAGATGCACTAGTTTTTTTTTTCAATATGCAAAAATCAGTTGTATTTCTACACACTGGCATGGAAAGATTGAAAAGGAAATTAAGAAAAATAATTCCACTTAACAATGGCATCATAAAGAATAAAACACAGGGAGCACATTTAACAGAAGCATAAAACATCACTGAAAGAAATGGAAGGCCCAAATAGAAAGACATCCTATGTTTTTGGGAAAACTGTCTGCAAATCCAATGCATTGCCTACAGAATCAAAGCCAACTCCTTTTCAGAAATTGACAAGCTGATCCTAAATTCATATGGAAACACCAGGGACCCAGAATAGTCAAAACAATCTTGAAAAGTACGAAGTTGGAGGACTCACGCCTGCTGATTCTAAAATTTACTACAAAGCTATAGTAAAAGCAGTGTGGAACTGGGAAAAACAGAGACATTTCCCCAGAAGAAATACGCAAATGGCCAGGAAACCCATGGAAAATGCCACCATTATTTAGCCACCAGAAGACACAAATCAAAACCACAGTGAGGTGTCACGACCCGCACAGTAGGATGACTAGTAATCAAAAACGAGGACTGGAGAGCACGTGGAGAACCTGGAGCTCTCCTCTCGTGCCCATGGGAATGGCAAATGGGGCAGCCTCCATGGAAAAGAGTTTGGTGGCTCCTCAAAAAAATCGAACATAGAATTACCATATGATGAAGCCATTCCATGTCTGGGTAGAGAGCCGAACAACCGCAAGCATGGACTCCAACGGATTATTTGTATGCCCCTGTTCACAGCTGCATTATTCACAACAGCCAAGAGGGGGCAGCAGCTCAAATGCCCATCAGTAGATGAGTGAACAAATATTACGTGGTATACGCAGCCGTGCAGAGGAATATTATTACGCAGTAAAAAGAAAGTGCCAAAACATGCTACATACGGATGAACCTTGAAAACATTAGGATAAAGGAAAGAAGCCAGACATGAAAAGTCACTTGCTGTACAGTTCCATTTATACGAAATGTCTGGAACAAGCAAATCCATAAAGACAGAAAGTGGATTAATGGTTGTCCAGGGCTGGGAGGTTTGGAGGGAAATGGGGAGTGATTGCAAAGGCGGTGAGGGTGTCCTGGAATTAGTGGCGATGACAGTTGTGCAGCTCTCCAGATATACTAAATACCACTAAAGTCTACATGTTAACAGGGTATGTGAATTTGGTTTCCATGAAACTATAGTTGGTTTTTTTTTTTTTTTAAGTGCCTGTGAACCACTGGGAGAAAAGGGTCTGGAACTCAAGGCTAGGATGGAGATTGGGGGCTCTTAACCTGGGGGTTAGAGGCAATGAGGAGATCTAGGAAGAGGTTTCAGGAAGCCCTGGCGCGAGGAAGTACCATGGCCAGTGGTGTAGGGGTACGTGGGCATTTTTCTAGGTTACGCTGTGTCCTGGTGGGGTCTCTTACTCTGGTACGGTGCAGAGGCCATGGGCAGGTAGGACGTTTGTTGCCCAGGGAGAGACAGGAGGAGCACCACTGAAGCTGGGGGAACGTGAGGAGGTACACTGACTTGAGATCTCCACTCTGAAACCTAGGGAATGTTTAGTTCGATACCATCATTTTAAGTAGGAGCAAACTGGAGTCCAGGGAGAGGAAGAAACGTGCGAAAAGTTACAAGGCAGTTAGTGGCCGGAATGGGGTCTCTGGACCACTGTATCCTCAGCAAGCCCTTCCTAATCATGCTCTCTACACTGAACTTTCTACCATGATGCCCCCCTGTCCCCCTGATAACCTAGGGGGATTTTCTATTGTTTTGTTTGAGCGGCTACTGTCCCCCTGAGTGGTGGGTCAGTGCAAGTCCCTGGGGATGAAAATACTAGAAAGCAGCCATTTAGTTATTGAGGCCATTTGATGAGACACTTCCCATGCTTTCTCTCAGCCCTCTTGACAATCTTATGAAGTAGGTTTGGTATTTCTCTCTCTCTTTCACAGTTGGGGAAATTGAGGCTCTGAGCGGTCATGACTCCTACCCACGCTCACACACCCGTAAGTGGCAGAGCTGGGCTCTTCATCCGGGCTTTCTTTCAGTGCGCTGGGTGTTTTCCTGTGAAGGTTGTCCCGGAAGAATGGTTTTATTCCATTATGTTGTTTGACACCTAAATGCGATTAATAAACCAAAATTCTGTTCCCGGAACCATAGATAACAACTAAAATGTGATGACACACAAAAAGCTCAGGATGTGGGTCAGAAGAGCTCAATCTTATTTTTCATTGACTGCCTGTGTGACTTTGGGTAACTTCCTCCACCCTCTGAGTCTCAGCTTTCTTGGAGAAGACTTTCAAACCTAGATGAGCTTAAGAATCAGCAGAGCTGACTTAACATGTTCCATTCAGGGGTGCCTGACTGGCTCAGGCATTAGAGCACGTGACTTTGATCTCCGGGTGGTAAGTCTGAGCCCCATGTTGGATGTAGACATTATTTAAAAATAAAGGGGCGCCCGGGTGGCTCAGTGGGTTGGGGCCTCTGCCTTCGGTGCAGGTCATGACCTCAGGGTTCTGGGATCGAGCCCTGAGTTGGGCTCTCTGCTCAGCGGGGAGCCTGCTTCCTCCTCTCTCTCTGCCTGCCTCTCTGCCTACTTGTGATCTCTGTCAAATGAATTTAAAAAGTAATCTTAAAAAAGAGTTAAAAAAATAAAAATGAAAATAAAAATGTTTCATATGCTGGCAAGGATAAATCTTTATTTATTTTTAAAGATTTGATTTATTTGACTTGTTTGATTTATTTTAAAGATTTGGTTTATTTGAGAGATTTGAGAGATTTGGGAGAGGGAGAAGCAGACTCCCACTGAGCAGGGAGCTTGATGGGGGGCTCGATCCCTGGACCCTGGGATCATGACCTGAGCCGAAGGCAGATGCTTAACCCACTGAGCCACCCAGGCGCCCAAGAGTAAAGCTTTAAAACATGTTGCTCAATAAGAAGCAAACACAGATAAGTTCATGCATTATTATTTCACTCACATGAAGTCCCCAACCAGGCATAACTAGTGTTAGAAGTCAGAGTGTTTAGTGTGACCTCTGGGGGAAGAGGGAGGGTGGTGTGAACCATAAGGGAGTGAAGAAGATTTGGGGGGATAGACCATGTTCTATTTGTTGACCTGGGCTGACCACATTGGTATTTTCACTTTATGGGAACTACTTGAGCTATAAAAATTACTTTTTGTACAATTTTCAGGATGTGTTATATATCACAATAAAAAAGTTAAAGGCCTCAAAGATTCCTGAGTACCATTCCAGCAATCACCCTAAAATTTGTGTTTTTTCAAATTCTGCAGATGATTCTCCTAGAGCCATGAGGAATTGTCTTGGAGATAAATCACATATAATGTTATGGTCTACACTGTGATTTTTTAAAAAGGTTTTATTTATTTATTTATTTGACAGACAGAGATCACAAGTAGGCAGAGAGGCAGAGAGAGAGAGGGGGAAGCAGGCTCCCTGCCGAGCAGAGAGCCAGATTCGGGGCCTGATTCCAGGACGCTGGGATCATGACCTGAGCAGAAAGCAGAGGCTTAACCCACTGAGCCACCCAGGCGCCCCGATACACTGTGATTTTATTTAAAACAGTATTTTTCAAGTTTTGCACACTTTTTTCCCACCAGGGGACCCTGGTCAAATCAAATGGAATTTCAGAAACAGCATTTCCTGGGGGTAAGCTTGTGCTATAGTTTTTCTCTCTTCACCAGTAGAAAGACATTTGGATTGTTTATGTGATTATAAATAAAGCTCTTTACAAACACTTATGTACAGATTTTTGTGTGCCTCTGGATTTTCACCTCCCCTTGCTAAATACTTAGAAGTGGGATTGTTGGGTTTTGTTGTTCAGTATGTGTTTATAAAAAAACCGTGAAACTATATTCTGAAGTGGCTGCACACTCTGCATCCCCACCAGTGATGTAAGAGAATTCCAGTCACTCCATACCCTCATCAGCACTAGGTATTGTCCGCTTTATTTTTCAATTTTAGCCATTTGAATGAGTGTAGTAGTATCTCATCACAGTTTTAATTTGCATTTCCATAATGACTAATGATGAGCATCTTTACACCAGCTTATTTATCATTCATATATCTTCTTTGGTGAATGGTCTCTTCCAATCTTTTGCCCATTTTAACATTGGGTTGTTTTCTTATTATCGAATTTTACAAATTCTTTATATATACATGCTAGATACTTGTGATTTATCAGCTATATTATCAGATTTATAATATAAATATTATATCCCTTTGTGTGGCTTGTTTTGTTCATTTTCTTTTTTTTTTTTAAAGATTTTATTTATTTGACAGAGAGAAATCACAAGTAGATGGAGAGGCAGGCAGAGAGAGAGGGGGAAGCAGGCTCCCTGCTGAGCAGAGAGCCCGATGCGGGACTCGATCCCAGGACCCTGAGATCATGACCTGAGCCGAAGGCAGCGGCTTAACCCACTGAGCCACCCAGGCGCCCTGTTTTGTTCATTTTCTAAATAATGTCTTTCAAGGGACACCTGGGTAGCTCAGTCTGTTAAGCATCAGGTTATGATCCTGGGGTCCTGGGATCAAGTCCCCTATCTAGCTCCTTGCTCGGCGGGGGCCTGCTTCTCCCTCTGCCTGCCACTTCCCCTGCTTGTGCTCTCTCTCTGACAAATAAATAAAATCTTAAAAAAAAAAAGTCTTTCCAAGTGCAGAAGTTCTTAATTTCAATAAAGTCCAATTTATTAATTTTTTCTTTTATAGATTGTGTGTGTGTGGGGGGGGTGTCTAAGAACCCTCTGAGAGAACAGAATTCTTGACATGGTTGTACCGCTGACTGGCAGTGTGATTTTGAGCAAGCCACCTCCCTCTCTCCAGGCTTCTTTATCTCCAGCTTACAATGAAATGATTGCAGTAGAGGTTCTGTAAGAGCATGTCCAGTTCTGCTATTTTAAGTCTACATAGCAGCCTAAGACTAGTCATATCAAGGACCCTATAAGAATAAATCTATTTCCATTTTCTGAGCATTTCACAGGTGAAAGGCTTGAGGCAGGGGCTTGTGCATTATCTCTTTTCATTGTCACTTATTCCCACGGGAAGTAAGTACTGTTATTAGTCACATTTCACAGAGGAAGTCCCTGAGGCCAAGAGAGGTCAAGTCACTTGTTCAAGTGCTCAAGCCCACTTGACACCCACCTGGTCAGAGCCTAGATGGGACTCAAGCATTATCAGTCTAAATAGCCATGGTGGTGTGGTGCCCTTGATGGCTAGGTGAATGGCCCCACGAAAATTGTGCTGATTATTTGGAGGTGAACCCTGGGGGTGTGCAGAGGGTGAGGAAATACTCCCCATCAAGTGAGAAGGCAGGTGGGCAGGGGTAGGGGATAGGATTCCTTGGGGAAATTTACAGCCAGCAAATTGCTAAAATCTTTGTGCCTGCCGGTGGGTCACTGGGGCCCTGCGGGACTCCCTCTGATGGCCTCAAGCGGGCTGGGTGGAACCCTTCCTACCAAAAGCAAAGGAGGGAGGCGCCATGAGGCTGGAACCGAAGCCAGATGGGCTCGCCCGCACCCAGGGTGCACACACGGGCGACAGAGCGTGCGTGCGTGTGTGTGTGTGTGTGTGTGTGTGTGTGTGTATAAGCGCACGCGCGCACACTCGATAGTTCGACAGTTCGTGGGCTCATCTGCTTCTGTGCCTGCTTGTGGACGCAGGCGATGTGTGTGCCCGGAGCGTAGTTCCGTTTACTAACTCACCAAACAGCCGTGCAGAGCTAGCTGTGTGTCAGCCCCATGCCAAGCCGGGGGCCGGTGCCAGGGACACAGGGTGACAAAATGGTTGAGGACCTTGCCCTCCCTGAAGAAGCGGGCACTTCGAGAAGTGTCGAGGGGACAAACCTTAAATCAAGTCAGGAAAAACCAAAATCAACCTCATGGGTTCGTGGGTCTGGGTCTGGGAGATGGTGCGCGCGTGATGGAGGAACCCGGGGTCTGGAGCACCGGTTCTCCCCTGCCAGTGGGTGCAGCGGAGGCGAGGCAAGCGGCTGTGCCTCTGACCTTGCGCTCCGAGTGGGGGTAGGGAGCGAGCCTTGAACCTGTCGTAAACCCCAGCGGAATGCGTCGGGATTCCTCGGCCATTCGCCCTGCAGCAGCTGGTCTTCCGACGCAAGGAGCACGGCCCACCAGAGCAGCATCCGCACGTGCATGTCTGCCCTGGGGACCCGTCTTCCGCACTTAGCCTGAAGCCAATCCCCCCAGGAAAGCATTCTTCCCCGCCCCCTCTCCCCTGAAGACGCCCGGAAAGCCCCAAACCAAGCTGACCTGAGGGCCGAAGGACACTACCGAGTAACGGATGAGGAAGGGGAGACCGATGGGGCGGAGGGGCGCGTCCGGGTCCCGAGCGAGTCCGGGCGGCTCTGAGACTCGTCCTCCCAGCTCCTGAGGCCTCCATTCTGCCAGTGGGCCAGTAGGTGGCGCTAGAGGCCAGGGTTGGCCTGCCCAGCACGGACCCCCCCCCCCCCCCGCGCCCCCCCCCGCCGCCGCCCGCCCCCAGCCCCCTGCAGGCCCGGAGATCTTGGACTCTGGGGTAGGGACTGGCACTACTTCTGTGCGCCCAACGCTGGTCTGGGGGCTCTTCACGCATTAGCTTGTTTTACCCTCACATTATCTTATTATCCCATTTTACAGATAAGGAAACTGAGACTCAGAGATTCTTAAGTAACTTTCTTATGGCCACTCAAATTTGTGGCAGGACCATGGCCGCAACCCAGTTCAGAGGGTCAGCTGTGCTCTGCAGGAAGCACTTCACCATACCAGGTAGGGAAGCAGGGGTTGACAGCTGGCCCAGCTGGCCCGGGCAGAGCTGCATCTGGGACAGTAGATGGTGGATATCCCAGGAGGAGGGGGTGACTGGGAGGAGCTCAGAGGGCCTGCACTCTGCCCAGCTTCCTTTCTTCAGGGCCTCCCCAAGACTTAGCATATTCCACTCTGGGGTCTTGCCCTTGGGACAAGGGAAGGTGTCCAGCCTTCCCTGTGACCCTCTCCTCCTCAACCCCAGATGTACCTGCTGGCTCTGTTCACCACACAGCCCCTCTGGGAAGCCTTCTTTCACCACTGAGGCTCCAAAGTCCCTCCCATCCTACCGGCTCCTGGAGGGGAAGTTCAGGTAGCCATCTTTGTAACGAGTTCCCTGGGCATCGTGCCACGTGGCCAAGTATGGGACCACCTCCTCCAGGCCCAACCCCAGGCTTGCACCTGAAACCAGCATTTGTTGCCTGCCTTTTAAAATACACCCAGTCTGAGGTTCATTAAGTAAGGAGGGCACGTGATATGAGCACGGGGTGTGCTAAGCAACTGATAAATTATTGAGCTCTACATCTGAGACTAACGATGTACTTACTGTATGTTGGCTGATTGAATTTGAATTAAAAAATTAAAAAGAAAATTAAAAAAATATACCCAGGGTGTTTGCTCTCCCACAATGGGAAGCATGTGGACTCCTCAGAGCAGGGCTCCTGGCATAACCTCCTTACCTCTCCAACCCTGGTCCCTGTCCAGACCAGGACATCTTGCCAAGTCTATACCCTTCATCCTGTAAATTGCTCTGAGCCTCCAGCCGGTGCCCGTACTGTCCTAACAGCGGGGAGAGAATCTCAGCTCACCTCCTCATGGCAGAGACAGACAAGAAGCAGAAAACAGGTATGAATTTGAGTCTCTGACCGAAAAATAAAACAGAGAGGGGCAGCTGGGTGGCTCAGTCTGTTAACTGTCTGGCTTTGGCTCAGGTCATGATCTCAGGGTCCTGGGATCAAGTCTCACGTTCAGCAGAGTCTGCTTCTCTCTCTCCCACTGCCTCTCCCCTCCCCAATGATGCCGTCTCTCTCTCAAATAAATAAAACAAAAACAAAAACAGGAAAGAAAGAACAAATCCAGAGCGATGACAGTGTGACAGTGGGGTGGGAGGAGGTCCCGCAGGAAGGCAGCTGGGGGAGCCCTCTTTGGGATGTGCCATTTGAGAAGACACCCAGAGGACAGTCTTTTGAAGTCTGGAAAGGAGGGGTCCCAGACTCAGGAAGAGCCAGTTCCAGAGCCCTAGAGTGAGAACCACCTGGGGGCAGCTATCCAGCAGGGAAGGAAGGCAGGTGTGGCTGGAGCGCCCCACAGGGAGAGGGCCGAGAGGCCAGCAGGGCCTTGTGGGCACAGCATGGTTTGGGGGTTTATTCTATGTAGAGAGGAAGCCCCCTGGAGGGTCCTAAGCAGGACAGTGAAATGCAACATTTAGCCTTAATCTGTTGCTTTGCCCTGGGTTCCTCCCTGAGGGTCCCAGAACCCCCCTCCTCCCCAACACAAGCGGAGAACACTTGGGGCACAGCTGGTAGCCAGGGCCCCTGACCCTGGCCTGCTCCGCTCTGCAGAGTTAATCCCTTGGCCCAGGGCAGCCTCTGATTAGCAGGCCCTGCCATTCCTGGCTGATAAACTTCCAGGCACGCCTCTGGCTGGGAGAGAGTGGAGAAATCCAAGCGGCAGAGGAGGGGGTGCTCCCCCAGCAGCAACGGAGGAGGCCTTATCTCTCCCCTTCCTAAGGTGCTGAGTTTCCTGGGCGAGAGCCACTGCCGGGTCTGTCCCTCATTTGGCACTTTCGGAGCCACTATCTCAGCCAGGGTCCAGGGTGGATTTTATGGGGCCCTTACTTCAAGAGGAGAAAACCAAGTTTGGTGCAGGCTGCGGGAGGGTTGCTGTGCAGTGTGGGGCCCTGGTGAGCGTCCACCTCTGACCTCCTGTCAGGGGAGTCAGCCCCACATACGGATGCAGGACTGGAGGCTTTGAGTGCCTGAAGGTGGTGGGGGCAAGCATTTCCTGACTCCCAGTCCAGTGCTCTTTCCCCCATCCAAGTCACCTAAAAATACAGCTGCCCCTTCTCCCTGCTTCAAGCCACAAGGGGAGGGGTAGCACAGGGTATCATGGAGATGGGTGGGCAGGTAGCTTCCTGGGGAGAAAAGGGTTCATGGTAGGGGGGGGAAGTATCAGGACTGGGTACAGGGTCCTGTGTGAGTCAGACCTCCATCTCCTTATCAGATGTTCCAGATCTACATGTTCTGAAACAGCTGGAATTGAGAGCAAGTCTCAAGGACCTGGCTGAGGATCAGAATCCCCAAGAACATGTTAACATGCAGTTTCTGGGGCCCTGAAACAGACCTGCAGAATCAGAACCGCCAAGGGTGGGGCCAGGAATTTCTCTATTGAACATACTTGCTAGGTTCTCCTTCAGCACAGATGAGGCTGGGAAACACTGATTTGACCACTGACCCTGAGTCCTGGGGCTCTGCCTACCTGTGTCAGATGGGGCTTCAGCAGCCGTTATCAAGGACAAAGAGGGCGCGTGTGTGCACGTGTGAACCCATGTGCACTGAGGGTACGAGGCCTATGTGCTGTGCTTGGGCTTGATTCTTGCCTCTGGCACTTAAAGTGGAACCACCTTGGGTTTTCCCTCTGCTCACCTCTGGAAGGGAGTTATTGAGAGTGAGCATGGGAATTAGTAAAACAATTGTTATTCTCTTCTGTTCCTTTAGAGAGCCCGGGCAGTGGGCTGTGTGCACAGTCCTGTGAGGGAGCTGAGACCGTCATCCCCGGGGGGTCAGATGGAGAAGGTGGGTCCAGAGAGGGGAGGGATCCTGTCTGAGATACCCTCCCCCTACACACCACTGCTAACTGGCCGGGCTGAGATTTGAACCCAGGGCTGTCTGATTCTGATTCCAGAGTGCCTATTTTTAGTCCATTCTTTCCTTCTCTGCTCGCTTTTCCTGTCCTGTCTCTCTCTCTCAGTGACATTCACTGAACACCTCCTCTGTGCCCGTCGGGGAGCCTGGCGCACTCTCCTTGGCCCTTTGGCGGAACCGGGGGCAGGAGGTAGGGTGCATGCTGCCCTCCGGACACTGTTATCCGGCCACAGGTGGTGGAGTTCACTGTGCAGCGCTCCCCATGCTTCACTCACAGCTTCATCCCCCAGTTCCGGAGAACTTGTTACAACCCAGATTGCCTGGTCCAGCCCCCAGACAGTCTAGCTTAGTTGGTCAGGGCTGGTCCTGGGACTCTACATTCTTTACAGCTTCCCAGGCTGTGGGCAGCTGCTGGTTTGAACATTGCATTTGAAGTTGCGCTGTAATAGAAAGACTGATGTCAAGAGAAGGGCACAGATGTCGTCTGCTGCTCTTTGGTCTTCAATGATGGAAGTTAAGAAGTTTTTCCCAGAAAAATGTACAAACCCACCTACACACAAGATCTTGCACTGTTTCAGGCAGCTCCTGGATCGTGGAAAGCTGGCCCTGGATCCTTGCCCCAGCGACAGAACCATCCCCTGGTCAAAGCACCAGGCCGCTGCTCACCCCTGCCATGTAGGCTCCCTGGACCTCTTGACAGAATTGCTCCTCTGCGTTCACGATGCTTAGTGAGGACATAACTCCATCAGGGTAGCTGTGTCCATATTTGCCTCCCCTCCTAGATTATGGGACTTTCAAGCGGTTGTCCCCCGCCCCGCCCTTTGTAGCACGATAAGGTTAGATTTCCCTTTGAGGTTAGCCCTAACCATGTGATTTACGGTAGCTGCTAAAATGTTGGTGATCCAAGCTTTATGAGCCACTATGTGGCTCACTGGACTCTTCACCTTGCCTGGGATCTTGGAAATGTGCATGTAGTGGAGGAGCCACGAGCTCCTGTACCCGAGCATCTGGGTGAATAGAGACTCCCGCCCACCTGCGTTGGACACACAGCACGAGTATGAGCTCGGCCTTTGTTGACTAACTACTGGGTTGTTTGTTGCTGCAGCGTAACCTGGCTTGTCCTGGTGGAGCAGGCGCTGTGAAGCCATGAGCTATGGGTCTCCAGCTCCTACCCAAGCTGGTGCAGAGGAGGCCCTCAGACATCACACCGGCTACCACTTATGAAGACCTCGCTAAGCGTCAGGCCCTGGTCACTGGAATCTCACCTCAAAGTCCCACCAACCCTAGAAGTCAGATAGATGTCCTTATTCCCAGTTTACAGATGAGGGGCGTTTCTGGGTATCGAGTGGCCTAGGAACCCATGTCTCTGACTTCCAGCATCCTATCTGCAGCGCCATATATGACCCAAGACACAAGCAGGCCGGTGGCTTTTCTGGCCGCTCCCTACGCCATTGGCTTCTCACTGAGCCTCAGTGTCCGCAGTCACAGTAATGCTCTTCTCCCAGGTCGGCGGTGACATGTTCGGTGCTCTGCACAGCGCCTGGCAGGTCGTAAGTGCTCACTAGTGGTAGCTGTTGTTTTCCATGATGATGCTCCTCTGGCTTGGAGACAAGCTGTTTGAAAGAACGAATGAATGCAGAAGGGTGCGGTGAACTGGAAATTGGATGAGGTGTCTGGGGACACCCTGGGAGCCAAAACGCAAATGTGGCTTTTTTTTTTTTAATGCTTCCCAACCAACCTGGAAGTCAGCTTCCCTCTGTTGAGCCCTGGCTTGGCCTGGTTCAGGGCAAGACGCTTCACACACATCCCCTTGACCTGATGAGAGAGAGGCTGTTAATTCGCCCCCATTTTACAGATGCGGAAACTGAGCCTGGGGGCAGTCAAGGATCTTGCCCAAGGACTCCCCGCTAGAAGAGGCAGCTCCAGGGGAGCGGGGCGGCTGCCTCTGAAGCCGGGGATAGGAACCTCTTCATGAAAGGGGCTTCCCTTCAGGGGAAACCAGGGCAGGCAAGGCAGCAGCGAGCAAGGCCCTGCGCTTCCGCTCCAGCTTTCTCCTCCGCAGCCTTGTCTCTGCTTCCCGCAAAGGTGTGAAAAGAGCACACGCGCGCCGCCCCCACCCCCGGAGGAAAGCGAGCCCGCCGAGGAACCGCCCCCGGGCCGCCGGCGGCCCCTCCCCGCGGCCCACAGACTCCTTGTCACCACCGTGATTGGTAGACTAAACAGCGGCAGCGGAGCCGGCCTCCTCGCCTGCTCTCGCCGGCGGCCGGCTTTCAAAGACGGGCCTCGGCGGCTATCTCCCCCATCAGCCCCAGCAGCATTTAGCCACTTTCTTCAAACACCCAGCCAGGGCATGATGGTTAACGTCAAATCTGGCAGCAAGTCATAACCTATAGGGCTGGGACATTTATCACGGCCGGGGAGGCCCCTGGGGACTTCAAAGAGGCCTGAGGGGCAGGGGGACCGGGCGGGGTTGGGGGGGCGGGGAGGGGGCTCCGGGCCGGGCTTCTCCACCCAGATGCTCAGATCCCTCAGAGCCCGAGGAATCAAGGGGCTTACCTCTGCTGGCCGGGGCAAATCATGATGATGATCGTAGAAATGCTGTTGACTTGTAATAGCTGTTGCCTCTGTAGGGTCAGGCTCCATGTTTTATTTTGATTTTAATTAATTAATTAATTTGTTGAGGTAATCTCTACGCTCAACGTGGGGCTCGAACTCCCGACCGGGAGGACAGGAGTCACATGCTCTCCAGACTGAGCCAGCCAGGCACCCTCATGCTACATGTTTTATCTCATTGAATGCCCAGAGCCCCTCTGTGAAGCTTTTATTGTTATTTTTGGAGATCGGGGAAATGGGGTGGAGAGACATTATGCCATTTGCCCAAAGCCACCTGGTTCATAATAAAAATAGTGTCAACCACAGTAGTCCTATCCTCCTGTATGGAGTGATTACTCTGTGTGGGTGCTTCATGTTGCCTCATTTAATCCTCCAGGTGCTCTCCGAGATAGATTATTCTCATCTGGAAGAAAAGAAGGCATGACAGATATTAGTGGCTTTCCCAAGGTGACAATGACTGGTGAGTCAAAAGCAAGCAGACCTTCTGCTCCAAAATGGGTTCCTAACCACCTTGTAGTGGAGCCTCTGGGGCTTGGGGTCCCCAGGGGCAGCCCCATCCTCTCTTCATCCTTGTCACTGGCTCCCTGGGGCACTGGGAAGCCAGAGAGCAGCCCTGGGTGTCCCGCTGTCAGATCCCAAGCCTGACAGAAATCCTTGGCGTGTCCTGGAAACTTCCAGCTGGTGAACTCAAGGCCTCTTGGGGCAAGGTGGAGAAATGGAGGAGCTGAGAACATTGCCTCCATCCAGCTTCCTGCCCAGGGCTCTTTCATGCGGGTGGCCTCCTAAACGTGGAGACTGTCCCATGTGAGAACGCTCCAGAAGGCTTCCAGGAGGAGGTGATATTTGGGCTGGTGAGAAGATAGAAATAAGGCTTACGTAGAGGGAACAGGTCAATGTATCAGCCAAGATTCTCCAGAGAAACAGAACTAATAGGATGTATATACACATACATAAATATATATGATACATATGTCTGAGAATGAGAGAGAGGAAGATCAAAATTGAGTTTTTAGGAATTGGCTCACGTGATTGTGGGGATTGGCAAGCCTGAAATCTGTAACGGAGGCCAGCAGCCTGGAAACTCGGGGAAGGGTCGATGTTGCAGTCTTGAGTATGAAGGCTAGAAACATAAGCAGAATTTCTCTGTTGCACTCTGGAGGCAGAATTCCCTTCTATCCCGGAAAACACAATCATTCCTCCTAAGGTCTTCAAATGATGGACGAGGCCCACCCACATTATGGATAGCGATCTGCTTTACGCAAAGTCTACTGACTTGAATGTTAATCACATCTGAAAAAATACCTTCCTGGCAACATCTAGGCTGGCGTTTGACCAAGCAAGTGGTCGCCACAGACTAGCCAAGTTGACACATAAAATTATCCACCACGGAGGGCAAATATTTGCATGGCTCCTTCTATAGGAGGGACTTAGAAGAATCACATTCACAGAGATAGAAAGTGGAATAGTGGTTACCAGGGGCAGAGGGGAGAGAGGAATGAGGAGTTAGCATTTAATGGGTCCAGAGGTTCAGTTTGGGATGATATGAAAAAGTTCTGGAGATGAATAGTGGTTTGCCCCGAAATGTGAACGTATGTAATGTTACTTCACTGTATACTTAAAAGTGGTTAGAATGGTCAATTTTATGTTATGTGTATTTACCACACACACACACACAAAAATGGCTGTCACAGACACTTAAGGTCCAGGCTGGAGAGGGGGATGGGGAGGAAAGGCCCCACACGAAGAATATTAACTCTTTCAATTGCTTACCAGATACTGTGTGTTGTCTACACATGCCAGGACCATGTAAGGTCCTGGGGAGACAGCAGGCAATGACATTGTAACTCAGATTCTTTATCTCATGGTTGCAAAGAGCCCAGGAGGGAAGTGTAGCAATATCCCCATTTTACAGATGAGGAGGCTGAGAGGCTTACGATTTGATCAAGGTCAGGCCATAACCCAGTGGCAGAGTGAGAGCTGCGATCCAAGTCTGTCCAATGATCAAGTTATCTGTGGGGAGTACTGGATGGAAAGAACACATAAAATAATTTTTGTCCCCAAAAGTTTGGGGGTGAAATAAGGGAGAAAGAGGGAGTGGTAGAAGGAGAAAAAGAACTGGGGTGGGCCTCCTTTTGGAAGATGGGGAAGACTTGAGAATGTTTGTGGATGTGGGGGGTGAACCACTGAGGGATGGGGAGAAAGGTCGGGGTGAGTGGCTGAAAGCAAGATGGTGGCACATAGAAGAAGAAGAGACTCTTGAAGAAGAGGGGAAGGGCAACAGCAGGGGCAGAGTTGAGGAGAGGGAGCCCAGGGATGGGGTGCAGGAGGAGCAAGGTAGGGGCATGAGCTCTTGAATCAGAGAGATATAGGCTCAGAGTTCAAGTCACATCCCTTGCCTGTTAGCCTTGTTGCCTTCAGCAAACAACGTAAGCAGCCCAGACCTCAGTGCCTTCCCTCATTCAATGGGGATGGCAATAGGTCACGGGTTATTTTGAGTATTAGTTAAGATATGAATGGGACGTGCCTATCCACAGTGGGTGCCTGGGTCAACAGGAGAGGAGGAACAGGATGAGTGGGCAGCCGAGAGAGCCCAGCTGAGGTGCTGAGAACATTCCAGTCAGCCCAGAGTGCATCCTTCCCTGTCTTGGAGCCATGCGGGGCTGAGCAGACTCAACCAGGATGGAGGGAGGCCAGAAAAGTATTTCTTCTTGTTGTGCTTGTGACTCAGTCCCCCTGAGACCACACCACTTGGCTCTGCCCAAGGTGGACCTGGGGTAAGGGGAATTGCAGCCTCAAGAAAGAACGTCCCATGGGCCACACGACTGGTACCTAGTAGACACGTGAGGTGGAAAGGATAAAACACTTGGCTCTGCTGCTCTGCAGCTGTATGACCCTGAGCAAGTCTCTTAGCTTTCCTGAGCCTCTGTTTCCTCATCCACCCAAGTGGGGTTTACAACCCTAGCCCCAAACCCTCAATGTCTCAGATATCTCAGAGTAGAGAGGAGAGTCAGACACTTGTGGGGAGAACTTCACTCCCATGGTGGAACCAATGAGAGAAAATATCAGCATTATCATTTACAGAGCACTTTTTAACTTTTGCAAAGAGGTTCAGATTGTTCCAAGATGGGACCTCCCCCTTCCTTCCTCGCTGCTGTTTAGATCCTCCAACTCAGTCAACAAATGTTTCCGAGAGGCTAACTGTGCCAGGCCATGTAGTAGAGGCTGTTGACAGAGGAGTGAGCAAAGCGAACATCTACCACCATGGAACTTACACTTGATGGGAGAGAACAAACAAGACACCAATGTCTACTATGCTCGAGAGTGAGAAACACTATTAAAAATGTAGGAGTGGGGTGGGGGGTGGCGCCTGGGTGGCTGTCATTAAGCGGTTGCCTTTGGCTCAACTCATGATCCTAGGTCCTGGGATGGATCCCTGCATGGGGCTCCCTGCTAAGCAGGAAGCCTGCTTCCCTCCTCCCACTCCCCCTGCTTGTGTTTCCTCTCTCTGTCAAATAAATAAATAAATAAAATCTTTAAAATATATATGTAGAGGAGAGGGGAGCCTGGCTCAATCAGTTAAGTGTCTGCCTCTTGAGTCTGGCTCAGGTCTGGATCTCAAGGTCAAGGTCGTGAGTTTGGGCCTGGGGTTGGGCTCCATTCTGGGCATGGATCCTAGTTTAAAATAAATAAATAAATACACACGTGTGTGTGTGTGTGTGTGTGTGTGTGTGTGTGTGTGTGTGTGTACATATATTTATTTATTTAAAAAATATATATAGGAGGGCAAAAGTCAAAGAGGGTTTTATTTTAGATGGCGTGGTCAGGAAAGGCTTTCCTGAGAAAGTGGCCTTTGACCAGAGCCTTAAATGATTTTTAAATTTTTATTTTTTTAAATTTAATTTTATTTTTTTCAGTGTTCCAAGATTCATTGTTTATGCACCACACCCAGCAGAACCTTAAACGAAATGAGAGCTAAGCTAAGGAAATATCTTGGAGACTAAAACAGGCAGATAGAATCCCAAGGACCAAGGCCCTGAGGTGGGAACTCATACGGCAGCCAGCATTCCTGCACCTGATCTTCAACTACAGTCTCATCTATGCATTCATCCATCCATCCACCTTCCTATTCCCTATCTATTTTATTTATCTGTCCATATCTCCATCTCTCCGCCCATCCATCCATCCATCCATCCATCCATCCATCCATCCATCCATCGACCCAACCATCCATCATATACTGGGAACCTCCAGTGATTCATCATTGGGAGGCATGGAGAAGACTTGATAAGAATTAGGCACCATCTCAACTGATACGGAGATCACAGCCAAAGGAGAGACAGGTGCAAACATTTAGTGCATGGGATAGCAACTGATGGCATGTTTTCCATCACTCACCGTGTACTTTTGCTAATGAAGATCTCTGTGTTTCCTCACCTTTATGGTTTTAGGAAATCTGCTCGGGTTTCACAGCTCAGGTTCTCGCTACCTTCTTCATGAGGTTTCTGGTCCTTCCTCTTTAAATTCACTACCCCTTCTGGTTGGGACCTTCACCCTGCACTATGGTGCTCCAACCTCTTTGGACTTCTTGTGTAAAAATAAGTCTCCTACTGGCTCATGAACTCCTTAAGATCAGGGTGAACATAGACAACAACAGTACTAGCCTACCATTTTTTTTTTTAAGATTTATTTATTTATTTATTTATTTGACAGAGATGAGAAGCAGGCAGAGAGAGAGGAGGAAGCAGGCTCCCCACCGAACAGAGAGCCCGATGCGGGGCTCCATCCCAGGACCCTGGGATCATGACCCGAGCTGAAGGCAGAGGCTTTAACCAACTGAGTCGCCCAGGCGCCCCATAGCCTACCATTTATTGAATGGTTAATGATGTGCTTAGCACTGTGCCAAGCATATTTTATTTTATTTATTTATTTTTTGCCAAGCATATTTTAAAAACATTGCCTTATTACTCAAAATACACATGAAGGGGACCTGCCCGTGCTGAGAGAGAGGTGCTATCATTATTCCCATTTCATAGATAAGAAAACTGAGGCACAGAGAGTTAAGTGATTTGTCCATGTCACAAGCTAATAAATGGCAGAGCTGAGACCTAAATCCTGGCCTCTCCAACTGCGAAGCCCATATCCTGAATGCTGCTCCCCTTACTGCTGTTCCCCTTACTGCTAACCTATACCCCTGTCCCGGCGGGGGCACTGAATAAACAGGGCACTGGTGAATTAAAGTTCATGGCCCTAGCACAGACTACCTATTTTGAATCACATTTTCATTACTGGCACTCAAGTTTTGTGACCTTGGCCCTGGTCAAGTCAATTAATCTGTCTGTGTTTTAGGGGGACTCATAGGCTTATTGTAGAGTAAAAGGAGTAAAAGAAGGTGAATTGGTGCCCAACACAGGGTATGTAATCTATAGAAGTTAGTCACTTGTCTTATGTAAAGAAGATGGCGACCTCAGTTCCCTCACAGTTTGGCTCTTGGTTCTTTCACAATTGGCCTTTTGTACTTCCTCATTCTTACTTTACACTTGTGACTGAGATTGCCCAAGAAAAGTACCAGTATTTTTGCCTTAGGAACCTTTAAACGCTGCCAAGGGCCTGCAAGAAGGGCAGACTGAAGCATGGACATAGAGGGCCTCACCCGGGGGGGGGGTTGCGTAGAGCAGTGGGTCCCCATCATCAGCTCTCATGGGGACTGGCAGACAGGCCCGCGGGCTCAGGCAGCACTTATCTGCTCCTCCCCAGGGGCCGCGTCAGTCAGGCCCTCGGACCTTCCAGGGCCTCCCTGTAAATCACCCTGGATGATTTATACAGAGACGCCCAGTCCGCTAATCCAGTAAACAGGATAAGCAGGGCCCAGCCGGATTTATGGGCTGCCAGAAGGGCCTTCACTGTGGGAGATGTGTGCACTGTGACCCTTCTCCTGACCGCTGGTCTGGAGTACCCTAATGGGCAGGGGTCAAGTCACGGAGTTCCAGGCCTCACTCTGCTCCCCCAGCTGCTGATGGTAATGTTGGGTTGGTCCCTTTTCCTAGTTGGGTTCCAGGCCCCGCAAGCCCAGGTGTTCACAGAGCAGCTGGCGTACAGTCAGCTTGTGGGGGAAAATCCCGGCTCCATCTAATACTTCCTAACTGTGTGATTCTCTGAGCCATGGTTCCCCCTCTCCATGTAAAGTGACAATATTAGCACATTTTCGTGAAGTTGTTATTATAATGATAGTGTAAGAGAAGGCATAGGGACACCTGGGTGGCTCAGTGGGTTAAAACCTCTGCCTTTGGCTCAGGTCATGATCCCAGGGTCCTGGGATCGAGCCCCACATCGGGCTCTGCTTAGCAGGGAGCCTGCTTCCTCCTCTCTCTCTGCCTGCCTCTCCGCCTGCTTGTGATCTCTCTCTCTGTCAAATAAAGAAATAAAATCTTAAAAAAAAAAAAAAAAAAGGAGAAGGCATATAAAGTGCTCACCGAGCACCCAGCACCCAGTGAGGGGCCCATAAGTACTGACAGATCACAATTATTTCACAGATAATGGCGCTGGGATATATCACAGAGATTCTCGCCCGGAGGGGGCCTGCCCAAGGGTGTGTTGCGGCTTTGGTCAAGCAGAACTAGAAGGAACCTGAGTTCTTCCATGGGCTGCAGATGGGTAATCATGAGGGTTTGGCAGAAAGGAGATAGGAAGGACTAAATATTCACACAGCTGCGTGGATGGATCTTGAAAATAGAGTGGAAAGAGAAAAAGCAAAGAAACAGTAACAATCATATAACTTAAAAATACACATCCCCAGGGGCGCCTGGGTGGCTCAGTGGGTTAAAAATACACCCCCCCCACACACATACAGATGCAGGACAATCTCCAACAAAATCTCCATAGTATTTTTTGTTGAAATAGAAAAGTTCATCCTAAAATCCATATCTAATTCAAAGGACCCCAAATAGCCAAAAACAATCTGAAAAAGAAAAACAAAGTTGGAGTTCTCATAGTTCCTAATTTTGAACATACGACAAAGCCATAGGAATCAAAACAATTGTGGCATAAAGATAGACATAAAAACCAAAAGAATAGAATACAGATTCCAGAAATAAATCCTCATATATATGGTTAACTGATTTTTGACAAGGGGGACCAAGACCATCCCTTGGGCAGTCTTTTCAGCAAATGTTGCTGGGCAAACTGGATAGTCCCGTGCAATAGAATGAAGTTGGAACCTGACTTTATACCACATATAAAAATTAGCTCAAAATGAATCAAACACCCAAACATAACAGTCAAACCCTCAAAACTCTTAGAAGAAAATATAAGGGAAAATCTTTATGACCTTGGATATGGCAGTGATTTCTTAAGTACTACACCAAAAGTACAGGCCACACACAAGAACGACAGATTGGACTTCATCAAAATGAAAACCTTTCGTGTATCAAAGGACACTATCAAGGGAATGGAAAGAAAACACATAGGATAGGAGAAAATAGTTGTAAATCACATATCAGATAAGGAATTAATATCCAGAATATATAAGGACTCCTACAAATTAAGAACACACACATACACAAACAACTCAATTAAGAAATGAGCAAAAAATAGAAAGAAATGGGCAAGTACGTATGCAGGTACTTCTCCTTTCTGATGAAGATGACGAATGGCCAACAAGACCTCTGAAAAGATGCTGAACATCATTAATCACTAGGCAAATGCAAATCAAAACCACAGTGAGATTCCACCCACTATTATTAAAGAACACAATAAAATAACCCCCCAAAATAACAAGTGTTGGTGAGGAGATGGAGAAATTGTAACTTTTGTGCATGCTGGTGGGAACGTAAAATGGCGCAGCCGCTGTGGAACACTGGCCGTTCTTCAGAAAGCTAAACATAGAATCACCCCATGAGCAGCAACCCCAGTCCTAGATGTAGACCTAAAATAATCACAAACAGGGGCTGAAAAACAGATACCAATGTTCTAGCCACATTATACAACGGCCAACAATGCAAGTGTCCACCAGTAGGTGAGTGGATAAATGACGTGTAGTACATGGGGTGTGGGTCACTCATAGGGAGGGATGAAGTTCTGATGCACGCTACGATAGCTGTGGACCTTGAAAACATTATCCTAAGTGAGATAAACTGACACAAATGGATAGATGCTGTATGATGTCACTTGGATGAGGTATCTTGAATAGGCAGACTCCTAGAGACAGAGAGCGGAGTGGTGGTTACCAGGGGCAGGAGGAGGGGCATGTGGGGAGTTAGCAGTCAATGAGCAGAGTTTCTGTTGGGGTGAGGGAAACGTTCTGGAGATGGGTGGAAGTGATGGTTGCACATCGACGTGAATATATTTAATGTCACTGCATCATACACTTAAAGATGTTAAACATTAGGGGTGCCTGGGTGACTCAGTAGGTTGGGCATCTGCCTTCGGCTCAGGTCATGATCCTGGGATGGAGCCCTGTGTCGGGTTCCCTGCTTAGTGGAGAGTCTGCTTCTCCCTTTCCCTCTGCCCTCCTTCGTGTGTGTACTCTCACTCTCTTGCTCTCTCTCTCTCTGTGCTTCTCGAATAAATAAATAAAAGTTTAAACAAGGATCAATGGCGGTTATATGTCATGAACACAGGAGCGAGAGTGGTTAACTCAATGCTTTGAACTTGAGGTCTAAGAAACAACTATGCCAGCTCATCTCAGAGGACAGAACGGTGGGTCATGAGGGGCTAAAACACCAGATGACAAAGTGGTCTTGGTTTGAAATTTTCATCATAAACAGTAAACCTCTAGGGCTGGCATTCATAGAGTGCAGGAAGCCAGATGATCTGGGCTGGAGGGTGACGTGGACCTGCTTGCTTGCTCAGTGTGTTTAGACAGAGCACTGAAGACTTTGGTCCAGTTATCTGTTAAGGAAGATGAGTCTAGGAACACTGAGTATCGGGTGTAGTGGATTTGTTTTTACACAACACCTTCTCTGTCTCTTCCAGGGGCTGTGGTCAGGAAGGCTTCTAGAAAAGTCTAGATGCTTTTCTTCTAGACTTCTAGAAAAGTCTAGAAGCTGCGGTGAATGGCAGTGCACCAGATCAATAAGGGGTTTAGGCATCTGAGAGGGCAGACACCTGTGAGCTACATATATCTCGGTGGGCTTCATGGAGGCAGTGGTAGTAGGGCTCATCTTGGCCACAAGGGCAGATGGGAGGTGGACAGGTGGAGAGAAGGGGAAGGAAGAACAAGAATAAACACTTTGAAGCTGGAATAAAAATGACAGATGTGGGCAAAGGAAGGGCAAGAGCAGGAAGAAGGAAGGAAGGAAGGGGAAAAGGGAGGCTGAGGAAGAGGGAAGAGGAGGCGGTGGCTCACAGCAGGGGCATGGTCCACAGGGCACCCACCACTCATCAGGCCCATTTACTCATTCACTGATTTGTTCCCCTATTCATTGCTTCAGCATGTACTGAATCCCTCCTGCATGCCAGACCCTGGGCTGGGGGCCAGGGATCCAGCAGCAAACACCACAGATGGGGCTCCTGTTCTTATGGAGCCCACAGGACCAGGAGACTGAAGGAACAGGCAAATAAAATGAATAACATCTTTGATTGTGACCAGTGCTGGGACGAGAGAAAGGGTGCGGGGGAGACCGGCTTGTTTGGAGGTAACTGGGAAAGGCCTTCAGGGAAGGTGGAGTTCAAGAAAAGGCCTGAAGGATGAGAGCCGTCAGACCTGTGAAAAGCAGGGAGGGGGAAGACCCTGCCAGGCAGAAGGCTCAGCTGTAGGTCCCCCCTGCAGGCGGAGATCCGGACACACGGAGCTGCAAGATGGCAGCTGCAGGTGTCTCTGCCCAGAGACAGCACTGCTCTTTCCTTGGTCCGAATTTTGCTTCCAGAAAAGCCTTCAGGGATCCTTCAGTCCGTTACACAAATGAGGAAACTGAGACCAAGAGACGGGCTTTCCTAAGGTTACAGTTTGTCCATGTGGGAACCCAGTTCTCCTTATCCCATTTAGATTCTTTCCTTCTTTGAAATGCTCATTTTCTCATCTGGATGTGGCCTCAAAGGACTCTGGCTTCTCACATCCATTGGGGGACATGACACAGGGACCCAGACATGCCACTGGAGCTCATGGACTGAGGATTTGGGGTCAGCTTGGGCTCTGTGTGCCAGATAAAAACACAAGATGCACACACATCCTGGGAGTTCCCATGAACCACAATGCCATGGAGTTTGTCTTTTCCCGAAATTTCTACTTTGGCCCTGAAGAGACTTGTGGTTTGACAGTGGGGTAGAGATGGCCAAGAGATCTGTTTTCACTTGACTCAACGGCCCATGGGGAAAGAGGACTAGCAGGCTTGACAAGTCCTGAAGGGCAGAAGTGGGTCACCAATGGATGAATATCTCAGGAAGGCAGATTTCAGCCCAACCCCAGAATGCGCTTTCTGACTTCTCACCGTGTCCACCGTGGAGGTCCATCGCCAGAAGTATTCAAGAGGCCAAACGGCCATCCATTAAGGAGATGCTTGGGACGGGAGGATGAACTTCTGAGATATTATCCAACTTGGGCTCAATGACTGTACAGGTTTAGGATTTAGGATCCAACTATAAGATTAATAATATAACTACCAAGGAGTAGTTGAATCCATAACTGAATAAATGATCCCTTCATTCTCATTCTCTATGGTCCCATTTTCTACGGAGTCGCTTGGTTGGCCACCAAAAGGCATGTCATTAGTCACCCAGGCATGACAGCACTCACTATGTTACAGTCTTAGATTTGTTCTGGGGCAGGGGCATTGGCTGGCAGCCTCAAGCACTTCCTTTCCCACCACCATGGGTCCCGTTGAGTACTGACTGAGTGTTCTGCGCTGGGCCACCCGACAGACACTCCCCTCTCACAGCTGTTCTGGAAAGAGGTTCTATTGATGTCTCTGACTCTAAGAAACTTGATTCTGTTACTCTTTGTCATCAGTGTGAGGGATCCTTTGAATTCTCTCTTGACAGCTGGAGGAGATTTTCATTTGCCCAAATCCAGTTTGAGGTTGAGCACAGGAAGTTCTGGAAGAGCAGGACCTTCCAAGTTCTCTGCTTGTCATGAGGAAACAGGAGAGTCTGGGTGGAGGGCCAAGGAGAAGGCTGATGGGCAGGGTGTTATTTGAGGAGAGCTGAGTGTGAATGCACGCGCCTGCGTGTGTATGTGTGTGTGTGTGTGCGCGCGCGGGCGCATGCATGCTGGCCATGCAAGGGGTATCATGTAATTCAATGACACAGTTTCTATTTCCAAAAAATGGATTCCAGGTCACTCCAAACACATCCAGAAATCATCTCTGTACTTCCAGATGAAGTAGAATTGACAAATAGCAATCAGAAAAATTGAACAAAGACGGGGTAGGACTCATTTTTTTTTTCCTCTTTCCAAACACTGGCAACAGCTTGCAACACTTGGCTCAGAATGCTGGACAGATAGCAGGCGAGGTTCTAGGAAGCTCTCCGCACCATCTCTGTACCTGCTTCCCTTGCATCTCCTGGGAGCTGAGACTAAGCCCACAGCCCCTGGACTTGCAGGGATGGTCACCTGCCACATTTTCTGGTCCCCAGGTTTGGATAGAACTTCAGCACATTTCTGCTTCTTTTTTTTTTTTTTTTTTAAGATTTTATTTATTTATTTGACAGGCAGAGATCACAAGTAGGCAGAGAGGCAGGCAGAGAGAGAGGGGGAAGCAGGCTCCCTGCTGAGCAGAGAGTCCGATGCAGAGCTAGATCCCAGGACCCTGAGATCATGACCTGAGCCGAAGGCAGAGGCTTAACCCACTGAACCACCCAGGTGCCCCTGATTCTTCTGATCAAATTTTTGGAGAGGTGGGGTCTTTTTTTCTTTCTTTCTTTTTCTTTCTCTCTCTCTTTTTTTTTTTTTTTTTTTAACCTGGAAACAAACTGTAGCTGAGGGAAAAGAGGAGTTGCTTAATTTCAAGGTCCGTTGTGTTTTTCCAAGATTTAGTTCCCTAAAAAGTAGGATAAAACAAATAACTATTTACCACAACTAGGCTTTCTAATTAGCTCCCCTGTGTCCTCCCCTAAATTCAAACCACTTGTCTCCACATAAAATCTCCCGTAGGTACCACCATTAACACCCTTCAGAAGGAAGGGCCAGCCCACAGCTGGCAGCCCCTAGCTTGTGGGCTGCAAGCCACGAAAAGTGTGGGGCTCAGACAAAGGCGTGTGCAGTAAGTGTGGGATCCCAGCGCTTAAGAAACCTTCTTTGTTGAGGGTGCAAATGTCATCGTACAGTGAGAGAACATCTGGGCCACAGAAATGGGGACTCAAAGGGCCTCAGGCCTAGGTCTGAGAGGTCACTGTAACTTCCACACAGTCTGGCAGAAGATGTCCAGTGCTCACGGAGAAAAGAACCCATTTCCACATTCTTTTGCCCCAGACACCCACTGGATGTTTATACATCCCTGGGAGAGGTTATCTGCGTTTGACTTGAGGCGGGCCCAACCCCAGGCCTCCGATGGGTGAGCCTGGGAGATGTTGTGAAAGACGGCTGGGAGAGTGTGAGCGCGCGCACGCGTGCTGGGGGTTGGGGATTCAGAGGAGGGGATCCGTGGAACCCGGAGACCCAGAATCAGCTCCGTTGCTGGCCCTCCTCCAGCCACCCCTTGCCAATGAACGAAGAGGTCTTCTCCTAGACATGTCAGGGTTTAAAGGGGCCTACCTTTGCCCTTAACTAGTTGTGTGACCTTGAAGAAGTCACATCCTTGCCTCAATGGACCCAACTATGAAAAGCTTCTTGGATCATGGGCTTGAACTGGTAGTGGTTCTTCAGATTTTAGAGACTTTGGCTTTTGGGGAATCTGATGTCAGAGGTCTCTACGGGAAGGATATTTTACATGTGCATTTATTTACTTACATATTTGGATGTTCTTAGACCCTGAAAGTCCCTAAGGACCCTCTGTAAGACCCACTGTAGGGATCCTCCAACGCCCTGGGCACCGTGCTTGTATACCATGGGTGCTTAAGAAATGTTTGTGGAATGAATCAGTTCTCCCTTTAAACTCCGACTTCCTATAAATCTGGGATTCTAAGCACCCGGGTTGATTCCACTCAGGTGCCTTTTGCAGACAGAAACAAAGGTAGAGAGGGAAGATCCTTGCTTGAGAGTTAGAGGCATGTGCATACACACACACACACACACACACACACACACACACACACCCTTCTGATGGCCAGCCCTGTGCCGCACCTCTTTTCTCAAGCACCTACCATGTGCTAGGCTGCAAGGACAGGGTAGTGAGCAGCGATGACCCCATCCCCCACTCCCGGGACTCACGGTATAGCCAGGCCAAGCAGAGACTTGTACCGGACCTGGGTGCACATCGAGGCCCAGACAACTTGCACCCAGGGCCACATTCCAGCTTTCGTGGGCCTTGGGCACTTTGGCCTCCATGCACCTTTCATGGCAGAAGCTCCATCAAAGACCACTGCATAGGTATCAAGATGAATATAACTCGGTTTGGATTCATTGTTATATATTCATTTTTTGGTTTGTTTTTTCATCTTGATTTTAAAGGAAAGTGACATTTCTGTGGGCCCCTGAATGTATCATGGGCGGCACGTACAGTGTCTCATGGATAGTTAGCCCTTCCTGAAGCTCTGTCTCACCCATCAGATAACACCAAATGGAAGGTTGCCAAGCACGGGTTTTACAGAGAAGCTAGAAGGTGTCAGAGGAGGAAGAGGCCGTGGAAGATGCTGGAAGAAGACGGCAGTCAAGCAGAGCTCTGGAGGGTGAGAAGTAGAGTAGAAAAGACTTTCTGGACCTGGGAGGGAGCAGGGAAGCCAGAGGCCTGGAAGGAAGAACATGCAGGACATGGGTAGGTATGGGGGTGACCAAAGTCCCAGTGTCCCTTGACATGGGATTCGGAGGTCATACAGTGTCTTACTAACAGCCCTACCCCCTTCAGGCACCCCATTTCTCCCATATCCCCTAGTAGAATCTCAGGATATGGAGAGGGATGAGGCCTAGGTGACCACCAGAACCACCACCATTTATGGGGCACTGAGTAGGGCCAGGCACATGGAGCACTTTGTCATTATCCCATTTTATAGATGAGAAAACCAAGGTGCAGGGGTGAAGTAACTTGTCTCCAGTCAAACAGCCAGAAGACACAGAGCTGGATTTCCACAGAGGGCTCTCACCTCCCACCACTCTCCATGCCGACTCTTGGAGAGGCTGAAGGAGCCCCATCAGTCAACCACACATGGGAAACCAGGGACCAGAGAGGAAACATGATTAGTCTTATGTCACAGGAGTTTTTCAACAGGGTTGAGAATCGAATCCAGGCATTCTGTCTCCATCCACCTCAGCAGCCCTGTCCGGCAGTCAGAAGGATGGACATCTTCTGAATGATCACACTGGCACCCGAGGGCTTCCTCATCCTCTCAGCCCCAGAAATCACAAAGCTCGTTTCCACTATGGCCTTGCCCCCTTCTGAGCCAGTTCTTCTGGCCCAGGCTGTTCGTGAGGGTTCCTAAAGGCCCAGTTTCTGTAAGAGTCAGACTGATACCCCCTTTCTCAAAAGTTGTTACCGGAAAGGGGGATCTTTCTTCTCCTACCCCTATTCCCTGCCCCAGGGGAAGGCTCAGCAAGGACAGAAGAGGCTCCTCTGTGTCCCAAACCCATCCCTCCCGTGCATGAAGCACTGGCCTCCCGGGCTGGCTGTGCAGATGCTATCACGGGAATGAGCTGACTCACCTTCGTGACATCTCAGCCCGCCGGGCAGGAACGCTACTCTGGGCGCCACAGTCTTCCAAGGGTATAGACATAGCAAGCAGTCCCACGGTGGGACAGCAGGAGGGCCAGGGGCCTCCATGCCGTGCCCCCTGGACTATAGGAACAGGGCTGGGAAGTAAGGGGATGTAGAAGCTGTCAGGAAGGGCCTGGCTGAGTATCCAGGAGAGAAAGGGGGATAAAGGCTTGGGGCTCCTCAATGAGAATATCCCAACTCTTGGCTGAAGTGACAGGAGTTGAGGTGCATTCAATCCGAGACCTCACCACAGTCAGTGCTGACCAAGGAGGAAATTGGTGGTTCGGGGGGAGCTGAGTTCCCCTGTTCTGAGGGTGTGGAAACAGCGGCCGGCTGGGGACATTGGGAGGAGTTTCAGGTGCCAGGTGGGTGACACAGGGGTTCAGAGTTGTGTGGACTGGAATGCTTTCTGAAGCCCTCTTCTCATTTTCTGAGGAGGCAACGTGGTTTCATGGAAGGAAATATCATGACCTTAAATATCTGATTTCTACCACTTACTACCTAAAAGTGGCCCTTTACTCTCTGCGACTCAGTTTCTTCTTCTGTAAAATGGGGACAGGACAGTGACAATGACAAGGGCTGTTCTGAGAGTGAGGTAAGACGACGTAGATAAAAGTCCTGGTGATCAATGAGTTTCATTTCCCACTTTACAGGGGAGGAAACAGAGTTTTGGAGCTGTTGTTAAGTGACAGCCACAATCTAAAGTTAAATGGCTGGTTGGGGCTGTGGCTTCAGAATGGGAAGACTGGCTTCTTCCAGCACAATGGGCTGAAGCCCGCTTACTGAGCCCCTTACTGAGCATCCACAACATGCCTTAAGTGGGGTTCTACTGACCAGGTGTTCTATGACCTGGGGCAATTATTAGCCTCATGTTACAAATGAGGCTCAAATAATTATGCCATTTGTTCAAACTCTCACAAATAAAGATGCGGCAGAGTCAGGATTCCAATTCAAGTCCAACTCCCAAGTCCATGCTCTTAACTAGGGGTTGGCAAAATGCAGCCCATGGGCCAAATGCCCCTCACCCTGCCTGTTTTTATAAATAAAGTTTTATTAGAACACAGTCACACTCACTTACGTATGTGTTACCTGTGGCTGCTTTTGAGGTTATAAGTGCAAAGCCGTTGCAAAACAACGATATGTCTTTGAAAACCGGAGCCATTACTATATGGCTATTTACCACAGAAGTTTGCTCTTAATCACCATTTTTTTAAGTCTTTACCTGAGAATTTAAAAAGAGAACCTCCTTAACACCAGGACTCATTTTTAGGCCAGTAAGTTAGTACTCAACATGAATTCTGGATAGAGATTGAATTACTACTGCCCAAGGCTACTTCTACCCCTCTTCCTTCTCTCCGGGAGCAGATCTTTGGTTGGGGGTGTTGAATAAAACAAAGACAAGGGCATTGTGCTGAGCACATGAACAACTCCTTGTGCTTTGCATCTGTATATTGTTATATAATTAGAGAATTTTTAAAATTGTTTTATTTAACATTTTATTCTTCAGAATGATTTTATTTCACTACTTGCTGATATTTACAGTTTATTATTAATGCTATTTATTATACCTGTATCAGAACTGTGTTTTTTCTCCTTTTAAATATATAATCTATGTTTGAATGTATAATGTCTTCTGCGACTGAACAAGTGAGATTTTTAGCCATAGCCAGGCAGATAATAGATTTTAATATACAGAGATCAAAGAACAGATCCAGTCCAGAAAAAAAGACACGGCAAGTGTCTTTGGGTGAAGCTGGACGGGAGTCAAGAGACCTTGGTTCTAGGCATTGCTCTGTCTAATCAGCTCGATGATTTGAATTTCTCATAAGCCTTCCTGTGCCTCCACTTCCCCTTATATAAAATGGGGCCATTGCACCAGATGATTTCTAATGGTTTTTCCTAGTATGGCATTGTATTCCCACAAAAGCCCACCCAAATAAAGCCTTTGGTGCAGAGGTGCTTAGAGGCAGAGGCTTAACAGAGATGACCTTTGATCCCACAAACGGGCATTCTCTTCTGAACCCAGCAATTCCTTCCGGAGTAAGGAACAGTCTGCGTGCACCAGGCACCTTTCCAATCTTTTCTGGTTTTGTCACAGGATCCAGGACTCTTATCAGAAGAAGGGGGATTTAGGTCTGATGAGGATAGAGTGTCCCTGGTGGGCAGCGGAGGGCCAGTGGACGCCACAGTGGGTCTCCATGACGGGGAGGAGGTGGAAGCCAAAGGAAGCAGGGACTCTGGCCTGTCATCTCTGCTTGTCCTCAAGATGACTCTATCAGAGCACTGGGGAGCAGGACAGGACGGACTTGTCATCACCATTAGGGGTGCGGGTGTCCCCCTCTCTTTCCTGCTAATCCTCATTATGATTACCCTCTCTCTAGGGCAAGAAAGCAAACCTTTTGGTCTTTATTTCTTACCACTTTTTACAATTTGATAGGCACACACACACAAAGGAATTTCATTGTTCTTTTAATTTGTATCTATTTGATCACTCTAAGAGTGAACCTTTTTCTTGTTTAGCTATTTGTATTTTTTCTTTGTAAATGATTTTTTTTCTTTGCTAATGACTTATTTATGGCCTTTGCCTTGATTTTTCCCTATAGTAATATTTATCTTTTCACTTTTGATTTTTTTGAAGTTGCATATTTAATAGGTAAATACATCTTTTGTTTTGGTAAGCTCTTACAAAATCAAACAAAATTGGGTGTAGAAAGAAAATGTTAATAGCTTCCACTTTCTCCTCTGCAATTCTGAACTCCCAGGAAAGCACTAACAATTTACATTTGCTGGGTAACTGCTATCACTTCTTCGGTATTAGTGCAAATTTATTCTCTCTCTTTCTCTCTTTCTATATATATATTTATATGTATTTATTTTTTCTTTTTCCTTCTCATAAAAGTAGAAACATTCTTTATCTTTTAACCTAAGATCTGTTTTAAAAAAATTCTACATTTCAAACTGATTCTCAGATTCCTATGCCTCTTTTCTGTTTTGCAAATTCTTTCCTGTTATCTTGACTTTAAGAGTTAAGCAAGAATCTCTGGTCACTTTACAGATTAGAGAAACTGAGTCTCAGGGAGGACATGCAATTTGCCCAGATCGTTCCAGGGCTCAAGAGTGGGACAAAAGCCCCAGGACAAGAACCTCCTGATTTTGGAGGGGGTTCCTTTTCTATGCTGAGTGAATCAGACCTTCTGCCCTTAAAGTCACCCTCCCAAGGTACACAAGCTGGAGTTGGGGGTCTGAGAAAGTCTAAGTACTGAGCGAGTCAAATGAAGGAAGAGAAATTCAAATCAATCCCTAATGTGTTAGGTGAACTTGGGGTGACTTGTTTGCCCTCTCTGGGTTCCCTGGGTTCTCATCTATGAAGTGTTTGGCCTTACCAGAGTATTTCAAACTGTGCTCTTTGGGGCTTTAGGGAGCCCTTGCTAGTTACCGTTCCTCAATGGGGCACCTGGGTGGCTCAGTTGGTTTGGCCTCTGCCTTCAGCTCAGGTCATGATCTCGGGGTCCTGGGATCGAGTCCCATATCGGGCTCCCTGCTCAGCTGGGAATCTGCGTCTCCCTCTCCTCCCTCCTCGTGCTCTCTGTCTCTCCTTCTCTCTCAAATAAATAAATAAATAAAATCTTTTCAAAAAAGTGGACACAGGGAGCACCTTCAGGGGTGTCACTGCAGTAGTTTGTGCTGGTGAAAAGTTGGAAGCAATTGGACATGTCCACCCGTATGTGATGGGTTACCTGTCAGGGATCACTCATTTGTCATCTCTTTACTCATTCATGGAATAGTTATTATGACTTCAGGGCACTGCTTGAGACATGGGGAATCATCTGTGAACAAAACTGACCAAGTCTTCACCTTCTCGGAGCTTACCTGGAAGGCAGAGCCACCTGGCCATGACCTGCATCCCAGTTAGGGGACATGAGATGGATTCCCTGCATCCCAGTGTGGATGGGTCTCTCCAGGCCATAGGGCTGAGTGGTGGAAGAAGGGATCAAGACCAGAGAGGGCTGATTCCTTTCATACAAGCCCCTCCCTTACATCGGTCTGTCTGTGGATGAGCCTGTAAATGGAAAGGTGCTGAGGAAGAGTTGGGGGGGTACATCCCCAAATGATGGTGTTGTTTCTGGAAAGAGAAATGAGGGTAGCCTGCACTGAGGGTACTTTAACTTTATCTATATTTTTTAAGAAGATTTTTTTTGACAGACAGAGATTACAAGTAGGCAGAGAGGCAGGCAGAGAGAGGGGGGGAAGCAGGCTCCCCACTGAGCAGAGAGCCCGATGCGGGGCTCAATCCCAGGACCCTGAGATCATGACCTGAGCCGAAGGCAGAGGCTTTAACCCACTGAGCCACCAGGTGTCCCTGTATTTTTTTTTTTTGACCAAGGAAGATATATTCAAGTATTATTTGTGGTTAAACAATACATATAGATATAGATATAGATATATTTTTAAGTTTAAAATAAACTTAAGGGGCGCCTGGGTGGCTCAGTGGGTTAAAGCCGCTGCCTTCGGCTCAGGTCATGGTCTCAGGGTCCTGGGATCGAGTCCCACATCGGGCTCTCTGCTCAGCAGGGAGCCTGCTTCCTCCTCTCTCTCTCTCTCTCTCTGCCTGCCTCTCCATCTACTTGTGATCTCTGTCAAATAAATAAATAAAATCTTTAAAAAAAAAAAATAAAATAAACTTAAGTCCAAAGAGAAAGAAAAGACAAAAAGAAATGTACAAGTTTCAGTTTCTCAGAGTCCTTCAAAATCTAACATGCTCAGACTCTAGAATCTACCTAAAGTGATGAAGCATCTTGGTTTGGGGATCAGAGATTTTAAATTACACAAACCAATGAATGTTACTGTCTGGATCCAAGCACAAGCTCGTCTCAGCCGGAATTCAGGTTGTTCAGCCCCAGCTCACCCCTTCTCAGTTACTTAGAATCTGCATCTCAGCCTGGCTGGAAGGGAGCACCTCCCCTGAGACTTCTTTCACCAATGAGGGAACATAGGGCCAGGCACTGTGATCTCTTTTTCTTTTAAATTAACTGGATATATTTGACATATAACACTGTGTAAGCTTTAGGTATACGAAATGTTAAGTGATTTCTTGTTTTGCCAAGGACTCAGTTAATGGTAGAGCCCATCACGAAGGGGAAAGCAAGCCTGCCTTACCTCCAGATTCTGGGTCCAATGTCCCAGGGGAGGGGACAGAGTGGGAGAGCCGGGGACGCCATCCCCCAGCCTCCCCCTGGAAGCTCCAATGACGATTTCCTGAGTCCCGGTGTCCAGCACTTGCTGAAAGGGAGCCTTGTCGACATGGAAGGAGATCAAGGCAGCCGGGGGGTGCCGAAACCTACTGTCGGGTCCACATCTCCCGAAGAGATAGGGACACTTGGGACACTGCCCCCACCCCCTCCTCAAGCTCTCTCCATTCAAATTCCACGGGGCTTTGGAATCACTAGACTGTCTCCCGCTCCCAGGAAACCCCAGGCTTCAGTGGAGCCAGGCGACTGGCCATCCATCACCCTTATCTCCTGGCTCTGGCGGCCCCAGGTCCCTGGCCTGGATGGGCCCGGGGGGCAGGAGGGGTAGGGGAGGGGTGGGGCCTGGGGGGTCCTCGATAACAAGAAAGGCAGCTGTCCCCTGGGGGAGCTTCAAAGTGCCTGGAGCTGAAATTTATGTGCAGACTTGCTCCCATTAGGGGTCAAAGGGCCATTCATCCCACAAATAGTCATTGAGCACCTACTACGTGCCAGGCACTGGGCTCAGGCCCGGAGATTTTGTGGTTTGTAGGTCCAAAGCTTAGCCCCAAGCCTGGCAGATGGTTATAGGCAACACAAGTGGCTGTTTTTATGACTGCAGTTGATAGATACAATCGCTCATCTGTGATGCATGTGTTGAGATGCTGTGTGCTGGGCAGTTGCTGGCAGGGGACACAGCATGCAGGCCTGGGGGTGGGGTTTGCAAGAACCACCCCCCCCACCCGCTTCTCCTCAAGCTGAGGACTCAAGGTATGCAAATGGGGGTCTCTGCACAGGGCCCTGGAGAGCCACTGGACTCGACCACTTCTCATATCCCTTTCTCTCCCAGACTCTAGGGGCCCACATCTGCAGAGCTGAGATCTGCTTTTCTGAGATGCTCGCCAGTAGGTTCCTAGCTCTGTCCTGTGGGCCTTACGCAGACTCTTAAAACCTCAGTGTATTCATGAACAAAATGGGGATATCAACAGTTCCTGTCCTGACTTATCCTATCCTATCTTGGGTTATCATGAGGATAAAATGAGAAAAAGATTCTAAAACACTTGGCATAGGTCTGCACAGTTCAGTCTTCAATAAGTGGTAGCCAGTAACAAACAAAATAGTGATAGTCCTCGGAATCAGAACAGGCAACAACAGCAGCAGGAGGAAGGAGTAAGAAACATTAAGACCTAAACTTTCTAGGGAGAAAGCCCTTCTCTGTTCTCAGGGAACCTCAGTTTGGCCAGGCAGGGCACACAGGGTTTCCAAGGATGCATTGTTGCTGCAAAATTCACATCAGCAGAAGAGGAAAGACACGGGGAGCTGGCACACTTCTGCTCCCCACCATGGGGGCAGTATAACTGCAGATGACCAAGGGAAGGTGGCCCCGGGAAGCTTGATAGGTTTCCCAGTGTCGTGGAGCTTGGGTGAGCTGGGCTTCAGCAGAGCTTGTCCCCCACCCATACCCCTGCCAGTGCTGCAGGGGGAGCTCCCCAAGGACACGGTTGTGGGAGAACTGTGCGCCCGCTCCCCCAAATGCATACATTGAAATCCTAACCCCCAGGATCTCAGAAGGTAGCCACATCTGGAGACAGTGTCCTTACAGAGGTAATCATGTGAAAATGAAAGCATCTCGTAAAACTGGTGTCCTTGCTTCAGGGGGAAATTTGGACAGAGACACGCATGGAGGGAATGCGATATGAAGAGACCAGAGACACGCATGGAGGGAATGCGATATGAAGAGACCAGGAAAAAACGGTCATGTACAAGAGATGCCTGGACCACAACCTTCCCTCACAGCCCTCCAAAGGAACCAACGCTGCCAACACCCTCGTTCTGGACTTTCCAGCCCCAGGACTGTGAGGAAATAAATTCCCATTTCAGGCCTGTAGTCTGTGGGGACTTAGTCAGGGCAGCCCTTGGGCAGAGTGCGGAGCTCCTCACAGACCCCGTGTATGGGCTAAGTGCCCAGGATTCCCTGACGACGTCCTGGGCAGGCCGGGGGAGTGATGTGAGCAATCATCCTATTCCTCCCTAGAACCCGGGATGTTGGACAGAACCCGGCGGCCAGCAAGGCCGTGTCTGGCCACCAGGTCAAGGCCATAGGATTGCTCTTTGTTTCCTGTGGCTCTCTGAGCACCAAAAATTCATTTTCTGGGTGCCTTCCTGGGGAAGCTCAATTAACCTCACTCACGTCTGTCCTCTGGGAAGACCTGGCAGGCGCGCCCTGGCCTCCCTGGGACGGGGGGGTTTGTCAGAGTCTGGGAATTACTGAGCTGGCTGAATCTCTTTCCTCTTCTCTCTGTGATCCTTTTTCTCATCTTTCCCTTGCTTCTTCTCCGGCGTCCTCCTCCGGGACTGTGCTCTGTGGTATCCTCTCCACATCCCACCCCCAGACTGCTTCCTCCAAGCCCCACTCTTCCCAGGGCACCCTCACTTGGTGGCGCTCAGCAGGAAAAGCTCCCTTGTCCAAAGCCCTAGGCTGCCTTGGAGAGGGAGGCAGGAAAGTCTAAACTCGCTACTTTGGAGCTGAGAAGAAATTATCCAGAGCTGGTTTCTCCTCCCACGTTCCAGGGAGGCTTGTTCTTGTCCCTGGCCTGGATACATTATTATATTTTGCTTTAATTGCATTAAAGCAAATGACTATGCCCCCTGTGGTTTGGATCAGGTTGAGGATCTGATAATCAACCCTGGCACAGTCTAGACAGGAGTCACTTTGAAGCTGTTTTTAGCAGGATGAGAACAAACAATTTTTCCAAAGTGGTCACATTAGACAAACAGGGTGGTGGGTCATCTTTTTGGGAAGGAGCAGGCCCTGGCTCCAGGCTGCCTGCTGACGGACTCCCAGGCTCCTGGGAGGACTATGGACCGGACTCCCTGGGACGCAAAGAACTTAAGTAGAGAGGTCATAGGCATAGGTCTCCCACAATGTCAAATCTTGTCCAGGTGCCTCTTCCTGGAAGCCCATCCTGACTGACACCACTTGGCCCAGAGCTGAAAGGTAGCAGAGTGCTGGGAGGACACAGTGGGCCTTGGAGATGGAAGAAAGAGGGAAATCACCCAGGGCACCACAAAAGGTGGACTCGCTTGATGCAAAAGTATTCTCTCTTCAGCTGTGCTTTCTGGGCCTCAGTTTCCTTGTGTGAAATGGGATGGCTAGTGCTACCGTGCAGGGCCGAGGGGGGGTTTCTGAGAGTGTAAGTATGTAGAGCATCCACATGGTGCCTGGCATGGGCTCTGCACTCTGCCTGGTGGCCTTTCCCTTACAGGAGCCACAGCTCCCCTCAGCCATTCTCAGAGCCTTTCCTGGTCCCACAGTTCAGACTGACGAAGTTCTGGCTTCTGTGGCAACCAAAGGAACCTAGAGCCCTTAGCCATGCTCTGGCTCCAGCTCCCTGGCCCTGGGAGGGACTCAGTTTTCCCCTGTGTCTGCAGAAGCTCTGACCAAATGGTTTCTAAGTTCCCTGGCAGCTCTGACATTAGAAGGTCTTGAGCAGGAACCAGAGAGGGGCAGGTCCACGGCAGAAGACTCTGCTTTTCCAAATATACCCTGTGCTCCATCCTGCTTGCTGCTCTGGCTGGGGACCAGCAGCACGGGCCTTACCCAGGAGCAGGACAGAAATGCAGACTCTCAGGCCCCATGCAGGGCACCCGAATCAGAATCTGTATTTTAACAAGATGCCCAGCCCTTGAAAAGCTGTTTTATATACGATCAGTCCGAAACGAGAATTTGGAAAAGGATTTTGTTTGTATATATTTGAGGAATTGTTAAAAAACTATGAAGATGTCATTTTTTTTTTTTTTTTCAAAACCAGTATAGCTGTTGCAAAAATGTTAAAGGAATCCAGCACGGTTCAGGGAAGAAATGATTTATGTAAATCTGGCAAACAGCTTTTTCTCCAGGGAATTGATCTTTCTGTGTAAGTCATGGTTGCCACTTGCCATTGGATCTTTGGTCTCTTCCCAACAAGTGTCTTGCTCACGCCTGATTCCTGGAGGGCTGTGTGTGTGTGTGTGTGTGTGTGACGGTATCTTGCAGCTGATCCAGTGGGCAGGGACTTCAGCAAAGTCAGCAAAACCAGGATGGAAATAAACTGAATTCCTGAGAGCTCTAGGGTAAGCACGAGGAGCACGGGAAACCAGTGCTCAGATAAACTCAAGCAGCGCACATAGTCTGTGGATTAGTCAGCCACCCTGGCTTTCCAGCAGGGCCTGTCTGCTAGAGGGCTTCCTGCCTCTCCCTGCAGCCCAGCCTCCAACGGGGCTGAGTCCTGTTTCTCTTGCTCCATAACAAAAGCCCCAGACACTGGACCATCCACTTCAAGGAACTGATTCCCCAAAAGTGAGCACAACGTTGGCAAAGATCTTTATACAAGAATATACATCATGTACTACTGATAAGAGTGAAAAGCCAGGGGAAAAAATCTGAGCATCCAAGAGGAGGGGGCCAGAAGTCACTTTGTGATGTATTTTGAGTCCGCAGGCAGTGCCCGGGAGCAGGTCAGCTCTCATGCTCAGGAGTCAGCAGGTCTGGACCTGCGTGATGTTTTCAGCGAGTCATTTAGCCTCTCCGAGCCTCAGCTTCCTTGGCTGGAGAATGGAGGTAATCCTGATACCAAATTCATTTTCTTGTTTTCAGGATTAAATGAGGACATGTGTGGAAAATATCTAACACAGAAGCTGGCACATGGTAAGTGCTTGGTATGTGTTGGTTTACTGTGCTCCAATTCACATGGAGAAAAATGTCGTACATGGACATTCATGCCGTGGAAATATAGATGTAGTATAGTGAAAGCTAAAAAAGTGGATCGTAGGGCGCCTGGGTGGTTCAATTGGTTCAGTATCTGCGTTCAGCCCATGTCATGACCTCAGGGTCCTGGGATCAAGCCCCATATCAGGCTCCCTGCTCGGCGGGGGTCTGCTTCTCCTTCTTTCTCTGCCCCTCCCCCCAGCTCATGTTCTCTCTCTCTCAAATAAATAAAGAAAATCTCCCCAAAAAAGAGCAGATTATAATTCAGCATGATCCATTTTATAAGCCTATGTGTATGTATTCACATTTAAAATGATATGAATTCGGGGTGTCTGGGTGGCTCAGTTGGTTAAGTGTCTGACTTGATTTTAGCCAAGGTCATGATCTCATGGGGCCCCACGTGGGACTCCACACTGAGCATGGAGCCTGCTCAGGATTTTCTCTCTCCCTCTCCCTGTGCCCCCCCCCTTAAAAAATTATATGAATTAATAGCCACATAATGGAACTGTCATTGCTAAAAGAATAGGAAGTGGTTGAACACCATGTAACCATGTCTCATCTCTCAAACTCACTTCCATCATCTCTGCCTGGGAGCACCACGGAAAAGCAGAGTTGGACCTGTCTTTCATAAGGAACATAAAGACAAAACAAAAGTGGTACCAACTAAGTACTTACTAGGAGACAGGCGCCCTCTGGGTGTACTACTAGCCAATTTATTTTTCATAACCACCTATGAAGTGGCTACTCTTACTTCCCATTTTACAGATGAGGGAGCTGAGGCCCCAAAAAGCCTTAGTTGTAATTTGCCTGAGGTCTCAGAGCCAGAAAGCTGTTAAAGGATGGTTTCAAAGCCAGGCTCTTAATTACTATGCTGTGCCACCTCTTAGACATTTCATTTTACAAATAAGGAAACTAACACCCAGAAAAGCAGGGCATCTGGCCCAAGGCCACATGCAAAGCAGGAGCAGAGGAAGAAGTAGGACCAGGGCATCCCAGGGCCCTGGGTAGTTAGCGTTTGCCGTCCTCTGCAGCCAGAGCCTCCGGATAAGTCCAGGCCCTTGGCAAGCAAGGGAGACAACCCATGAAAGGCCTGCACCTTTGCCCCGGAGCACTGAGCCCCGCTTTAAGTCCTGTGTAATTTAAGGCAAATGGAATCCATATGGCTCTGATTCATTTACACTTAAATCTTCAAAATATTGTGTTTTAAGAGCTGTTACTTACAAAGCCTTCAAAACCTGTTAAATAAGATTCAGCTCCCCCATGCCTCCTTCCCACCCCCACCCCCAATCCAGCCTCCCTCCCCAGCCCCCTTCTCCACTGGGCTCACACCAGCATCTGGTGGGCCTGGAAAGACACTCCCTCAGACTTGGAAACCTGGCTGTGGCTACAAGGAGACCATTACTAGGATGTCCAGAGCAACACTTTTTTGTGGCCCTCCAAGTTGGAAAACACTGAAATTGTCCACCCATGAGAGAATGGATGAATAATAAATTGTGGCAGATTTACATCATGTGATACCACACAGCAGTGGAACCCAATAAACAAGGTCTATACATGTTGAAACGGACAAGTCTCACAAACACATGATTGGGAGAAAACACCAAAACAAGTTGCAGATGAAGTCATAACCATGATACCAGTTACACAAAATTTTCAAACCTTGAAAATTGGGGCATCTGAGTGGTGCAGTCAGTGGAGCACCTGACTCTTGATTTTGGCTCAGGTCATGATCTCAGGGTTGTGGGATCGAGCCCTGGGTCTGACTCTGCACTCAGCAGGGAGCCTGCTGCAGATTTTCTCTCTCTTTTTCTCTCTGCCCCTCCCCCCACTTTCTCTCTCAATAAATAAATCAATAAAATCTTTTAAAATGCCAAATCATTTTTTAGACATATAAACTACTCTGATAAGGTTTATTTTTTAAGCTGGTCATGGGTACGTGAATGTTGGCTACATCACGGATACATGTTTGTATAATCTTGAAAAACCACCTAATCAAATTAAGATTAAAGTTTATACTTAGCATCAGTAAAAGAAAGTTAGCTTGTATATTAGAAAGTCCAAGCCGCTCATTTCATGGAAGGGGGGGAAGGAACTAATTGCGAGTTTGTTAGCTATGGAACACTTACTATTTTACTGGCCAGGCACATGTCATCTCAGTCCCACACTGCTGCTCTGGGGTCCACGTCAATGAGATCTCCATGTCAGGGGTGAGGCAGCTGAGGCTCGGAAGTTTCCTCCAGGTCATGCCGCTTGTAAACCATGGGGTCAGAATACAAACTGCGGCCTTCTGCCTCCCAGCACGCACCCCAGGTCCCATGCTGTGGAGACAGGCATTGTTATTTGGTGCTGACCCCCCATTCTCTGGGTTTGGTTTCATCATTGCCAGCCTGAGCCTCTGAGTAGTCGGAGCGACCTGTTAGCGGTGGCTCAGGAAGGTAAATCCACAGAAAGCAGACCAGTGAGCCTCTTGACTCCTTGTCTAGTGCTCTTTCCATACCAGCCCTCTGGAGATCTGGGCGTGGGAGAATGTAATCGTGTTTACTGATACCTTCCACTTTTTTTTCTTTTAAGATATTAAGATTTTACTTACAGCTCTCTCATGTAAGAGAGCACGAGAGAACACAGAGAGCACGGGGTAGAGGTGGGGGTGGCAGAAGGAGAAGCAGATTCCCGCTTCCTGTGCAGTTTGGTTACTTCCAAGGGGAATCAAGACCCCAAAGTCACCTTAGCCAGGCTGGGGAACAGAGTTGTATAGAAAGGAAGAACCTGGTGAACCTTGGGTGTTGCAGCTAGCTCTCCTTTCATTCATGACCCAAACTATCAGTCAGGGGCCCTGCAGGAAACAGGTGGTATGCTCAAATAGCGTAATTTGAGAAGAATGTAAGAAAGGGACTATCCACAAATTTATAGGGGGGCGGTGTTGGAAAAGCAATGAGTCCCAGTGCAAGGGACTGAGGCTGGCAAGAGCAGTGAGCTGTTATCACCTAGGTCTGGGGGATAAAATGAGGAACGTTCTCTAATTGAGACGAGCAACTTTCTGCTGTGGGCTGTCCACTCAGAGCTGCGGCCACTGGTAGAAGGTGCAGCCAAGCCAGCAAGGAGGGGTCAAGGAAATGTGTCCCAGTGTCATGCTCCTCCTTCCCTCAGATGCCCTGCAAGTACTCCTTTCAGCCAAATCTAGTGGGAAACAGAGGCCAGGAGACTCGAAGCCATTTATGCAGGTCGGCCTCCCAGGGCACAGAGCATGATGCGGAGAGCCAGAGACTGAATCCAGCGGGGCCAATGTATTTACACATTCCACAGTAAATACTGGCTTTCCTTCAGACATGCACAGTCTGACCATTTCTTCCCACCTTCACAGCCAGCCGCGGGTCTGAGCCACTCATCCCTTGGCTGGAACACTGCAGGAGATTCCTAGGTGATCTCTAGCTTCTACCCTCTGTTCTGTCTGTTCTTAACAACCAGAGTGATTCTTGTAAATGGAAAGTCAGACCACGTCACACCTGTTCTCCAAATCTTCAAACTTCCTAGAGCAAAAGCCAAAGTCTTTACATGACCTCACAAGTTCCTGGATAAGGTCATCCCCCCAGACCCTCCTGACCTCATTGCTGTATTTTTCTCCAGTCCTCACTCTGCTCAGGCCACACTGGCTTTGCTCTTCTTTGATACACAGGGAAAGTTCCTGCTTTAGGGCCTTTGTTGATCCCTCTTCCTGGAATGTTCTTCCCCACCCCCTACCTCCATCTAATCAAGGGTCTCCTGCTCCAAGACCTACTCTGACCCTCCTTTGTAAAGATGCAAACTGTCTCTCTGTCTCTTGCCACTACTGCTCCCCATTGTCCACCTCTAGTTTTCTTTTCCCCACGTCACTTGGCATCTTTGACCATGCCATATAAATTACCTATTTGTTATATTTACTACTATCTCTCCACACTAGAATGCAAGCTCCATGAGCATAAGACTCTGTTTTGTTCATCAGTATATCTCCAGAACTTGGAAAATAGTTAAGTATTCAATACATAACTACTGGATTATGTTGAATGACTAAAATGGGGTTGAGGAAATACCAGACTTGGGTTGTTTCAGTTAGAGAACGGCAGAGGATAGACAGCAGCAAGAAGATTAGTGGATGCAATATGAGGGGAAGGGAAAAAAGTCAACATGGAATTATTCATTATCTACTACATACCTGTTAAAAGTCGTGGCTTATCAGCAGATATCAACAGCCAGAACCTTTTGTATGACCTTTGACCTAGCAATTCCACTTTCAAGAATTTGTATTAAAGAAAATGTCAAAGTTATTTGGATAAAAATTTAATCACAATGAAATTCTTTGCAGTTGTTTATATTAGTGAAAAACTGGAAACAACGTAGGTGTCTAGGAATCGTGGAATGCCTAACTCCATGCTTAAGTACGTTCCCACCATAAGATGGAATACTGTGCAAACATTAAATGTATTCATTGACTATGTATGATAATTGCCCAGTGGAAAAGGCACATTATAAAACAGCATTATGGTATAATCTTGTTTAATTAAAATATATATGCATTTTTAACAGTCTGAAAAGCTATAACTCAAAATATTAATAACACCTAATCTTTGGATGACACTCTATGTGTGTTTAATTTCTTTCTGTCTCTATTTTCTAAATTTGTTTCAAGGAATTTGGATTATTTATTTATTTAATTAAAAAAAGATTTTAGTTATTTATTCATCAGAGAGAGAGAGAGAGAAAAAAAAAAAGCGCAAGTAGGAAGAGCAGCAGGCAGAGGGAGAAGCAGATTCCTGACTGAGCTGGAAGCCCGATGCGGGACTGGATCCCAGGACCCTGGGTTCATGACCTGAGCTAAAGGCAGATGCTTAACCCACTGAGCCACCCAGGCCTCTCTGGATTATTTATTTTTATAAAACTACATTTGTATTTTTAAAACAGTAGTTATTTACGAGCTCTTGGACAAGTAACCTGACTTCTCTGGGCCTCAGTTCCTTCATTTTTAAAAACAGAAATAAAAACAGCTTTGGGGAGGTCGGTGAAGGGAGGGCTAGACTGGTAGTAGGGATTAAGGGGGCACCTGTTGTGATGAGCACTGGTGTTGTACGTAAGTGATGAATCTCTAAATTCTACTCCTGAAACTAATATTACACTATATGTTCACTAACTGGAATTTAAATAAAAACTTGAAACAAACAAGCAAAAAAAAAAAAAAAAAGAAAAAAGAAATAAAAACAGCTTCATGTCTGTCCTATTTCACAAGAGTTGTTCTTAGATGTGTATTGGAGGAATTGACCAAAACTGTAAGAGAAGAAAAATAATTAAGAGTGTAAGGATTGAAAGGGAAAAGATAGAACTATCACCATTTGCAGTGATTATGTTTATTGACTTAGAAAAATCAATTCCACCTATAAAAATTAATAACATTTCTCTGTTCCAGCAATAACCAACTAGAAAATACAATTTAAAAATACAATACCATCCATAACAAAAACTACAACGTCTCTGGGAAGTAATTAGGAACAAAGCCAAAACGTCCCCTTTCATTATTTCTATTCAACATTAAAGTGATTATTTTAGCCATTGCAATCATAAAAGAAAAGTTACTAAAAGGCATACAACTTGGAAAAGAATTAAAATTGGATTTTTAAAAATAGCTTATATGATTTTGTGTGGAAAAACTTAAGAAATTTATGATAGACACTATTAAACTGAGGACACTAGGTCAGTATTTTTTTAAAAAATCGATTTTATCTCTATGGTAGCTCATACAATTTAAAAATTAAATAAAAAATAATACCATTACATTAGCTCCCAAACCCATAAAATTCCTAGAAATAAATTTGTCAAAAGATATATAATACTTCTATCCTCAAAGCTACAAAATATTGATAAAATAAATTAAACAGATCTAAAAGAATGGAGAGCTATACTGTGTTCATAGATTGGAAGATTCCATATTGTTGAGATATTAATATTCTCCAAATTCATATATAGATTCAACATAATCTCATTCAAAAATATTACAAAATATTGAAGATCTAAATGTGAGAACTGAAACCATAAAACTCCTAAGAAAACATAGGCAGTAATCTCTTTGACATTGGCCTTAGCAACATTTTCCTATACAGGTCTCCACAGGCAAGGGAAACAAAAGCAAAAATAAACCACTGGGACTATAGCAAAATAAAAGACTTTTGAACAGTGAAGGAGACCACGAGAAAAATGAAAAAGCAACCCACTGAATAAGAGAAGGCATTTGCAAATAATACATCTGATGAGGGGTTAGTATTAAAAATATTTAAAAAGTTACACAACTCAACACTGAAAATGCTCAAAATAACCCTAATAAATATGGGCAGAAGACCTAAATAGATATTTTTCTAAAAAAGACATAGAGATGGCCAACAGACACATGAAAAGATGTTCAGCATCTTTAATCTCAGGGAAATGCAAATCAAAACCGCAGTGAGATCTCACCTTACACCTGTCAGAATGGCTAGTATCAAAAGGGCAAGAAATAACGAGTATTGGCAAGGACATGGAGAAAAGGAAAGCCTTGTCTACTATTGGGAATACAAACTGGTACAGCCACTGCGGAAAAACAGTATGGACGTTCTTCAAAAAATAAAATATGGAAATACCATACAATCCAGTAATTCCACTACTGATTACCTAAAAAAAAAAGTGAACACTAATTCAAAAATATATGTGCACCCTTATGTTTACTGCAGCATTACTTACAATAGCCAAGATACAGAAGCAACCTAAATGTCCACTGTCAGATGAATAAAGAAACTGTGAATAAAGAAATGTTCCATATATATAGAACATATATTCTCTCTCTCTCTCTCTCTCTCTCTATATATATATATATAGAATATTACTCATCCAGAAAAAAGAATGAGCTCTTGCCATCTGTGACAACAGAGAAGGACCCAGAGGCTGTAATGCTAAGTGAAAGAAGTCAGAAAAAGACAAATACCATATGATTTCACTTAAATGTGGAATCCAACACATTATATGTTATTTAAAAAAAATGTGGAATCCAAACAAGCAAAGACAAACCCATATATAGAGAGAACAAGCTGGTGGTTGCCAAAGGGGTGGGAATAAGGGGATGGGCAAAATGGGTGAAGGGGAGTGGGAGGCACAGGCTTCCAGTTACAGAATGAGTAAGTCACAGCGATGAAAGACAGAGCACAGGGAATATGGTCAGTGGTATTGCAATAGTGTTGTGTGGTGACAGACAGGAGCTAGACTTGTGGTGAGCACAGCACAATGTCTAGAACTGTCAAATCCCTGTGTTGCACACCTGAAACTAATGTAACATTGCATGTCAACTCTACTTCAATTAGAAGAATGTTTAAGGGACACCTGGGTGGCTCAGTGGGTTGAAGCCTCTGCCTTTAGCTCGGGTCATGATCCCAGGGTCCTGAGACCCTCCTCCGCAGAGGGCCTGCTTCCTCCTCTCTCTCTGCCTGCCTCTCTGCCTACTTGGGATCTCTCTCTGTCAAATGAATAAATAAATGAATAAATGAATAAATAAAATCTTTAAAAAAAAAGAAACATGTTTTAAAAAATTACAACAAGATTTCTTTGAAGCATAATTTAATTCTAAAATTTATATGGAAATGTAAACAACCTCAAGTATTCAAATGAATCTTCAAAAAAGTGAGCAAAGTTGAAGGACTTACCCCACCTGATTTCAGGACTCATTGTAAAACCACAATAATCAGGAAACGTGGTAGTGGCCAGAGAAGAGATACATAGATCAATAAAACAAAACAGTATCTAGAAATAAACTCACACATATATATGGTCATCTGACTTTCACCAAAAGTTCCACAGCAATTTAATGGGGAAAGAAAACACTTTCAACAATCTGTGCTGGAGCAACTAGATATAAGTGTGAAAAGAAAATGACCCTCAATCTCTACCTCACTCTACACCCCCAAACCAATTCCAGATGAACCAAAGATCTAAATGCAAAAGTTAAAACCTCTAGGATTGGCTACAAAGTCTCTAGAAACAAAGAGGAGAAAATTTTCAACCTTGGGGTAAACAGATATTTCTTGGAGAGATGTCAGTAGGCTAAGAATGTGGGGTGGGGGGCACAGGATATATGGAAACTCTCGTACTTTCCACCCAACTTTGCTGTGAACCAAAAACTGCTTTTAAAAGAATATTCTGTTAGGGGCGCCTGGGTGGCTCAGTGGGTTAAGCCTCTGCTTTCGGCTCAGGTCATGATCTCAGGGTCCTGGGATAGAGCCCCAAGTTGGGCTCTCTGCTCAGCGGGGAGCCTGCTTCTTCTCCCCTCTCTCTGTATGCCTGCCTCTCTGCCTACTTGTGACCTCTGTCTGTCAAATAAATGAATAAAATCTTTTAAAAAAATGGAAAGATAAGATAGGAGAAAATGTTTGCTATATATATGCTTGATGTCATATATATATGAAAAAGGAATTGTATCCAATATATGTAGGAACTCTGACAATTCAACAATGAAAGACAACCCAATTTAAAACAAAAGGACAAAAGAGTTGCACTGGTACACTACAAGGGATATTGAAATGGCCCATAGGCACATGAAAAGGTGTTCAATATCATTAGACAGAGGGAAAAGCAAATTAAAGCTAATATGAGAAACCTACTATATACCAGAATGGTTCAAATGAAAAATACAGACAATACCAAGTATTGGTGAGGATCTGGAGCAAATGGAACTCTCTTACATTTCTGGCTGGACTGTAAAATGATAAAACCACTTCAGAAAACTCTTTGGCAGGTTTTTTTTTTTTTTTTTAAATTAACTATGTTAACCTTGTAACCTAGCAATTCTATTCCTAGGAATAAAATGAAAATATATACTATGTTTTTATGTATGTACACATTTTTGTGAATATTTGCAGCAACTTTATATGTAATACCAAAAGATGGAAATAGCCCTCATGTCCATAATTAGGTGCATGGATAAACAGCTTCTCCTAATGGTATGCTTTTCAGCAATAAAACAGTTACTGATACGTGCACTGGCATAAAGGAGTCTGAAAAATGCACCAAGCAAGGAAGCCAGCCATAAAAAGTATATGTGTGATCTCATTTATTATATGAAGTTTTAGAACAGGAGAAACTAGCTTGTGATGATGAAAATTAGGACAGTATTTGCCTTTTGTGGGAGACTGACTTCAGTGACAGAGATGTTTTATTCTCTTATTGTGGTAGTATTACATCAGGGAATCTGCTTGTTCAAACTCATCCAACTTAAACTCCAGGCATTTTTGTGCACACGTTATAACTCAATGAAAATTCTGTAAAGGTACAAAACATCCAACATAAAGGAAAAAGGTATGGATGAAGCAGGCTCCCTGCTGAGCAAGGAGCCCAAAGTGGGACTCAATCCCAGGACCCTGGGGTCATGACTTGAGCCAAAGACAGTCGCTTAACCGACTGAGTCACCCAGGCATCTCCTAAATTAGGGATTTTTAAACTAGAGAATAACATTGATTTAAACTGGAGAATAACATCAAAGAGACGATAGATGAAAGATAATTTGCATTGTCAGAAACTAATGAGAATGAAAAGGAACTCTTGACAATTAACCAGAAAACAGCCTTAAGAAAATGGGCCACGGTTATGTTTAGTAGTTGACAGTTCTCAGTCAAATTGAACATAGGCATATATGTTATCTGACCATCCTATTCCTATTCCACTAAGAACATGTTCTATGATGTTCAGGATTGTACCGCTTGTGAGGTTTAGCGGACACCAACCTGGAATCAGTTGGATGGTGAGGTGTTGTATTAACTCAGCCACTGGCACCTGAGGTCCCACACGTGTACACATTTACTGAGGATATCCTATGTTCCAGTTATGGTTGTGTGTTACATAATTTAACTCATTAAGCCTTTCTAGCAGGGAGGAATTGTCATCACTCCCCATTTTACAGATGGAGAAATTAAGGCACTGAGCCATCAGGTAATGCTCTGAATGTCACAAAGCCAGTCACCTGCGGAACAAAGATTCCAGCCCAGCAAGCCTGAAGCCCACATGATCAACTGCTTCTATGCTTCCTCTGTAGGAACGCGGGGGAAGAAACCCAGAACGCTGAGTCCAGGGCTTAGGGCCATCAACCAAGTCACGTGCATGGTCCTGTAAAAATGGTTAATCCAAAGCAAGGAGGCTCTGGGCCTTCAGCCCATGTTAACGTCCTTGCCAGCATTTCCTCAGATTCAACAGTGGAAGGGGAGAGCCAGGTGGGAGCCCATGTGGTTTTGATAGAGCGGCCATTCAAGCGGGCTTTAAATATTATAGTGGCACTGTTTGCGTAGTTAAATTTAAGGATCTGTCAGTTTATGATGAATTTTTATTTTTAAGGGTTTCAAGTAAGCTGTAAACATTCACTCCAGGCTGAAATTCCCCCCATTTTAACACCTAAGCGGGCCAGGGCGAGAGAGCGGGGTAGGGGGAGCTGGGAGGTGAGCACAGAGGGGTGCAAAGAGGCTGGGCACCAGCATGGGGATGGGGGGAGAGCTTCCCACCCGTATCTCCGGGAAAGGATTTGAGGGGCCGGCACCCCATAATGAGGGAGGCCAACCGCTTCCCCAAAGGAAGCAAGACCATTCTCTTCACCGATTCAGTTTCTCCTTCCCCCCTCCTCCTTGTTGTAACTAAACTTCCGCAAGGAATTTATTGGTACCTGGAACGTGAAAAGAATCTAGCTTCAGGCACGGCTTAACTCAGATACTATCGCTACCTCCTGGCCTGGCTGTGCTCCGTGGGTTGCTCCATTCCCAGACAGGCTGCTCCTACCCAACAGCAGGACAACAGAAGTGACTTCACGGCGCGCATGCTCACACCTTTACACCTCCCGAAGGGAGAGCGTCTCTCACAGCTGGACTCTCATTGGCTGGACGGGGGCCGCACGTGCATCCCTGAACCAATCACCGGACGGAGGCGTAAGGGACGCGCTCTGAGTTGCCGAGGCCGGGAGTCAAGAGTGAAATTACCACTGGACCTCTTGGGATGAGGGTGGAAGAGGGGCGGCGCCCCTTAGAAACCTGGGGATAGCCCGGGGGGCGTCGACCACGGTCATTACTACGAGATTGCAGAGGAGAAAGCATAGGCTGAGACGTGAGTGCTTTGAGCGAGGCGAGCCACTGCGGGACAGGATTGAAATCCAAGTCAGCCTCACCCGAGAGCCTGCGTGATTGCCACAAGACCTAGCCACCTCTCGATCCAGAGCGAGAAGATCCCTGAAGCCAGGCCGCTAGCTAACTTCCCTCTCAAGCTTTGGGTCACCTTCCTGCCCTGAACTCAGAAGGCGGCAGCCAAGATGAGAGGAGGCTAGAGTTCCTGAAGGCACTGGGGTGGCTTGGAGGGGACCTGGAGCTGAGGATCGCCCCCAACATCAGAGCTTCTTCCTAGGAGAAGCCCATGCCGCTGCAAAGGCCAGAGCTGGGGCGGGTGGGTACAAACCACAGGGAGGTAGCTACAAGAGAGCCCAGTGGACAGCGAGGGCCCTCTCAGGGTGCAAGGAGATGGAAAGGGCCCAGGAGAAGGAAGCGGAAGGAGGGGGACGGGCAGGGTGGGAGGAGCAAGCAGGGGCCCACTGGGTGCCCAGATGATTCCCAGGGCATCTTGTGCATTGGTCATAAGGTCAACTCTGTGACATGGGATTCTCAGACGGTGACTTAGCTAAGTCAGCAGCCAAATCCAGACGGAAATTGTCATGTCCTAATCCTCCCTCCCCGACCAGGAGACACCTCCTAAATTCCAGCCCAAATGGTTTCTAGGGAGCCCCAGTGACAAGGAAGTACAGTGGTGAGACCTCAGCCTTTGCCTCTGTCAGGGTGGGTTTGAATCCTTCCCTGACACTCCCCAGCTGTGGAAGAGGGAACAAGACACTTCACTTTTCTGGGCCTCTGGTTCTTCATCTGAAAATGAGAAGAATTCCAACCCTTCAGGGCTGTGTGGGAACCCAGTGAGCTCCTGTGGGCCAAGTGCTGGAAGGTAGTGAGAGCCCGGCACACCTGGACTAATTGTGCCTCTGTAACCCCCTCGGGGTCTTCCCCACCTCAGGCCCTGCACAGCGCCCCCCACTGACTCAGAAATAGGTTCCAGCTGCTACAGACAGGAAACCAAGCCCCCCTCTACATCCCTCGCCAAGTCTCTCTTTTCTTCCCTTGCCTCCCGGTGCCCACCGACACACAGGTCTCTTTCACCTCCAACAGCAAGAACCGGGCAGCTGATTTAGGAGTGCGCTCAGGGCCCAGAATGTAAACCGTTTCTCACCAGGAATGTGTAAACAACCCATAAAGCAAAGGATTTGGGGCCTGGTCACGTGGCCCAGCTGCCCATAAAACCAAAGCATTGATGTCTGCTCTCCAGCAAGCTTCTAAGCCACGGGAATGATGGAAGGGCTGCGTCCTGGAACCTGTAATCTCCCACCATACATCTGAGGTGGCATGTTTGAAGTCCTAGGATGAGTTATTTATATTATTTTTGCAATGTGTACTGAAAGGGCATTAGCCCAAACAGCTGGCAATAGGGCTTACAGGAACATGGCCACTTAAAAATATAGGGGGGAATGAGGGGTCCCCCTGGCAAGTCACTCGTGAGCCAGAGTTTCTCTGGGCAGCCATATAATCAAAGCCAGATCGTCTAGCTTTGACTTCCCCAAGCCCAGCTGTTCAAGGACCACTGACTTGATTTCTGCCATATCCTGGTACCACCTGATCTATTATTTATGTAATGGCTTTTGTTTTAAATCACAAGTTTTTCACTTAGCTTCAATCCAGACAATATCCATGAAATCATGTGTTTGGTATCTTCATTTTTTCCTCTTATACATTAAAATATATTTGTAGCGTAAAGTAACAAATGGTCATTTTGTGTCATATAAAATCATCTAGCTTACCACCGGTGTACCACAATTTGGGAAACACTGACCTAGTCAAACATACTCATTGTACAAACCGGGGACTTGAGGGCCATGGGTCTTCCCTAAGGTCACTCAGTTATTTAGGGGCAGAACAGGGAGCAAAAAGGATTAATCACAGCTACCACTTAATGAGTATTTACTATGCACTCAGCACATGGCTAAACCCTTTATGCAGATATCCCAATTCATATAACAATGAGATAGTGTCCATCCCTGCCCCAATTTTGCAGAGGTGGGAGCTGAAGCCCAGAGAGGTTAAGTGGCTTGTCCAAGGCCACATGACTAGTCAGTTGCTCAACGAGCATTTTAACTCAGGTCTGCCTGACTTCAAAGTCTGGCTCTTAATCATTCAAGGGAGAGAGGCAGGGGAGAGAGGAAGGAAGGAACGGAATATTTATTAAGTGCTAGCCACCTTTACGTATAGAGCTGTATCCTACTCTGTTCCCCTATTCACTGTCCTCATCCCCGAAAATCCTCACCGTGAGTTGCCAGAGTTGCCCCAGAGAACAGTGTCTCATCCCCAAGCCTCTGGGCACAGGGATAGATGTTTAAATTCCATGGCCCCAGGATGAGTTTGCAAAAGCATGCTTATGCACTTAGACTGTCAGCAGAGGCCCTAGTCAAGCTGTGGCCAAGTGTCACACTTATGCTTGGGAAGGTGGGGCTCTGGATCAGGCAGACCCGAGACCAAATCCCAGTTCCTCTACTCCCTGATTAAGTCAAATCACTCAACCCCTTCAAGCCTCAGTGCCCCATGTTTTACTGGGAAAAACATAAATGCCTATTTCATGGGATTTTCATGAAGGGTAAAGCACACTGTGTGTAAAGTGCTTAGCAGTGTCTGGGACGTGGCACGCAGTAGGATTTTAAAAAGAAAGAAGGGATCATACATGAGTCTAATAAAGACTGGCCCACATCTCCTCCAGGACCTCGCAGGCACCTCATGGACCACACAGCTGGCTGGACCCAGAGAGGCCGAACAAAGCATTCGGAGAAAGAGCAAGGGCCATGGAGCTGAAAAGTCAGGCCCTTCACCCAGCTCCCCTACCAATAAGCCCTGGGGGCTTGTGGCAGCCACAGGGCCTTTGCCACGCCTGTTCTCGCAACTGCCCGCTGGGGATCACACCTGGGTGTCAAGTTCAAGGGATATGTTTTTGTGTTCATGAAATTGAGTCTTTGGCTTGTCAGGGCACAAGGTGCTGTCCAAAGCCACCAAGACCAGTCCCTAATTTTACAAATTTGGGAACTCTTCATGCACGTGCATTCACAGTCCTGTATATACGTGAGGGGCAGTCCCCAAGCGTTGGGGCTTCTGGTCTTACCTCTGCCATTATCATTGAAATTGCTGGCCTTGCTAAACCTCAGTTTTCCTAGTTGAGAAACAGGCACAGGCAAAAGCTTCTTCTTAAAGAACCATTTTGAGCTTTAGATGGTTGAAATCTGTAAAGTACTTTATATGGTGCCTAATGTATGGTAAAGGCTTAATATACTGGCTCTTATTATTGTTTCTGAGAAACATGTTTTCATAGTTTGTTTTAGGAAGTAAAGCTACTGGGAAATGCTTGGTGGGTTCTTAAATAGAGGAAAGTGTGGATTTCTCTAAAACCGTGGGGTTAGAATACTAGTGGAGAGACGGGTAACACTTTCCATCTTTCAGCACAGTGTTTTGAATACTAAATGAAGGGACACTACTTGGCTCTGAGGCAGGAAGACCGAAGACACTGTCCCTGCCCACAAGCTGCTCCAAGCTCCCAGGTGGACAAGAAGACAACTGGCAAATAGCACTGCTTGCATTTTCGATGAAGCTCCATTAATGGGGGCACCAGGAAAACATGAATAATTCCAACCAGTAGGATCCAGTAAGCAGGAAGGCAGCCTTTGAGTTGATCCTTTAAGAATGGGAAGAATTTCCTTTAAAAATAAAAGGGAAGATTAAAAAAAAATCTGCCCTTTTCTATGGGTCCAAATTCCACCTTTTCTTCAAAAGTCGCTTCCTCCCAAAAGCCTTCCAGGAGCACTCTTTACTAAAAGGGCCCATCCCTCCTCTCCTGAAACCCCATAACCCACTATCTGATCAGTTCATTTGGCTTTGGCATTTATGTCTTTGGTATTTATGTCTTTCTGGGGGCTCTTTTCTTCATCTGGGTTTTTTGTTTTTTGGTTTTTTTTTCTTTTTTCTTTTCAAGAAAACTCACTGAGGGCCTCTCTTCCACACAGCGGACACTTGGTATGTGAACTGACAGGTGCAACTCTAATGGCCTCCCACATCTCCCTGCTCCCTTCGCCATGCTGTGTGCTGCCCTGGGCAAGACCTGAACGGGACATGCCGTGAGTCTGTGGGATCTGAGTTCCCTGCCTCCGTCCTAGGCTCCTCCGGAGAGCTGCTTGGCTTCTACAGTAACGACCAAGATGCATGAGCCCCCTCTTCCATCCAGCTCTGGACCTTCCCCAACAGCCCCACCTCACCCTGATGATCAGAATGTCCCAGACCTCAGGCTCCCCTCCTTTCCCACACCCACCTCCCCCACCCCCCCGTGAACGCACAGAGCATGGGGTTTACCCAACTTTGGGGTTACTGTGAGACCCAGGCAGGTGGGCTTTCCTGACTACTAGTGATCGAAAGCAGTGATGGGCATACTCTTGGCTGGGCATTCAGATATGAACTCATTTCATCCTCATATCACTGAGAAACAGAGGGTATCATTTTACCTAGTTTACAGGTGAGGCCATGGGAATTTAAGCTCACCTGGGACTCTTCCTTGAGGCTTCCATTTCTCTTGCCAGCCCACCAGTCAACCCCTTCCCCGTTTAGACCATCTGATCTGCTAGCTGCTTTTCCAACCCCTCCTTTTTCCTCCATGCCCACTGCCACCACGCTGGCCCGAGCTCCAGTCCCCTCTTGCCTGTACAGATACCATAGGCTCCCGACTGGTCTCCCTTCCACCACTGTGACCCCTTTGGAACTGTCCTACTACTGACTTCTTCGTTTACAAGTCTCTTAATGCATATACCCATAATACATACATACATATATACACATGATTTACATAAACAATCATCAGAAATATGCTTCATTAAGTCAGTAGGGTTTTCTTTCCTTTCTGTTTGGCTCCTCTTTGTCCATCTCCTTCTCTCCCACTGCACTCCAGGCCAATACCTTGTATGTGTCCTACTGTGCTTTTACCTGTACTTATTCAAACCTAAGTGTTTGTATTCACATTATATATACAGAGTGAGTTTATCAGTGTTTGCTTTTAAAAATGGGACCCTATTAGGGTTTTCTGCTCCTTGCCTTCCTCATAGACATCTTCCCAAGTCAGCTAATGTAGCTCTAGTTGTCGCTTTTTAATAGCTGCCTAATATTCTGCCGTGTTGTTTTATCAGTTTATGCAGTTAATCACCTTGTTCATGGTCATTCTCCGCTCCCAGTTTTCACCACCAGGAACAATGCTGCAATAAGTGTTCGCTAGGATTCTAAGAAGCAACAGACACTGACCTGCTGGACTGAGCTGGAGGCTTAGGTTCTAGGTCAAAGCTCCAAATGACATCACGGAGCAGTCTGATGAGCTCACAGAAGCAGTCTCACCACACCTTACCCGCCCCCTCCCCTGCCTCTTCTGCCTGCAAAATTCCACCCAGCAATCCCTGGGAAACCATCCCTGGTGCTGTGCCCACCAGCTCTCCACTTGCCCCCACATACCACAGGACGAATCCAACTGGCGGAGCCTGGTGAGACGGCCACATCCTGGAGGCCAAGGAGGCTGGAATTTCAGTCAAGATTCCTAAATTGGAGAAGTGGGGTTCCAACACAGAGATGTCCCCAGATAAAGAGAAAGGCTATTCAAAAGATGGGCACCCATGGGTATGACAGCATCTACCGCAATTTTCTTGCACATATGTCCTTCCTCATCCGGGCCTTTATTCCTATGGGACAGGTTCCCAGGAGTTGAGTCGCTGCTTTCCAATCATCTATCACGCTTCACGTTCCCACCGGCAATATGTGAGAATCCCATTTACTTTACCTCCCCACCAGCAGCTCCGGCAGATGTCAAACTCCACCACAGGGCCAGACTTATTTTCCTGACTGCTAACGTAAATTTGAATATCTTTTTTGTAAGATCGTTGGCCATGCCATTGGCTTAGTCATTAGCTGACCAGTCTAGATTTTGCCCATTTTTCAACGGGGATGCCCTCTCCTTTCAAGCTATACACAGGCTATCTTCAGTCTGCCCCTCCAGATCCATGCTGTGCCTTTCTCCATGCATTCTGTGCCTTACGCCCCATGGGGTCTGTACCGAACACCCAGTCCTCAAGTTCTGGTTGGGTTTGGCCAATGGCAGACACCCCTGGGGGCCATGGGGGGTGGGAGAGTAGTTGGGGAAATTTTCCAGGCCCTCCCACCTTCTCTCATAGGTCCCAGGCAGACACAATTCCCTTCTGATACTCCTCATGCACCTCCCTGGGTGTGCTTCCTCAACCCTGCCCACATCTTTGATAGCAGCTCCTCTGCATTGTCCCCTTCGTTCCATCTCCTTAACGACCAAATTTGTATGTGCCACCTACCTCCTGCCAGGACCCTGACTGATACAAGATCACAACACTTTCTCTGTTGTTAGTGTTAGAGTCATTTTTTTCAAGCTCTATTTTTTGCCTAATGACTTTTAGTATCTTTTGCCATGCTAAATACTATATATATATATACATATATATATATATGTATATATATACATATATAAAGATTTTGATTTGACAAAGAGAGAGGTCACAAGTAGGCAGAGCAGCAGACAGAGAGGGAGGGGGAAGCAGACTCCCTGCTGAGCAGAGAGCCTGATGTGGGGCTCGATTCCAGGATCCTGAGACCATGACCCGAGCCGAACGCAGAGGCTTTAACCCATTGAGCCACCCAGGCACCCCTTTATATATATATTTTAAGTTTCTATTTATATATGTTTGAATACATATAATTTTTAAAATAATCTCTTCATTTTCAGCCTTGAAGTGTAAAGTCTTTTCTGCCTCTATATCAGGAATTGGCAACTTCTTCTGTAAAAGGCCAAAGAGTATATATTTCAGAATTTGCTGTTGTAACTATTTAGCACTGCCATTGTAGCAAGAAAGCAGCCATAGATGATATGTTAACAAATGTGTTCCAGTGAAACATTATTTACAAAAACAGGGGAGAATAATCCCACTGTTAGACATTTACCCGGGAGAAAGGAAAGCGTTAAGTCCTCATGCAAACTTGTGCGTGGAGTTCATAGCAGCACTAATCGTGATAGCCAAAAGGTGGAAACAACCCAAATGTCCATTGATCGGTGGCCATCACTAGAATTGATGAATGGCTAAATAAAATGTGGCATAGCCATATATCTATTAAAAAAAAAAAAAAGTAATGGAGTACTGACCCAGGCTACAACATGGATAAACCTTGAAAACATTATGAATGAAAGAAGCCAGATACCAAAGCTCACATACTATTTGATTCCATCTTTGTGAAATGTCCATAAGAGGCGAGTCCATAGAAACAGAAACTAGATCAGTGGTTGCCAGGGACTGGGGAAGGATAGGAGATAGGGGCTTGATAGGTCACGGCTATGGGGTTTCTTTTTGAGGTTATGAAAATGTTCTAGAATTGACTTGGTGATGGTTGCACCTATTTAAACCATGTAATTGTATCTCTTAAATGGGTAGATTATATGGTATGTGAATTATACATCAGTAAGGCTGTTACAAACAAAACAAAACAAAACAAAAAATGAGGCATCTAGGCACCTCAGTCCATTCAGTGGCTGACTCCTGGTTTTGGTTCAGGTCATGATCTCAGGGTCCTGGGATTGAGTTCTACGTTGGGCTCCACGCCCAGTGGTGAGTCTGCTTGGGATTTTCACCCTCCCTCTCTTCCTGCTCTTCCCCACTCCCCTTCTTGCTCTCTCAAGTAAATAAAATCCTTTATTTTATTTTTTTAAAAGATTTTATTTATTTATTTGACTCAGAGAGAGAGAGAGATCACAAGTAGGCAGAGAGGCAGGCAGAGAGAGAGGGGGAAGCAGGCTCCCCGCTGAGCAGAGAGCCCAATTCGGGGCTTGATCCCAGGACCCTGAGATCATGACCTGAGCTGAAGGCAGAGGCTTAACCCCCTGAGCCACCCAGGCGCCCCAATAAAATCCTTTAAAAGAAAAAACAAACAAACAAAACAAAAACAAAAAACAGAGGCGGTCAGCCGGATTTGGTCTATGGATAGGAGTTTGTGGACTCTTCCTCTCTGTGGTCTCCTGGAATGTCTTACAATAGTTTGTATTATTTGAACTCTTACATTTAAATTTTTGATCTATCTGAGATCTAGTATTTTATGGCGTAAGATGGGGATTCATTTTTATTTATTCCAGAAGGTTATATTATTGAGCCTGAACCATTTGGGAAATAAAGGATCCTTTTTCCACTGAGATGAGGTAACTCTTTTGTCAAATATTAACGTCTGTATCCTGGAATCTAATTCTGGATTATTTGTCATGTTCCATGGATCTATTTGTCTATGCCTCTCCCACTAGTACAGTGATCTTATTTTAGCGACTTTATTGTATGTATGTTCTGGTTTCTGTAAAGGAAGTCTCCCCTTATGTTCTTTTCTTTCACACTTGACTTGCAGCCAGTGAGCTTATCAAAATGGATATCACTCCCTGCTTAAAAGCCTTTAATGGATTCCCACTGCGTCACAATTATGGCCCAAATCCTCACCGGCTTCAGTGCTATTGCCCCCACCAGCTTTCCAGCTTCACTTGGCTGAGGACACAACACTTGTGTTCTGTACTTCAACCATGCTGAAGTGACTTCAGTGATTCAGCCCCTTCTGCCCCAGGGCCTTTGCACTGGTGGTCTCCTCTGCCTTGAATGCTTTTTCTTCCCCCTTGTCAGGTTAGGTCCTCTTCTTCTTCAGCCTCAGTTTGATCATCATTCCTGGGGAAGCTGGCTTACCTGACAAATACCTTTCCCACACTGTGAACCTCTGCTGTGTTGCACTTACCGCACTTACAATATTACATTTATTTGTATATTTTTTTTGACTCATGTCTGCCTCCCTCAGCTTCCCATTGCCTTCCTTGTATTTAGCACTGTGTCTTACCCACAGTCGGTACTCAGAAAAATGTTGAAGGAGTGAATTAGTGTGTTAGAGACCAAACTTAGGCACCTATCTGCCTGGCCCCCACATCTCCCTGCTCCCTTCACCATGCTCTGTGCTGGCCTGGGCAGGACCTGACTGGGACATCAGGAGACCTGAGTTCTAGAGGCGGGGATGAACTGAACTCTCACATGATCAGTCAGAGGCAAAGCCGTGGGCCCTGCTCTTTGGGTCTCTAAGTATGTGTTACCTTGGGACAGACTCTTTGCTGAGCTGAGCCTCAGTTCAGCTTCCCCATTTATTTTATTTTTTTAAAGATTTTATTTTTTTGACAGAGAGAGAGCACGCAGAAACAGGGGAAGCAGCAGGCAGAGGGAGAGGGAGAAGCAGATTCCCCGCTAAACAAGGAGCCCAGTGCAGGGCTCGATCCCAGGCCCTTGGGATCATGACCTCAGCTGAAGACAGAGGCTTAACTGATGGAGCCAACCAGATACCCTGAGCTTCCCCGTTTATATATGAAATGGTGAAGAGAGGTTTAGACTGGACAGTGGCTGTGACAACAGTGTTACAAGTCCCAGACACCCAAGCTGAAGCCATATCTGAGTTCCATCTGTATTATTTTTGACTTAAATTTTTTTATTTCAAGGATTTTTGTATTTTTAAATTTTCAAAAAAGACACTTCTTTTTAAAAATAAGGAAATTTTAAATTTCCTTAAATAAGGAAAATTTTTATTACTTCTGTCATTCCATTGTAACTTGCATTTTAACTAAGACATGTTTCAGTAAATTTGTACCAGTAGAGTTAGAATGGGCTCATCCAGGAGCTATCTAAAAGCCTCTGACCCTCCAGCGGTTAAAGTTCTGTGCTTTGGGAAGCCCTGATCTGGGGCTGTTTGAGGATGGGCATCCTTCCTTGAAGCTTTCATTGGTTTAGTCAGTCAACAAGCATCTGCTTAGTGCCACCGTATGCAAGGACCAGGTCAGGTGGTTCCACATCAAAGGGTGTGGGAGGGGGCACTGGGCTGTGGCTGTCTCAGGGAGGTACTGGGAGGCATAGCTGTGTGCTGACTGCATGCCTGTGTCACAGCTTGCTTGCCCATACGTGTGTCAAAGTCAGTTTGGGTCCATCTGGTGAGAGCTTATGGGATTTTGTACCCATGCAACAGCCCAGGTGTGGTCTGCTTTTTCTCAGGCCTGAAACTCTGGTGTGTGGGAGACAAAGGGGCTACCAAGGCAAGAACCCCAGCTCTGCCAGTCTCCTGGAGGCCAGTAAACAAAGTGAGCCCCTCAGGAGTCCTCTCTGGGGACCTAGAATTCTGGAATGTTCTTAGTCTCACCCTCTCATCATACCACTGGGGAAACAGGCCCTAAGTGGGGAGAGGACTTGCCAGAGATCCTGAATACGGAAGTGTCAGGACCAGGCCTCAGGATTCTCTCTGAACCTCTTCTCCATGCACTTCTCGGAAACCTGTCAGGTACCATCTGCCACAAATGCAACTTGAGGGGAAAACAAGGACTTCAAAATAATACACACGAAAACTCATGTGTGTTGAGCACACACTGGGTGTCAGGCACAGTTTCAATTACTTTAAACACATTAACATGTTTAGTCCTCAAAACACTTCTATGATGTATGTACTACTATTACCCCATTTTCCAGATGTGGAAAGTGAGGCACAGAGAGGTTCACTAACTTAACCAGGGTCACACAGTTGCTAAGTTGGCTTCATGGCCAACTCTCCTTGCCTCCACATTAAGCAGAGAAGGGGAGAAGGGAGAAAGGCCTTTGGATCAAAGATGCCTTTATTCATCTGACCCTGGGAGTTACGAATAGCGGGTGCCCTTCTGTCATTCCATGGCATGTTTTTGAAACCTCAGGTGCTGTTCTTAACTTTGCCTGTGCTATCTTGGTGTCACTTCTCAGAGGAGACCACCAAATTCAAAGAGAATTACACATATGCTCAAGACAACAAAGCTGTCCCCATGTCCCCTCACCATTTGCCAGGCACTGTGCTAAATACGTCACCTGCTTTGTTTAATTTAATCCTTGTGACAACCCTACAAGTAGGAACAATTATTCTGCCCACTTAATGGATGGGAAATGGGCTCATAGAGGTTAAGTCACTTACCCAAGGGCACACAGCTAGTAAGTGACTGAGGTAACACTTGAACCCAGGTCTATCTGACCTGAAACCTGTTATTTTAACCAGCTAGCTCTCCTGCCTCATATGCACTTGTATCTCATAACCACATGCAAGGGGGGAAAGGCACAGACATTGCCCCATCTTGGAGGAGGAAACAAAGATAGCTTGCCTGGGAGCCTATAGCTAGTGAACATGAATGCCTCAGGTCTGTCTGATTCCCCGGCCAATGCCCTTTTCTTTGTTCCTTCAGTAGTATTCCAGAAAAGGCCCTAGTTCTATGGCCATTTGTGGTCAGCAGTCCCAGTCCAAAGCAATTTCTCACTTATTATTCTACAGGTACTTTTCCACAAGCCCATGAAGGTCAGAACACGTTCCATTTCACAGCTGGACAATCTGAGTCCCAGAGAGGGGAAGAGACTTGCCCAAGGCTTTGAACTAGGGTCCCTGACTCTGCGTACAGCCAGGGAGGCCCAATGTGTGTTGGGGGGAGGGAGGCCCTCTGGGGCAGGCTCCAGCTGGCTGGTCTCTCTGCTCTGACCAGAGGCAGGAGGGTGAGGTCATCGCCTTATCAGGCTAATTGCCACCCTGTAGTATAACCCTGCTACTCAGCTGAAACCTGCAGGAATGGTTTCTGGAGACGGGAGCTGTTATTGTCCAGATGAAGGGCCCAGGGTGACGGGTGGGGAAGGGGGGCAAGCTTACCCTCATCATTCCCCTTGGAGCAGTTTGCTTTTTTCAAAAACCTCTGGGGACAGAGATGTTTCCCGGGCCTTCCGGGCAGGATGGAAGGTTTCTGCTGCTTCTACGTGCCGCTGGCCAAGATGCCAGCCGTAGTAACAGAAATGCATAATCGACAGCAGAATTCCTACAAGGAGACAAACGAGGGTTAAAATAGACGCTGCTGGGGCCATTCCCTCTGACACACAGCCGTCGGTCACTGACAGTGACAACAAAAGTGGAGTAACTGAGCTGGGGAAACCAGGTCACCCTGCTCAGGGGAGGGTCCTAAGAAGCTGGTTTTGCTAGGACATAGGCGGGGGGCGACCTACAGCCGGATGTTAGAGGGAGGAACTGAGAATCAGAAGGCAATGATGACAGTCATGTGACAGCCATCTGCATGTAGTGTGGCCCGGGTTCCCAGGTACCATATGCTCCATAAAGAGCCAATGGTTGCTGAGCCCATTGTGCTGAAAGACACTCAGAATTATGCAGGCCTGAGTTCGAATCCCAGCATCACCACCTCCTAGCTGTGCAACCCTGGGCAGCAGGGTTAGAGTGAAGTGAGTGAGAACCTAGGATATGAAACTGAAGGAGGTGTCACCTCGAGATCAAGCACTCCTAAATCTATACGCCCTGGGTGCATCTCTTGCCTCACCCTAGACCTGTCCCTGCTGGGCCCGTTCCTTCCCTTTTCTGAACGTGGTCCTGTCGTTGGTAGGAGCGGGGTGAGAATCAGGGCCTCTGTCTTGGAGGGTTGGGAGGAGTCAGAAGAGGCAGAGGAAGAGCTCAGCCTGGACTGGCACGCCGTCAGCCCGTAAAATGCCACCGGTGCTCAGGGCAAGGTGTGGTGCTGTGTGCTAGACTGACAGCAGCCGATGTCATGAACTGAATGACTGTGTCCTCAAAAACCCGTAGGCTGAGATCCTAACCCCCAAGGTGATCATCTCAGAAGGTGGGGCCTTGGGGAGGTGAGTAGGTCATGAGGATGGGGTCCTCATGAAGGAGACTCCAGACAGCCCTCTCCCATAAGGAGACAAGAAGTTGGCAGGCTGCACCCTGAGGCTGGGAAGAGGGTCCTCATCCCAACCGAACATGCTAGCCCCTGATCTCGGCCTTCTGGCCGCCAGAACTGTTTGAGAAATTTCTGACGCTTATAAACCATCCAGGCTATGGTGCTTTGTTATGGCAGCCCCAACTGATAATGACAGGGACGCCCGATCCCTGACCTCACCGTGCTTACTGTGGAACCAGGAAGTCATCAGGAAACTGATGATGGGGGAGAAAGAGGGGGAAGCCAGGGAAAACATCAGCAAGAAGAGAGGTAGTATGGGGAAAAGCTGGATGTCACATCTCCCTTCCCAAGCCTCAGTTTCCCCACCCATCAAGGGAGAAGATGAAAGTCACAGGAGGTCATGGATATGTCAGAGCTTTGAATATTACAGGGAGTTTGCTGTCTGTGGCTAGAGGTTTATTAGCATAGGTGATGCAGAAAGCACCACAGGGCTCCTGATCTGTGATGAGCACCTTTTGGGTCCTCTCTCCCCACAGAATCTTCCTTTGAGTCAGGGTTCTAAGACCCCTCATACCTCCCTTACCTCTGTCCTGTTCTTAGGAGCAAAGGTGTATGAAAACACTTTAATCAACAGTGTGGCTACAGCTCCCCAAGAGAAAGGTTTTGTTTGACCATGCTAACACCCTCGGTCATTTCAAACTATATTCTCACCTGCCTGTGAGAGACTTTAACCCCATGCCTTGCTTGCTTTCTTATGAGAAACAGGAGTCTGGAGCACAGGGTCTGCTGGAATTAGAGATAGGTTCAAGATGGAGGAGGATGGGGTCTAGCTAAGCAGAACCGCATTTTTTTTTTTTTAAACAGCTGGAACCCAGAAAGATGCTCAAAGTCTCCCAGCAAGTCAGGACCAAAACTTGGGCTCTGAGTCCAGAGACCTTGCCTTCTTTGCACTGTGACCTTAGAAGGCACAAGACTTAGCTATCAGCAGCAGGAGGCACAAGAAATACTTGTCAACACACGAACGAATGAATGCTGGTTCCTCCTCTAGTGGGAGCTGGGGGTGCAATGTTGACTCCTTGGGGGACCCTACCTGTGCAGACAGGGCTTAATCCACCTAAAATCACCCCTCCTTCCCTTGGCTTTAATTCGCCTGGGGTTCCCTCCTTTCCTCAGAGAGTTGTGTGCCATCTAGAGGAAGCCAGGAGCCCAGCACCTTCATCCCTTGGGGAGAACAACAAGGGGACCAAGGAGCCATGACAACTCCATGCCACATGTGAGTCCAGACCAGTGCAGAGAATCTCTGGTGGGATCTGGGGATTCTACAGTAGGAAAGGGTTAATGTCCCAACAGTGATGGCTCTATTATGGTTGGCAGGAGACGGTCCATGTTTGTTGGAAACATACACAAAAAGAAAAAAAAGAAATCTACACAGAAGTATTCAGGTGAGGCGGGACATCACATCAGCGACTCTTTTTCAACCGGCTCAGGGGAAAATCTTCCCTGTATGGTACTTGGGACTTTTCTGTAGATCTGAGAGTGCTCCAACATTTAAAATATATGTAGCACTTAAAATATGTGAAATTAATATATTCCAGGGAAATGATGCAGACAGGGACACCTGCTTCTTCAGATGGGCATGGCGGTGAACTGAAAATCTCTCACGGGGATGTTTTCTACCTACTGAGCTCTGACTGGGGGCTTCCATGCGTCGCCCCCTTGCTCCTCACATGCTCAGTCTCTGGATAGGTATTAGGTATCATCGCCCCTATTTTTCAGGAGGAGGAACTGAGATTCAGAGGGTTCAAGTAGCTGAACTGGCAACCCCAATCCCCCTCCCACCTTCCGGAGTTGCCTCCTGGAAGCGGGCCAGCTTAGCGCTGCCCAGGAGCCTCAACCCTGCCCCTCCTCCTTTCTGATCTGCCCCCTATGCCCCCCCTCCACCCCCGGCATCAGTCTTCTTACTCAGCAAGCCCTGGCTGTGCCGCCATCTCCCCCGAAGCCTCTCAGATCCCACAACTGGTTACAACTGTCCATTTTCAGAGATCAAGCCTTTCCATGGCCAAGCATCCATTCACTGGAGAAATATTTGTTTGGAGCCTTCCCCGCAGCAAACAGCCTCTTGCCAGGGGCTGGGGGCATGCTGAGGAAGAAAACAGACGCTGTCCCTACCCCCGTGGAAATGGACACAACCGTGCCAGCAAATACACGTCTGATCCCACATCTGAGGGGGGCCAGCAGCATGGTCGGGAGGCCTGGGGGAGCGGGTACCATCAGGGACACAAGGTGCACCAGGATGTGAGGGCCAGGAGCTGGAGGGAAAGCAGGACTTGGAGGAGGTGGTGCTGGGAGCAGAGGTCCTAGCCGCAGGCAGGCGAAGTCCCACAGGGCCTCCGAGGCCATTTGTAAGGAACCCGATCTTTACTCGATGGCCAGGGAAGCCACTAGCGGCTTGTGAGCAGGGTTGCGCCGATGAGATTTACATTTTGAAGTGGTCACCGGCACCAGCTGCTGCTGTGGAAGATCACAGGGAAGCAGAGTAGAAGCAGATGGGTCCTTATCTCGCCCTCCCTGTGTTGGGGTTGAGTCCAGGTCTTATCTTGCTTTCTAGAGAGCTTCTTGAGGCCAGGCAGGGTGCCTGTCCGTGCCGCTCACGGAGCCCAGGCTCTCCCGCTCCCGGGCTGGCTCCTTGTCTCAGCCTAGACTACATCCCCGTCCCCGGGTACAGTCTGGGACCCACTCTGCTCTTGGCTCCGGAGGCTCGGCAGCCCCAGCGCGGGTGGAATGTTTGGCAGAAGAGCACGCGCATTCTCCAAACAGACCATGATTCATGTTTCCAGGAGGAACTTGCAAACAGACTCTGCAGGCTGCATCCATCAGAGGAGAGATGGACTCTGTAAACAAAGGCCCACGGGCTGTCTCTGTCTTCCTGCAGACACCCCTCCCTGTGGGCTGCAGGCAGTGCCCCGCGCTGCCCTGGCCTCTGGGGCTGAGGCGTCAAGGCAGTTGCCCAAGTTCCCACGGTCAACCCAGCTATGACTAGCACCATACTGTGTTCTCCTGCTCTCCTTCATGGCTAATGCAAATAACGGTAACTCACATTTCCTTGTGAGCCCTCATCCCAGGCCCAGCACTATGCTACATGCTCTATGTAGATCAGCTCACTTGGGCCTCAAAATGACCCTGTAAGGTAAGAGTTCCTATTTCCCCATTTTTCTTATGGGGAAGCCAAGGCAAAGAGAGGGGGATCAGTTGACTTTCCAAAGTCCTGCTGAGCATAAGCGGGGAAAGTGGGACTTGAACCCAGGCAGGGGGGTCACAGAGCCCATGCTTCCCTCTCCCTAGGCTCACTTGCCTCCTGGGAGCTGGGAGCAGACCTTTACTTTTGTCTGTTTGCAAGTGCAGACACCAAGGCCCAAAGAAAGGGAGTAACTGGGTCTCAGCCCCCTGGCTTCTGCGGCAAAGTTGGCCTAGGAGTGTGGTGTGTGTGGGCTCTCCTTTTCAGAGGCCACAGAGAGGAGGTAGAGAGACTTGTACTACTCCCAGCAGTGCTGCTGCCTTGTTGTGTGACCTGTGACAAGTTCCATCCCCTCTCTAAGCCTTGGTTTCCCCAGCTGTCCAATGGCAGTGACAGTTCCAGCCCCTATCCACATTATAAGGCCTGCTGTAAAACCAAGTGACTGAAGGGGCAGGGGGACGAGATGAGCTTCCTGGCCCCGATTCCGGGCCTGTGAATGGAATTTCCAAGCACCAGCATTCTGGAGTTGAAAACCCCAGGGGTGGGGCTGGGCTGGGCGCCTCCTCCATGGTGAGACCCCCCACCTTGGGCTCCAGCCCAAATTGCCAGACACAGACCTGAGAGGAGGGCCTCCTCCAGGCAGGGGTGACCAGGAGCCAGCCCGGCCGGCCATTTGTCCCCAGATGGGTGTGTAGATAACAGGCGTCTGGAGATAAGGCAGGGCCTGCTCGAAGCCTTGTAGAGAGCCAGGCCAACTCAGTGGAGGTGGGGTAGAGAGATGGGGAGCTCAGGGAGCTGGGGCAGATATGCCGGATCCCAGCCCTGAGGCCTGGACAGAACTCTTTTCTGCAGCCCTTTCACACGGGGCTAATGGCTTCCCCTGTTCTCAACCTGCCCCACCTCCACCAAAACAAAACAGAATAAATCAAGCAAGCAAGCAAGCAAACAAACAAACATTTCTTTTCTTTTTCTTTCTTTTTTTTTTTTTTTTACTTTTGTCAGAAGTGCTGCCTAAGCTGGAGAGCCCTGGGTCTAGCCTAACCCTGACCAACTGACAATCCCATTCTAACTGGGCTCCTAACTAAATATCACTGCCAGCATTATTAAAGGAACAAAGCAAAGTGCGATTCGAACTGATTTTGATTGGAAAGTATGCACATTTATGTTTGTATATTCATAGGCATTTTGGGGAAACTATCCCTGCAAATATCAACAGCATTATGTGAAGTGTGTAGGACGGATGAATCACAGACCTGTACCCCTGAAACAAATAGTACATGATATGTTAATTAAAATAAAATTTAAAATTTAAAAAATGTTATTTAAAGCCCTATTAAAAAAATACATCAACAGCATTAATATCCACAGCAGAGTTTTTCGACCTTGGCACTAGGGACATGGGCGTGTAAGTCTTCGCCATGGGGACTGACAGTTCCGTGCACAAAGGAGGCGGAGCAGCGTCCTGGCCTCCAGTCAGCAGATGCCAGGAATGGGGGCCACCTCCCCAACCCAAGCTGTGACAACATTTCCACAGGTCCCTTTCCCACTGAAAACCACTGATCCAGAGGACAGGAGCAGGAGGGACCTGTGCTTGTCAAGTCCTACACTGCAAATGTGGCCGTGTGCAAGCATGACTCGGTGAGAGGACATGAAACACCAGTAAAATGAAAAACTAAAGAGAAGCGTTGCAGGATGGACAGATGGATGGACAGATAAATGGACACTGGCTGAAGGAACTGGAGGAAATCAGAGCCTGTATGTTCAGAGCAGCACTGGAGACCCTCTAGTTAAAGGTTGAGATTTACAGAGGGGAAAGAGAGGCCACAGAAGGAAGGGGCTTATCTAAATTCACAGCATGGGCTGGCACCGTGTGAGAGGAATGGCTGTGTGTGTTGGCCCCCAGTCCAGTGCCCTGAACCCCACGATGTTGACAAGCAAATGCGAGAACTGTGGGCTGAGAAAAACGTTCCTGCTTTTGCAGCTGGAAACAAGTGCTCTGCGGGTGACCTGGCCCCCAGGGCCCTCGGCAGGCCCCGCACATGCATCCGAGCAGCAGTCTGTGGCAAGGGCCAGAGGAGGTAGGAAGGCCTGTTCCACGAGCTGTGTGGCAGCAGCACACGTGGGAAGGCTGCCTGAGACAGAGTGAAGTAACCCATGTGCCAGGCCCCGGAGATAGTGGGGTGCCCTAGGGCTGCTGAGGGTTGGATGACCCAAGAGGGGAGCTGTGGCTCTCCCACCGTTGGCCACCGTGAGGGGGCGGTTCTCTTTACCTGAACACTGATGAGGTGCCCAATGTCCCCCAAATGGTCCCTGGGAGGAGATGGGATTCAAAGCCAGTGCCCCCCTGACTCCTGGGGAGCCCTGTACAGCAGGCAGGAAGAGGCCAAAGCAGCCCCAGCACAAGGACCACCAAGAGCCAGCCCCCACCCCCACACACCTGCCAGGACACACTGAGGCAAAGTGAGGGCTATGCCACAGTGGAGAATGGCTCAGCCTTGAAAAGCAAGGAGCACCTGACCCACCAGTCACAAAAGGACACATGCTGTTTGATTCCACTCATAGCAGATTTCTAGAGAGTCCAATTCACAGACACAGAAGGGGTGGTGGTTGCCAGGGGCTTGGGGGAGGAGGGAAGCGGCACAGTTTCAGTTTTGCAAGACAAAAAGGGTTTGGGAGACTGGTTCCAGAGCGACTAGTGTACTTAATGCTACTGAACTGTTCCCTTAAAAATGGTTAAGATGTGCGGTGCCCGGCTGGCTCAGTCAGTTTTGCATCTGACTCTGGATCTCAGCTCAGGTGTCCATCTCAGGGTCATGAGTTCAAGCCCCATATTGGACTCCATCCTGGGTGTGGAGCCTACTTAAAAAAAAAAAATAAATGTTGAGGCACCTGGTGGCCCAGTTAGTTGAGAACCTGACTCTTGGCTTCAGTTGTCTTGATCTCAGGGTTCCGGGATCGAGCCCCGCATTTGGGCTCCCTGCTCAGTGCAAAGTCAGCTTCTCTCTCTCCTTTGGCCCCACACTCACTCGCTCTAAAATAAGTAAATCTTAGGGCGCCTGGGTGGCTCGGTGGGTTGAGCCGCTGCCTTTGGCTCGGGTCATGATCTCAGGGTCCTGGGATCGAGTCTCATGTCAGGCTCTCTGCTCAGTGGGGAGCCTGCCTCCCCCCCAACCCCCGCCATCTGCCTCTCTGCCTACTTGTGATCTCTCTCTGTCAAATAAATAAATTAAATCCTCTTTAAAAAAAAAAAAGATTAAGATGGTAAATTTTATGTCATTTTTATTTTACCACAATTAAAAAAATATGTGGGGCAGAACATAGTGAAATAGTCAGTGTTCCCTAAGGGAGACAAAACCACTATGATTTCTGGAAAAAAAGGCTTTATTACGGGAATCACAACCTGGCATGATTGGGGGATGAGAATGCAGGAGGGGCATTGGTGGATCTGAGGACAGCCCCTGGAAGGCTTTGGAAGGTGCTTTGGGGACTGTGTCTCTACAGAGCACCTTCCCTTCGTTGTCCAGGTGGGGGGTCCCAGCCCCTGCTGGTCTGTGGGGCCATCATTTGGCATTCGACCTTGGGAGAGGAATGCCTGCTGCTTCATTTCCACCTCCCATATCTCTACGAATTCTTCCTTTGGGCAACCCCAACCAGAAACCCTAACAGGGAGGGGTGTTTAGGGAAACAGCTCCCAGCTCAACCAAGATGTCCAAGAACAAGTCACTTCATGGGGTGATGATGGAATGATCTTCCTAAATAAATATATGGTTAATTGAAAAAGATGGAGGATGGGGTGCTTGGGTGGCTCAGTCGATTAATCGTCTGCCTTTGGCTCAGGTCATGATCCCGGGGTCCTGGGATCGAGCCCCATGTCGGGCTCCCTCTCCCTCTGCCTGCTCCTCCCCCTGCTCATTCTTTGTCTCTCAAACAAATAAAAAATTTTTTAAAATCTTAAAAAAAAAGATGGAGGAAAATGCAGGCAATACACACATCTTTATTTTTTAAATTGTGATAAAATACACAAAAAGCTTACCATTTTACAATTTTTAAGCATACAGTTCAGTGGTATGAAGGATATTCACATTGCTGGGAAACCATCACACTGTCCTGTGGAAGCTTCTCATCATCCTGAACCGAAACTCTCAGCACATCTTTTTTTTAAGGACACACGCACACTCTTCTACCTCTGGAAAGATACTCAAGAAACCAAGAAACCAGCAGGGAGGGGCAGGAGGGAGACTGACTTTTTACTTCGTTGTTTTGTACTGTTTGAGCATGCATTTTTATTTTTTTGTCTATGAAGCTGCCCTAATCCCTTGATTCTGATTGAGTTCAGAAGGAAAATACCTTCCCTCTTTCCCAAGGGGTCAGAGGACAGTGGCTGCTCTCTGCCCCTCGGGAACCCTCCATTTCTGGCACAGTTTGATGTGAAATAAAGATGGCTATGCTGTGTAACTCACCATGTGTAACCCCTGGACTCAGAGCTCAGCATCCCTCTCTCTACAAGGGAGGGCTTGGCGTAGATGGCACCCGAGAGCCCATGATGCTCAGGATGTGTTGACTCTAATCAGAGTTTCAGAACTGCCCCTTCTTCCCCCTGCCCAGAGACTGGATCTTTGAAGTGGAGGTCAAGGCAGAGATGCAGAAGGATAGTGGGAACTGGAAAGGGAGTAGTGGGGGCCAGATTCGAAATGAGAGTTTCCTCCACTCAGAAAAAGCCAGGAGCTAGGCCCAAATGAACATGGTTTCAGTAATGGAAGAACGGCTTCCATTAAGGAATCGGGGGTGCTGTGGAGTTCCTTGTTATCCTGGGTTTTCTCTTATATATTCGAATTGGTTCATAACAATTAAAATAATAGTACATAGTACAAATCACTTTGTACTATGATGCAAAATCATTACCATGCTTGGAAATGCTATCAAACACGATCACTGTACAGTAGGTGCGTCTGGGCCCCTGAACATGGAGGTGGTGGGCGTGATTAAAACCTTCTGATTTGAGCAGATTTTCATCTTGACGTTGGCTCTCCTAGTACATGGTAAATGCGATACTAATGGCAACCTATTATGATATGCTGTGAAATGAAGTTATTGCATACTGTAAAACGTGAAATAAAACATGAACTTATTTCTAGTGTTCAAAAAATAAGATACCTACCCCATGTACTTATTTAGGCATAGAATATCTCCAGAAAGGTTAACGGGCATTGGGAGTTGTGGCTGCCTGCCCGCAAGGGAGTCAAAAGCCTGGGAGGTTGGGGGTAGGGAGTTTGCCATACATCCTGCGCTCGAAAAAAGTGGCTTGACTTTTAAACCTTATAAATGGATAGCTTTTAAAAATAATAGGCTGAGGGCGCCTGGGTGGCTCAGTGGGTTAAGCCGCTGCCTTCGGCTCAGGTCATGATCTCGGGGTCCTGGGATCGAGTCCCGCGTCGGGCTCTCTGCTCTGCAGGGAGCCTGCTTCCTTCTCTCTCTCTCTCTGCCTGCCTCTCAGTGTACTTGTAATTTCTCTCTGTCAAATAAATAAATAAAATCTTTAGAATAAATAAATAAATAAATAAATAAATAAATAAAAATAATAGGCTGATTCCAGACCTGGGGCAGGAAATGTGCAAGATGAGCTGGGAACATCTTAAAATCAATATTAAAGAGCAAGGGGGCTCTCAGAGTCTTATGGGGTCATGTGGAATGCAGAGGTTCTCACTGGCTGCAGATGGGAGGAGAAAAAGGAATATTAGTATCGTACATACCTGCAATGAATCTAGAGTTCATAAAGAAGCATCCATCCATCCATACCTCATTCGTTTCTTGTGGTGGATGCTGGGATTGGCTGATCACCAAAATAGAACCAATTCCTTACCCTTCCTTCCCTGAAACTCTGGGGAATTCTGCAGCTCCTCCCATTAGGAGGCAGAGTGTATCCCCTGCCCTCTTCGAATCCAGGAGAGGCCCCAGGATTTGCTTTCGCTGGTGAACGTGACCAAACAGCAAGCTGAAATGTCTTGCATGGACGGGCTGGCTCCTGAGTTCCTGCCCTGGGAGGAAGAACACGTCCCAGCCTGACCCTCTGGCCCCATGTGAGCAAAAGACACGTAGAACAGATCTGAGCCCAGCGGCGGCCTGGGGCCAACCCCACCTACCTTGTCCAAACCCAGCTGCTCCAGAGACTTTCCAGAAACAACCACAAACTGGTCTTTTACAGCACGAAGTCTGGGTGTTTTGTTACTCAGCACTATTGTGGCGAGAGTTGGCTGATAGATGTTATAATGCTATTATAGTTTGCTTTAAAAAAGAAAAGAAAAGCCCTACATTTCAGAGGTATAGACTAAAATATTTACCAATGAAAAGAAGTAATTCATTTTAAGAGAAAAATTGTACTCTGTGGTCAGACCATGTGTCAACCATGTGTCCTATCTTGAGTCTCAGGGTCCTGAGGCACTTCTCCCCAGTGATCCTAGAGGTTTGGCATCCTGGAGTGTCATGGTTGAGGGATACTCTGCACTATGCTGTCCATGTCCTCATTTGGGGAGTCTGTGGATCATGGGAGAAAAGGAACTTGCCAAAGGTCCCTATATGTCGAGACATCCCCCCCAAGACTCCTTTTTTCATCCCTCCATATTGCTGTGAGCAGGAGGCTACAGCTTTGGTTTGGGCATCAGTATGCCTTCCTGGGCCCCATCTCTGACCCAGCCTCAAAAAATCCAGAATCACCAGGGAGTACAAAGAAATCTCTTCCGGCCTTCATCCTCTGGCTATGCAAAAATCCCATAAAAGGCCATCCAGATCCCCAAGGGCCTGTTACAGACCCAGGACACCCCCAGGAAAAGATAGTGACAGAGAGCTGGTGCTTAAGGACAGGCCCAGCTGTGCTTCCGGTCACCCTCTATTCCCCCAGTGCCTCAAACCATCACAGTAACACCAGCTCCTCCCACCTCCAGGCTTTTGATCCACACAGGCTCATATCTGTCCTTTGGAATGTCATTCCAGTTCCATATGATTGGAGGAGCCAAATGATTCCCCCAGTTAAACAGATGAAGATACTGAGGCCAGAGGGAGCCTTTCAAGTCTCCTGGGGTATCAGAGGCCATCTCTACAGCCCACCTACCCGGGCTAGGCTAGGCATAGGCCAGGTATGTAACAGGCTTTCTAGGTGCCCCCAAGCTCAGCTGCCTGACTTGCTGGTCCTCACCGCCAGCCCAGCAAACCTCCTTTCCCACAAGGGCCCAGGGCTTCTGGGCTGGAGAAAATCCTGTGTGCTCCGGTCATTGGACAACTTGGGATTCCCTGACCCTGGTCTTCTCTGCCCCGAGTGCCACCTTGACATCTGCACCAACTCGTTCACGTCCTAAAGGTTTGTGCCCCAAAGTTGCCTTATTCATTATTTAATAAGTTATCATGCTAAGTGAAGGAAGCCAGTCGCAAAAGACCACATATTGCATGATTCCACTTATAAGAAACGACCAGAATAGGCAAGTCCACAGAGACAGAAAGTAGATCAGTGATTGCCAGGTGCTGGGGGTAAAGAGGAACAGGATGTGGCTGGGGGCGGGGTTTCTTTTTGGAATGACGTAAATGTGCTGCAATTACATGGTGGTGATGGTTACACTACCCTGTGAATATACCGAAAGCCACTGAATTGCATACTTTAAAAGGGTGAATTGTATGATATGCAAATTCTATCCCTATAATGCTATTTTTTAAAGTGAAATAGGAAAAAAAAGTGTCCTTATGAATGAGGCTTTCTCTGACTCAAGGAAACAGCAAAACCCTCTCTGCGCCTCCCACTGAGCCTTACTCTGCTTTACTGTTGTCTGAAACACTTTTCACCACGAGCCATGTGAACTGTGCTTTTGTTTATCGTCCCTCTTTTCCATCAAGATGTAAGCAGGGACCTCCTCTTTCTTGCTCACCACCGTACCCACAGCGCCCAAGAACAATGCTTGATACACAGTAGGCACTCGGAAATGGTTCTGGAACTCCTTACCCAGCCCAGGCATCTATATGGCTCCCCACTAGGTGTATCCCACCTGCGGATCCTGAGAAATGATGCCTTTTAATCCAAGCCACAATTTTAGAGTGACTCCCTGTTGGTAATCCATCTGCCTCCCTCCCTCTCTTTCCTGCCCACTGCCCCCAGACCCCTGTGGAGCCTAGTCTCAGGAAGGAAGGTGACACTTTCCTTCTTCCCGCTGTCTGAGTCACTCATCCTGACAGCATCCCACCTAACCTGTCTCCCTCCTGCCTCCTCCACAGCCAGCATGGTCCTCTCCACACGGCACGGTGACCTTTTGACAAATGCAGCGAGGTCTGATCCACACACAGCCCCTGCTTTAAACTCGTCAGGGACTCCCCACTGCTGTAGGATAAAGGCTAGAGCCCTTCCCACTCCCACCCCCCACCACCCTTTCCTCGTACAAGCTCACCCTCCTCTCTGGGGCTCCAGCTGCACAACGCCTTTCAGGTCTCAGAGCCCTTTCTCTTGCTGCTAGTCCTTGTACCGTCTGTTCTCTGCCAGGAACATTTATCTTGCCCCTGTTTGACTTCAGTTGTTGCTTCCTCCAGGAAACTTCCCCTAACCCCTAAGGGACTGGAGGTCCTGTGACTCTTGTTTCTCTTTTTATACTGCTTTCTCTGCTTGTCTGTCTTCCTATGAGGCTGAGGTCTCCTTATGATGGGGCTGGGGGTGGGCTGGGGGTCTTGCCCTCCTCAGGGTCCAGCCAGGGCCAGCTGCACATTAGGCAATCCTTCAATATTCCAAGCAACAAAGGGGTGAATGAATCAATACACCCCTTCTTCCAGGCCTTTACCCCTTCCTCCTTTCCCTCTTTTTCAGTCCTGCCCACTGAGCAGGTGCAGTTCTGTCCCATCTCCTCAGAGAAGCCTTCCCTGGGCACTCGGGTGACATACCCCCGAGAACCAGGCTTAGCCGTGCTCTGTCTCCTCCTTCACTGCTAGCAGCACGAGGGAAGTGATGTGTCTGTCCCTAGCCCCAGAGACTCAGGGCTCAGGGAGGAGGCAGAGAAGGTGCTCAGTGGAGGTTGGGAGACACAGCAGAGGATGCTCAAGCAAGTGCACGTGTCACCCAAGAGTCCAGGTGTCAAAAAGTCAAAAGGACTCACAGTTAGAATGGATCTTCGAGCCCTTTGTCACACCTGACCCCCCCAATGATGGAATTTTATTGATGACTCACTGTGGAGCATGCATGGTCTGCCAGGCTCCGACTGAATTCTCTACCACAGCATCTCACATAATCATCACAATTGCCTTATGCATTGGGTCTACTGCTGCTGTCATTTAATATATGGAGTAAGTGAAGTTCAGAGAGGTGTAGTAACTTCCTCTGGGTCACACAGCAAGCAAGTACCAAGGAAGAGATTCTTAATTTCTCTTCATGACTAAGGCATGCCTCCTCTATAACATCGCCCAGAGATAAATATCCAGCCTCCACTTGCTTCCTGCTGTTGTAAGAAGCTCACCACACACCAGGTCATTCTTTCATTTATTTATTAAGTTAATGAATATTTACTGAGCACTGCTATGTGTTCATACTGTGTCATTGGGGCTTAGAGATATCTGTCTTCATGGACCTTACATTCTAGAAAGCAGGAACAAACAGAGGCCACTAAAAAGTAAAAATCCAGGGCACCTGGGTGGCTCAGTGGGTTAAGCCGCTGCCTTCAGCTCAGGTCATGATCTCAGGGTCCTGGGATCGAGTCCCATATCGGGCTCTCTGCTCAGCAGGGGGCCTGCTTCCCTTCCTCTCTATCTGCCTGCCTCTGTCTACTTGTGTTCTCTGTCTGTCAAATAAATAAATAAAATCTTTAAAAAAAAAAAAAAAGTAAAAATCCAAAGCAGCACCTGCACCTGAATGTTTATAGCAGTAATGGCCCACAGTAGCCAAACTATGGCAAGAGCCCAGATATCCATCGACAGATGAATGTATAAAGAAGATGTGGTTCATATATATAATGGAATACTATGTAGCCATTAAAAATGAAATCTTGTCATTTGCAACCATGTGGATGGAACTAGAGGGTATTATGCTGAGTGAAATAAGTCAATCAGAGAAAGCAATTATATTATCTCACTCATATGCAGAATTTAAGAAACAAAAGAGAGGAGCACAGGGGAAGGGGGGAATAAAACAAGATGAAATCAGAGAGGGAGACAAACCATAAGAGACTCTTAATTATAGGGAACAAACTGAGGGTTGTTGTGGGGGGGGACGGCGTAATAGGGTGGTGGGGATTAAGGAGGGTACGTGATGTAATTGAGCACTGGGTATTATATAATCACTGAATCACTGAACCTCTACCTCTGAAACTGATATACTACATGTTAATTACTTAAATTTAAATAATTTTTTAGGGGCTCCTGGATGGCTCGGTGGGGTAAAGCCTCTGCCTTCAGCTCAGGTCATGATCTCAGGGTCCTGGGATCGAGGCCCACATTGGGCTCTCTGCTCAGTGGGGAGCCTGCTTCCTCTTCTCTCTCTGCCTGCCTCTCTGCCTACTGGTGATCTCTGTCTCTGTAAAATAAATAAATAAAATATTTTAAAAAAAATAAACAATTTTTTTAAAGGCAGTGGTAAATTCTAGGCAGAATGAAAATAGAGCAATGTGACAGAAGGACCGGGTAGTGCCTTTAGATGGATTGGGCTAGGAAGGCCTCACTGAGGAGGTTCTATTCTAGCTGAAATGCAAATGACAAGAGAAAACCAGATTGGAGCTGGGAAAAACATTCCAGGCAGAGGGAACAGCAAGTGCAAAGGCCATGAAGTGGGGATTAGCATGGTGTGTTTGCGGAGCCCAGAGAGCAGAGCTGGAGTGCGGTGGGGAGGGCTGGTGTATGCAGTGAGGTGCGTCACAAGGGCTTCCTGGGCCAGAATGACAGAATCTACTTCTGCATGTGAGGCCACAACCTTGAGACCTGAGGGCCCTCCCAGGACAAGCCTGCCCCTCCCTCAAGGGCCTATCTACCAAGCAGCTGAAGGCAGCTCTTGAAAATGCATCTGCTCACCTCTGAGCAGCACAGCCGGGGCTGTAGAGGCCGGTGTGGAGCCTGGCACCCAGGTTCGGACTCGGTCTGCAGGACCTGCTGGGCAGTGCTGGGGAAATGGCTCCCCACGCTGGAGTTTAGCTGGGAACAGGTTTCCTTGTGGAAAGAACACTTGTTAGGGACTCAGAGGACAAGGTTTGAGTCTGTGTGAACTTGGATGGGTACCTCCCCCTCTCTGGGCCTCAGCTTCTCTATCTATAATCCAAAGGAGTTGGAATTTGCTAAGAGTTTCCCAGGCCTGAGCTCCAAGTCCACCCTCCCCCTCAGGGTCCTGGATCCACACAGGATTCTGGAAGGTGGGTGACAGGAGGACTGGGGAGGCCGCAGTTGCCCCCCAGTCTCCCAGTGTCTCTGTGCCTGGGAAGGGAGACAGAGAGGCAGGAAGGGCTCCAGCAATGGTCCCATTTCCTGCAGGTCTTGCTCCTGGGGAGCAGTTCGCCAGGGTTGTCAATCCTTTCCCCCTTTTCTTAGTAGCCCTTAACTGAAGCAAAGCCAGTGGGAGATTTTGGCTCTACCCCATGGGTAACTTCAGGTAGGCCCTTCACCACTCTGGGCCTCAGTTTCCCCAGCTCTGACCTTCCTGGTGCCCAAGCTATCTCTGTGGGCCTAAAGGCTACAGCAGGGACGGCTGGAGGCTCCTGCTCCCAGAGGCCTCCGCAGGGGTTGCAGGAGCCACCATACAGGCCCGTGGTGCCTGGGTGGGGCCCTTTATCAGGAGAGAGCCTGCAGGGGAGACCTGTGGAGAGATGTGCTTTACCCACAGGAACAGGACCCGGGTCGGGTTGCGAGTCTGGTTAATGCCTCTGTGCATTAAGCCTGTTGCCCCTTGACAGGATTTTTTGTTTAATTGGAGGCATAAGCAAACAATAACATCTGTCTGCATGAGGAAAGTTACGGGAGCCCAGTGAGGAGGGCTCCGAAAGAGGTGTGTGCGTGTGGGGCGGGGTGGCGAGTGCTGAAGTTGGAGTTCTGCCATGAGGACTGGTGACCCTGGGCGAGTCACCACGGCCTCAGTCTTGTCATCGGGAAATGCGAGGTTGGACTATGGCTGGTCCAAAAGGCACCCACATCAGGATTCCCCAGGGAACCTATTTAATTTAGATTGCCTGTTCTGTCCGCTCCACTGACCCAAAGTCTCCTGGGGAAGAGACCTGTGAGTCTACCACATCCTGAGTGTAACTTGACAGGCCCTACAGCATGGGGTGAGAACTGGCACTGTGGTCCTCAAGTGCCAGCACAGGGTCTGACTCACGGGCAGTGTGAGCTCTGCCTGAGAGTTCAAAGTCTAAAGTGTTTGCACCAGAAGGCTCATGAATGATATATGAATCGTGATTTCTCTTTCCCCCTTTTTTTCCTCACTGATTTTTTACTGTGTGACTGATGAAAATAATTATGGGAGAAAATGAAATGACTCTACAGTTTGGATGGTTAGTCTTTTTGGTAGGTGCGCACGTAATTGTATTTTAATTTTTTTCTTAACTGCGTGACTTTCAGGTTACCACAGCAGTGTTGGCTTACTAAAACAAGTAAAACAACAGGACACAAGTGTGTACACAGGACAGGTTGTGGTCCAAACCCTCCCTGCCCCTACCCCTGAGGTAACCAGTGTTAACAGCCCATTGGGGATCCTTCTACACTGTTCCTCTCGCTCACAGAGAGACTGACATCCTCACGTATGGTCCATTAGGGATTTGTTGTTGCCTTTACTGAAATGAGATCATCTTGTATATCCCCTTGCTATTTATTTTTCTCTCTTGAGATAGATCACAGGCATCCCTGGAAAAGAAAACTAACTCTATTTCATTTCTTTTTAGATTTGTTCAATAAATATTTAATTTTCTTTCTGCCTCTACAAACAGAAATAAATGAAAATAAAAGCTACATCTAAAACTTCAGGGTTCCAATTTTGAGCTTAGAGCTGGACCATGGCATACCCATCCCCCTTCAACACACAGAGCTGCCCATGTATGCACACACAGGTGTGTGCACATACACGGATACACACGTGGGTGCACACACACACACCTTCTTTCCTCTCCTGGTATGTTGGTGAACATGAAATCTCACCCTTTTGATAGCAGGAAATGGGTCTTGAGCTGGACTCACCCTGGGAAGCCAGACCCCCTTCTAAATTAGCATTAAAAACCAGTAACAGCCAAAGCCAGAAGGAGCCCCAGACCCAGCTGGATCCTCAGGCTCTGGAAATGGAATCTGCTGGTTTACGAGGAGAGCAGCTCTTGCTTTCACAAAACCATCCACCCAAACCTTTAACCCGGAGTTGCAAACTAAGGCCACATCTAGCTGCAGATGGGTTTAGTTTGGCCCAATCAGCATTAAAAACGTGTTTTAAGGGCGCCTGGGGGGCTCAGTCGGTGAGGCATCTGCGTTGGGCTCAGGTCATGATCCCCAGGTCCCACATCGAGCACCGTGTCGGGCTCCCTGCTCAGTGGGGAGCCTGCTTCTCTCTTTGCCCCTCTCTCCATACCTGCTCTCTCTCTCTAATACAACATGTTAAAAAAAAAAAAAGATGCGTTTTAAGTCAAAACATTTAAAAGATGGGAAATTTCATGTAATAGCCTAGATCCCTGCTTTTCTCGAAAGTTCCAGGATCTGGTCTCGCTGGGCCCAAGCTGCCAAATGGCCACAGCCCCGTGGCACTGAGCCCTGCGGCCCCAGAGGATGGGGCACTGCCCCCCAGCACCACTCCACTTGGTCTGCGCAGCTCAGGGGTGTTTCCTGCCTGGTCTCTGCCAGCCTGGAACACAGTACAGGCCCGTGGAGGGAGCCCTCACAGGAGCGCCTGGGGTAAGAACACAACACCCAGAAGGACACTGGGATCCTGAGAAACAGTCCTTGTCAGGGGCCTCCTTCGGCCCTGCATTGGCTGAAATACGTCCGGTCAGCCCTGTATGCTGGAAGCCACGGCACCATGACCGTAACAGCTACTATTTATTGAGCGCTCACTATGTGCTGAGAACCGAGCTCTCGGGACCTCCTTTGACGCAACAAGCTCATCTAGACATTGTCGACTCTGCCAGTGACCTGATGAAGAAACCGAGGCTCAGGTAATTTGCCCAATTAATGCCATTAGCAAGCGGCGGAGTTTGGATGGCGACCTAGCTGCAGAGCAGGAATAAAGGACAGCCCTGCCAAGGACCCGCCACGGGTACAGAAAGCTTCCTACCTGGGCTACATCAGGCTCCCTGGAGGGAGAGCTCAGAACGAGGACTCCTGTGTGATTTGTTTGCTGAGAGGGTTCGGGCGGAAGAGCCGGTAGGCCGTAGGCCTGGGGAGGGAAGAAGCCGGTTGGAGATGCGGCTTCAGGAGCCGTCTGGTCCCGGTCTGATCCCACGGTCAGGCTGGAGCCCGGTTTGTACCACAGTCCGTCCACACCTGAGGCCCAGGGGCTAGATTTATCCCCCATGAGTCAGTCAGGGACCAGAGGCCACCCGCAGGGGAGAAGCACACCCTGTCAGGTAGCTCCAGGTGATTTACCTGGGGGTGATGGTCCAGAGAAGGGGCAGCTGAGAGCCGTTAGCATCCAGCATGTGCCTCCCGGAAAGGAGTCTGGGCAGGGCACCCAGAGCATTACTGAACGTCCCAATAGCCCACACAAAGTGAGGGAGAGGCCATTACCTGAAAAGAGATCAGGGCGCTGTGTGCGGAAGAAGGAGAACAGGATACACAAAGCTGGGGGTGGGGGATGGGAAGCAGATATTCACTACAAATGGTCAGCCCTGAGCCTGCCTTTAGAAAGCATCAGATTAATGGTGGCTACAATTATAAGTGAAATGTGACATTAAAATGGAAGTGGCAGCAAGAGGCCAATGTGTAACAGATGCCACATTCCAGAGGAAGGTACTAGATCATGGTAGACAAGAGCTGGCTGTTCTCCACCCCTCCCCGAGGGCGGTGTTAAAGGACTGGAAGAAGTTGAGGATGGGAGAGGTGGTTTTGTAGAGATGTTGGTGTTCCGTGAGTCCCTCCTGCTCCCAAAAAAGTGATGGGGAGTTTCTCTCTCTTCATCTCCCATTAGGAGGATGGTACTCCTAGAGCTTAAAATATGCCTCCTCCATTTCAGGGACACAACACCTGCGGCTGGACCACTCTGCCCGTCCTACTGCCTGGGCCACCTCTGAGGGGGACAGTGGCTTCAACAATGGATCAGAGGAGCCGAGGCTCACCGGGTAGCGTTCCCTCAGAGCTGACAGGAGCAAGGGCTGTGCAGTTTGGTGCACTCACATGGGACAGCTAGAGAGAGGGCCAGGAAGCTTATCTCGGGGTCTGTCTGAAGGGGGTTCCCGGAGGGCATGCCCAGAGGAGCTGGAGGGCCTGTTGGACACTGAGGGGCTGAGGAAGGAGAAAGCCACCTCCAGGTGCAGAGCTATCTACACCTGGCGAAGGACCTGCAGGTGAAGAGCATCAGGGAGGGCAGAGTGAGCTGGCCAACGGCCCCCTGCGGGAGACTACGGATGCCCACCAGGTCCAGAGCGCCCCCACATGCGGCTACCACCCCAGGTAGCCGCTCCTTCCCTCCACGGTTCTAGCCCTGGCAATCAAGCTCACCAAACTGTGCAGGAACAGGAGATGCACTCAGCAGGAGATAAAGTGAGAAGCCAAATATGCTTCCTTCTTGATTACAGGCTTCACCAGACCTTCCACACAGCCAAGCTGGGCATGGGGACTGCAGGGAGAAGGCCCTGCTTCCAGCCCAGTGTGGAGATGTGGTGCTCTGGCAGCACTGATCTGAGATGATACTTAGTGACTGGAAGTGGCTGTAGGACTTTTCTTTTCTTTCTTTCTTTCTTTTTAAAGATTTTATTTATTTATTTGACAGACAGAGATCACAAGCAGGCAGAGGGAGAGAGAGAGGAGGGGAATCAGGCTCCCTGCTGAACAGAGAGCCCGATCCCAGAACCCTGGGATCATGACCTGAGCTGAAGGCGGAGGTTTTAACCCAATAAGTCACCCAGGCGTCCCAACTGTAGGACATTTCACTACCTAAAGGGACTAGAAAACGCATGGCTCTGTTCCAGTTTTCATACAGGGGCAGGAGAACTAGCTCCACAGAATAAACAAAAAGAGACGGAGGGAACAAAACCCAAAGTTCCTTCTACATCAAAGCCTGTGTGTTCTGAATGTTGTAATAAAGGCCACTTGAGGAAAGGCATTGGAAATGACATTTCAAACATGTGGCCTTCCCAGACCAGGGCCTGAATGTTAGGCCAGGTCTCATTCTGGAACCAGTGAGCTTTCCAGAGCTGAAAGGGCCTTAGGGACCATTCACTACTCCCAACACATTTTACAGACTGGGAAACTAAGGACCATGTATGAGCAGAGATTTCCAGGGGCTCCCGGGCATAAGTAGATTTGAGCCCTGGACCTTCCGCTGGAGGGCTTCTAGAAGGAGATGCATCAGGATGAAGGGAAAAACTCCAGCCAAGACCTAATGCTGGTGGTTGGGGGTGGAAATAGGACTTGTTCCATTTGGCTTTAACAACAGGGTTTGTGAGGGGACACGGGCAGAAAGGCTGCAAGGAAGGTTGTGGACAGGTGCTAGAGAAGGTTGGCTTTCCATGCAAAAGAGTCCTTACAAACACCCTGTGGGCCACGGAAAGTCCTCAGAGGGGGTTGGGTAAGCAAGAGACGTAATAAGAATAGCAAGTATTTGATGAGTGTTTCCTATATGCTAGGCTGTTCTAAGCATGTTAACGTGTATTAGCCCAATCAATCTTCACTTGACCATGTCAGGTAGGTACTGAAATTGAATTCCCAGAGACTGTGGCATAGGGGTTAAGCCATTTACACAAAGTTGCACCCTCGTTAGAGTCAGGATTCCAACTCTAAAGTCTGACTCCAGAGCCCACTGAACCAGACCTTGTAGGCTATAGAGATTTTAGGAAAAGCACCCTGGGGGTCCGAGATGGACTGGGAGAGTGAGAACAGTTAGATGCATCCAGAGTCCACTCTTCGAGAAAAGGCAGAAGTACAGGGTCTGTGAAGACCACACAGAGTTTGCCAGAATTTCTAGGATTAAAAGAATCACAGAACAGAGTGGCAGATGTATGGGGAGGGGTGGTCAGCTAGTGTAACCTTGTGTTTGCAGATGGGAACGTAGCTTCAGAGAGGTAGGTCACATTGGCATGGAGCTTGCGGCCTAGGCTGGAACCCAGACATCTTGACTCTAATGATGGAGACGGATTTTAATAGATGTGAACTATCACATAAATAAATAGATTTAAAAGGCATCAGCTATACTTTCTGGACGAATGTGATATCCTGGAAGGAAAGCTTTTTTAATGGACATGTCCTTTGATACTTTTAGGACTTAGTTATAAGGAATATACATGCAAAGACATAGGTCACAGAATGTTTCACTAAAAATAATTTTAGTTACTATAAAAATTCCCCAAAATAGGGGAATTGGTGAAGTGAATGATGATGGATATACCAGAATTCCCACCCAATCTTAAGGAACAATCCATGTTGTAATTCAGGAGTTCCCAACCAGGGATACATGATTGGGTTTTAGGGGACTGTGAACCTTCTAAAATTGTGGGTATGATATGGGAATATGTATTTTTCTGGGAAGTGGGTCCATAACTTGTTTTTATAAAGGGATCTGTGACCAAAATAGGCAAAAAACTGGTATTATGGAAAAACATTGATAAAACTTCTTATTTTTGAAATGGAGATAAGAGAGTGTCAATAATTACCAACTTATGGCCAGCCTTATTTTATTTCTACTGCCTCCCAAACCCCCCTCCTGTATTCTTCTGAAGGGAACCTCAGAGATCCTTTGACTCAGAAACTGCTCAGAATGTATCTCTAAAAGGACTGTTTAAAAAAAGAATGGGCACAATGCATTGTCACACTTAAAAATCTAGAGGCAATTGTTTATTATCATCAAATATCTGGGTCATATAAACAAACCAATGATAATCATTGACCAGGAAATAAAAAATAAAAAGAAAATAAAACTCACAACCCATCGCTAAGAGAGAACAGCACAATAGGGTAGACTACGACCCCGTTTTGAAAACCTTTTGTATCATAATGGCGATACTCATTTGGGGGAGGTAGGGCGGTGGGTGTTTTCCTCTCGTTCCCAAGTTCTCTGTATTACTTTTTGAGTTTAAAAAAAAAATACAAAAAGAAGAATAAGAAGGTAGATTTCTTCTAAAATTCTAAGTCCTCTGATTCGTTCAGAATCTCAGTTTCAAGAGTGGATCCTGTTCCCTCTTGAGATGGAGAGGACCCAGGCCCTCGA